>NC_135498.1:52444984-52752484 GCF_052857255.1 Amblyomma americanum
TCAGAACACTGTGTCTGGTGTGTCTGTCTATTAATAAGAGTGAAATGGTTGGCCATTTGTTAACGGGTCGAAAATTTAAAGGCCAGATATTCTAAATGCGAATCCTGAACACGAACGAAGGCAACGGGCTTGGGACTCCATCTTGTCTTCACTCGTGTCGATATGGTCAACCTGTCCTGCTCAAAATTTGGCGCGCCTTAAAAAGCTGTCAAGCCAGTCAACGACTGCGACTCTTGGTATAAATGCGTCAATACCAGTCATTTGAATTAGCCCGCACCCTCTGTTGAATATTCTTACTCTAGCCTTTCCCAGTGATGTAGCATAATAATAATTGGTTTTGGGGGAAAGGAAATGACGCAGTATCTGTCTCATATGTCGGTGGACACCTGAACCGCGCCGTAAGAGAAGGGGTAAAGGAGGGAGTGAAAGAAGAAAAGAAGAGAGGTGCCGTAGTGGAGGGCTCCGCAAAAATTTAGAACACTTGGGAATCTTCAACGTGCACTGACATCGCACAGCACACGGGCACCGTAGCGTTTCGCCTCCATAAAAACGCTGTCGCCGCGGTCGGGTTCGAACCCGGGGACTCCGGATCAGTAGCTGAGATACAAAATTTTAGCAAAAGTAAGCTTTTGGGTCAGTTACAGGAAGCTGATCGAGCGTTTCGGAGAATAGAGTTGAAATTGATTGATTGATTGATTGATTGATTGATTGCGTTCTGGGTGATTATAGTAATAATAATAATTGGTTTTGGGGGAAAGAAAATGGCTCAGTATCTGTCTCATATATCGTCGGACACCTGAACCGCGCCTTAAGGGAAGGGTTAAAGGAGGGAGTGAAAGAACAAAGAGGTGTCGCAGAGGAGGGCTCCGGAATAATTTCGACCACCTGGGGATCTTGAACGTGCACTGATATCGCACAGCACACGGACGCCTTGGCGTTTTGCCTCCATAAAAACGCGGCCGCCCCGGACGGGTTCGAACCCGGGTACTCCGGATTAGTAGCCGAGCGCTCTAACCACTGAGCCACCGCGGCAGGTCAGTGATGAAGCACTGTATCTACTTTTAGAACATGTATATAGCAACAGCCCACAACATGTTTCGAATCGGCTCACGTGTCTTTCAGAGCACGGGAAGATCACTTCCGCTCTTATTCTCTACAATAGAAGGCAGATATTTACATTACCGTCGCCATTAAAGAGCCGCTCATCGCCATTTGCTTCTTCGACTCCATTCTTCTAGCTGGTTCCTCATTTCCACTACCACTCATGGTACATTCAGGCACCAAGCGGCTAATTTTGCTGCCCTCGCTGCCGATACCGAGGCAGCAATCGTGCGATAAGAATACCACCCGCCGCTGTGGCTCAGTGGTTAGGGCGCTCGACTACTGATCCGGAGTTCCCGCGTTCGAACCCGACCACGGCGGCTGCGTTTTTATGGAGGAAAAACGCTAAGGCGCCCGTGTGCTGTGCGATGTCAGTGCACGTTAAAGATCCCCAGGTGGTCAAAATTATTCCGGAGCCCTCCTCTACGGCACCTCCTTCTTCCCTTCTTCTTTCACTCCCTTCTTTATCCCTTCCCTTACGGCGCGGTTCAGGTGTCCAACGATATATGAGACAGATACTGCGCCATTTCCTTTCCCCCAAAACCAATTATTATTATAAGAATACCGGATTCGTCCTGGTGTCTCTTCGCGGATCTATATGCGCGAACAAAAGGAAACGGAGCACGCTATTTTCCTTCCAACATTTTTCACGCGTTGCCTAATTGAAATTTCCAGCTATCTTATCCGCATTCCGGTAGTGGACGCAAGTGCGCTTTCTCGCGGACAAACAATGTTTATTTACGATAGGAAAGGCGTGATCGCATTTAGAACAGAATAGCGTGCTCCGTTTACTTATGTCCGCGCCTGTACCTAGCGCGTCATACACACCGCAACGACTTCCCTAGATGCCCCTGCAACACTCTCGAACCGACGTCTCTTCGTGGCTATGCGTTGCATGCCCGCCTGGAACACCGAGGGTGGGGGTTCGAACCCCAACGGCGGCTATTTTCTGTTAATGACTTAATTCTATCTTCCAATTCTTTTCTGTGGTCCGCAATTTTTTCAGGCTGACGTAGTACGACGCACGACGCCGCGTTTTGAGCAGAACGAGCTCCTTACGCTATCGCGTAAAATTAAGGGCAATGGATTGATGCAGAGGAAATGCGACGGCATGCATCTTCCACTCCCCAATCTATTCTAATTCTGATTGGATTACAATTTACGGAACTACTCAAAATGTGTCATATTAAGTGATCGCGGCGAGTATTCATACCGTTATCGGCACAGTGGCGCTGCGGTTAACTGATGCACCACTGCAGTGGAAGATGGAAGTTTTAAGCGCAGCCACAGGTGGGGCTTGTGACAACCATGCATGTTTCTCCTCCCGAGCAATTCTTGGGAGGTTTCTTAGGGGTGTCCGCTTGGAAGAGGCTCCGCAAACCACGCTGCTGTGCCCTTCCTTGGGCAAACCCAGTTTCTAACCCCTCCGCCTGCAAGTGTGGCTCGTGTTACCGTGTTGACACGGAGGACAGTTAGTGCGCTCTAAACGCCGCGTGCAAACAAACGAACACGCGAATTGTCACTGCTGTAAGCGATATTTTGAAAGTAGTTTACTTCAGGGTATCACTGCAGTCCTGGGAAAGTCCGGATTCACCTCTGGCAGTTTCACTTTGAGAGAAAAAAAAACAGCACATCTCTAAAAAAATACTTGCAGCACCGAAAAAGTCCTTATAACTTAAAGAAACAGAAATATTGCTAACTGTGTTTGGCATTACACCCTGCAGTCTGCAGGCAAAAATACTTTCGCGCTGCATTCGCAGGTTTGTGTTGTTTCCGTTCAGTGCATGCATTGCGTGGAGGAGAGGCTAGGATTCGTCTCCCCCCCACGCTTTTGTCGTGAATACAAAGGTTATCCTCAGCACATATCTTTGACCTGCTGCTGCCGACAATAATGTGTTCATGAGCACTGAGCTACAAAACAGGTGGCCAGCTAAAAGCGGACAACGCAAAAGCATTTTGCCACATCCAACGCTTTATGTTCGATTCCATTTTGGTTTGGTTTATAGGATTTAACGTCCCAAAGCGACTGAGGCGATGAGGAACGCCGTAGTAGAGGGCTCCGGATGATTTCCACCACCTGGGGTTCTTTAACATGTTATAAACAAAAACGTAGCATATGGACGGGACGAAGAAGGGTGAAGACAAGACGGTTGCTACACTTACAGCTGAATAGAATGAAATGATACGGTAAACCACACCCCATCCCAGAGCAACAACACGCATGCGCATGACATAAAACAAGGTAAAAACAAACTAATCTTAAAACGTGTGGAATAAAAGCAAAAAAAGAAGAAAGGAGAAAGAGCGATAGATAATAAAAGGTGCTAAGAAAAGAGCAAAAAAAGAAGAAAAGAGAAAGAGCGATAGATAATAAAAGGTGCTAAGAATTTTTATCACCTTTTATTATCTACCGCTCTTTCTATTTTCTTCTTTTTTGCTCGTTTTCCACACTTTCTAAGATTATCAGTTTGTTTTTACCTTGCTTTATGTCATGCGCATGCGTGTTGTTGCTCTCGGATCCGGTGTGGTTTACCGTCTCATTTCATTCTATTCAGTTATAAGTGTAGCAACCGTCCTGTCTTCGCCCTTCTTCGTCCCGTCCATATGCTACGTTTTTTGTTTATATTATGTCTGACCAACTGGCCCCTCAGTATACTCTGTTAAATTTCTTTAACGTGCACTGACATCGCACACCACACGGGCCACTAGGATTTCGCGTCCATCGAAATACGGCCACCGCGGAGGCTAGTTCGTTTCCTGTGTTGTGGACAGGTCAGTGGCATCTTGTTGCCCAAAAATAAAAAGCCGAGTTGGTTATATATGTTCCTGAAATAGCACACAAATCACAAAAAACGCCAATGAGAAAAAATAAGTGTGGAAGATTTGCGCGGCTTTATTCAGTGCGAAGTCCAAGTGACGGACAAACGCGGATGTATTTGCAAACAAGAGTGCATAAAGCAGCTGGATGGAAGAGAAGTTACGTAGAAAATGCCTCCAATTTTCGAGAACCGTTCTCTATTTTGATAATAAGGGAATATTTGATCATTGGCACGCACCCAAGCGCAGCCATACGGAGGCGCTTATTTTATTTCACTGGCACACCAATGTGGCTGTGAAACACTTCCTTGTCCATACCATAAAGCAATAGGAGCGGTGGACTTAAACTAAACGGGCAAGGTTTCTTAACTGAGAATGAAGCGCGTTTGTGCTTCACACTACTATCCTGAGGGAGGCGAAGCTCCGCCGATGGGCAGGCGGGAGCGTGGGTGGATGGACGGACGGGGAGACGGACGGACGGACGGACGGAACAACGGAGGGACCGACGGAGAGACGGACAAACCGACCCTCCCCACCGACCGACGAACGGACGGACGGACGGACGGATGGATGGATGGATAGATGCTCATCATAAGCCTGAATTCTGCGTGAAATATACGTGAGATTCCACAGATAACTTGGACTTTCATTATTCACAATGCAGAGTTCGTTCTCAGAGGCAAACAATGCCACATTCGCCTCCTGCCGTTTTTCCTGAAGCCTTTCCGAAGCCACTGTTGAGTGTTGAAGTCATCACAAAGAACCGACAGTGCATGGGTCACCTCCATTGTGACCTTCCGCTTCTTACTTCCGTATTTACTTGAAGGGGAAGCTTACGCTCCAGTCAGTGTGAACGTCACATCGCTCTTTTTGAAAAGAATACACGCGTACGATAGTCATCAGAAACATGAATTTTGTGGAAAAAATACGCAAAGTTTTTGCGGATGAGAGTTTCGCATCCATAGAGCCTGTTGGTAGTGATAAGTTGATATGCAGGAGACTGGTGTAAGGAATCCATTTGTGAAAACATATTGCCGAGGCTAGAAAGCCTCGACATTAGGCCACTTTCATTCCAGCGAAAAATTTCCGTGCTTCTGATTTCCTCATGACACGAGGAAAGGCTCTAAAATCCGGTACTATCGCAAGAAGAGCAAATTAACTCCCGAAATCTCTTTAGCAGCTGTTCACTCCGCCTAAAATGCCTGGGGATGGAAATGCGTTCGCCGGAAGCGGGCTCCTGGAATTAGAACTGCTTTCCCACTCAATATACAGAGAAAAATCATTGAAGGGTGGTTGTACATTCTTCGCTTGTGTAATGCAGCAGAGAAATGTGGTCACATGTGATCTAATTTTTCCCAAAATACTTCGATATCTGGTTCCGATGAATAAAAATTGCCGGTGGTTTAGCTCTGGTTAAACCTGGAGTGACGCGATGGCTACATCTGGCCCAGTGGAACTACCTCAGTCGAACTGCAAAGTCAGTCTTTCGCCGCTCCGTTTCGCTGAACGTTCCTTCTTCATCTCCGTCCCACTTGACACGGCGCATGTGCATAGCTGTGGCAGCTCGGTTTCGCCGGCGCAGCTGCTCCACACCATGTGGCTGGTCACGTGACCAACCACGTGACGAACTTCGTGAACAGCCACGGCGCCGCGCCGCCGGCAGCTGCTCCGCACCACGTGACCGACCACGCTGAAGGCTCGAAATGCTACCGTAATGTAGCTGTCGCTACAAAACTAGAGGTCTCCTCCTGGGCAGCCGGACGAAAGTGCATGATACACTCTAAACAGAAAGGTGTAAAAAGGGAGTGAACTGTTCTCTAGCGCACCCCCATTTATAAAGGGGTGTGCGCTACAGAACGGCTTACTCTCTATTTACTCCCATATAGGTGTATTACTGTTTATAGTGTACATCTCAGTGAAGGCTGTCAATAACAACCACTAAACAAAGGTGCATTCTTGAGTACATAAGTTCGAGAAGAGACGGTCTCTTTACTACCGCAGTTTGTGCGAAGCAATTAAAGCTCGGTCGCTAAACGATACGATTCTATGCATTATGTTTACCAACAGCAAGAAGGAGCGCACAAGCAACTTTACATGTCCAACATTCGTGAACAATACTTTTTAAAAATGAGAAACTGTAAGAAAATGGCAAGAAATGTTGAAGGTAATCGTCAATTCTTCCGCTATGTAGCAAGATCTTTCTTTCATAGTGTTTCCATCGCTCGCACTGAGTAGTGAAAACTGGCTTAGAAAATCAGTGAGGAACTTTTTGACGATAGAAAAAAAAAGTTAATAGAAACAAATGCGAACCCCCCGACATGAGATCTCTCGACATATTAATTTTTAGTGCGAAACCTTACAATATATAAACAAATTCGCTCTAAAACTTTTTCCGCTCAAAAATGTTTTTTTTTTCTGAAATGTTGGGTATGTAACAATCAACTGTCAAAGTCAGTTGATCTAGAAAGCTTGCCATGATTAACTATACATATTTTTCAAATATTTCAGGTATAGACGGCATAATTGAAATCGGACGGTAATTTTCAGTATTATTATGCGCACCACTTGTATGAAGGAACATAACTTGCTGACTTCAGTTTTTGCAGGAATGTTCCCACTTAGAATTATAGATTAAGCAATTCTAGCAAAAATCTCGACGGCTCATATGTTCCGCATAAGTCATTAATGGAAACATCGTCAATTTCAGGAAATGTATTGTGTTTAAACTAAAGATATACTTTACCTCCTCCTTACAAGTTGAAGGCAGATATGCTGATTCATTAATGTTGCGTCGCATATAGTGCACAAACCTACCTGTAGTTTTGTATTTCTAAGTACACGAAAGAAGGAGCTGTTAAAGTTATCAGTAATATTATGTCCGCGGAGCTGCATAGACTAGCAAGAAAGTAATTCGTTATATTATTTCGGGTAAATACGCCTCTCAAGCTGTTAATTAAAGACCATTATTCTTACTACTGTAAGTAGTGGCTTTAAAACTATCTCGGAAATGTATTCGTCTCGCGAAGAGGTTTACGGCATTAACTCTGTTTCTCAACTGGTTAAATTTGGATTAACTCTGAACAATTCGGGCCGACCTTTGATTGAGCTCAAAGTATTCTTTTTATAGCTGCTAGTATGTTTGACGACGTCCCCTCCTTGTCCACGCAAGTTAGGTTGTTTGACCTACATGTCTGCACTGGAATGCACTGGAATGCACCGGAATGGACCTGGAAGCACTCGAAAGAGAGCACCTATCCATTGTGCAGCGTCTCTAGAAGTGCGCAAATGGCAGTCACCGGCGTGCAATCACCTCGGCGTCGTAAGGACTTCGCGATATTGTTCCGCGTTATGCTTATCCGCGCAACACTTGCGCTAGATAATGCAACTTCAGGACGAATCTGCTCAGTGGTACATGCAGTTGGATGCATCGGCCGTGCTTCGCTTCTACACACGATGATTTCTGAGATCACTTATCCGCGGTGCATGGACGGGGCGTGCTCGGATGGGACGGGGGGCGAGGGGGTTGAGGAGGAGGTGCTGTGGGGGATCCATGTGCTTGGCTTAAGTAGTAACATTTCTTGAAGACCATCTGCAGCGCGACCGCCGTATTCTATGAGTTGCTTTTACTGCGCAAGTGTTTTGAATTGTCTTTGACAGTTTGCTCGATAAAGGCGAGTCCTTTTTTAACCGCTAGAAATGTTTAGAAGGCGCCCCATGTGGCCTGCGGCAGTTGGAACATTTCAGCGCTCCTGCCTTGCAGGTTTCGCCGCTGACGGCTCGGGACGCCAGAAGCACACTGTCGATATCGCTCACGTGACCCCATTTTATGAATTTGTGGCATTGGAGTGGTTTCGGAATGTACAGCCCTATTTCAAGCCGAAATGTGCATACTTTTACATGAGACGGGAGATATCGCATTTGATCGCACTCTTCACGCAACATAAGTTTGACAAAACGGGAAGCCCGGAGAGTTATGGCGCCTTCAATCTCCGACTTCACCAGTTCAGGCAGGCCGTCATTGTTGACGGCTACATTGACGTCACGGATGACTTCCGTAGATTCCTCCCTGCCAACCAGAATGTTCGGGGGGGCGGGGGGGGGGGGGGGGGGGGGGTTATGCCTCCAAGGATGGTGATGTTCCGCGGTGATTGCTGTGAACCCGCTCAATGGACTTCTTTTCCGGAGACGTTCCTGCGAGCGTTCGCTCTCGTATCCGGTATTTCATTTGCCACGAGAGCCTCGAACCGCACAGAGACGTCTTGCCTCTTCAGTCGCCTCATTCTGCCAGAAAGGTGCAAAGGCAGGATGGGGGCTGAGCTCACCGGTGGTTTATTTCTTTATGTATTCAAAATACCTTCCAGGGCCAAAAGGGCTTCGCATAAGGAGAGCAAAAAGCGATATAAGTATAATTGGCGACAACTTTTTTACTAATAAAGGGAAAGCTACAGGGGCGGAGGAGCCTCTGAGACTGGGTCCCTCTGCCCCGACATCTCGGCAGCAGGACGTCTGCTTTGCACGATCTCTCTGTTTGGTTGCCTCGTTTCATCGCTAGTGGACCTGTTGCCATCTATGGAAGCTTCTTGTAACTGAATTCAAGTAGTCGTGGTCCAAACAACAATTTTATGGCTCCCTCGCCCGGTCCGGATCGAGTGCAGCCTGCACACCGGACATCCCGAGTCGATTGCGTCGAAGCAGGATCGGCTGCTCCGATTGCCCTGCTGCTTGTACTGCGTCGATTTACAGCACCTCATTTGGACCTGCCCCGGCAAAGTTTCATGCAAAGTTCCATGTGCGACGCTCGAGTTTTCTGCTACCGACGTTCACGAGTGTGGACCCCTTAGGCGACAATCTAAGAAAACAGGTCTTGTCATGACTGGGCCTGCACCCTACGAGAAGTATTGAGCATATACGCTTCAGTTGGCGGCTGCATGCTAGACTGGGAAGAAGTGAGGCTTTCTGACTTCGATGTCCTGAAAACCTCTTTGCGGACCTGTTCATGCTCAGGCGTACTTGAGTGCGTGCGTCCGTGACAGGAGATAATGGAAGAGTGTGTGTGTGTGTGACCGACAGTTCGACGCCTCTTGATAAACCGACCAAGGTGGAGCTAGCTCATTGGGCTAGCAATAGCCGATAGCAGTGCTTTTGAGGCACGAAAAGCCCAGACAAAAGTACACGCTGCAGCATGAACTCCTGCTTTCTTTAGAGTTCATTTTACAGTGTTGAGCACAGTTGCCGCAGTTGCACGGTTGCCGCAAAACGATGCTTTGTACCCGGAGGTGATGAGTGCGCAAAGCATTCTTCTGCGACAACCGAGAGGCGAGCCTTTCATTTAATAAGACAAGTATGAGCATTGTATACAGGGCATGCGTTTTTCTCGGATTAAAGCGCAAGTATTGTGGACCATGCAACAGCATGAAACGAGCCTGATCAAGAGGGCCGCTGGGGGCGTGTTAAACTCGGGGCCGAGCCAATATGAGGCAAAGCACACGGGTTCTGATGACACCCTTTTCAGCAGGCAGCTGATACGCTCCCGTTATGATGTAATTTATTTGAACCGAGGATCTGGCTATCTCCCTGTAATATACGCCAGCTTACCTGCGTGTTGCAGCGTCAGGGAGACACTCAAAGACACGTGGTGGATTGGCAAAGCTCCAAGCTGGTTTCACATGCGAGGGCAGTGTGTGGTCGACCAGCGCCACTGCTCTCGAATCAGCGGCTATCTTGACTGACCTCTCGAAGTGCATTTCGTCTAGCTCACATGAAGACAACGGACGAACTAACAGGCAGGAAGCAGGATATCAACCATTATTCTCCTTCGCAAAGGGCACATATTTATGCACAGTTTTTTTTCCGCATGTGCTCACGCACACAATTCTAGTGGAATAAAATATGTAGGAACAAACAAGGATAACCTGATGGATTAAGGTTGATGAAATAAACACGACAGCAGGATCTACAAAATAACACCCGCTGACCCAACAAGCGATGATGGTGGACAGACAAATTTCAGGACCTATCACATCGCGAGTACTTGTCCAAAATGCTATCTCATTGCCCGTAGGAAAAACTGACAGCTTGCCAATACAGCCGTTTCTTTCCTCGTTGTTTGTTCGATTATTTATGAAATACTGGCGACTTGTTGCATGTCAAAACAGGAGTTGGAAAATACATTGTTAATAAAGCAACATCTCCCAGCTGCATATTCTGCAGATAACTCATACATTCATTTGCTACATTTACTTCACATAAATAACGAATTCCATTCGCGATAAAAACTAATGGCATTCATAACGGTGCTTCTCCTTGCTTCAGACTAGCTCGCTACCGGCGCACGTCTTCAAAATTAATTACTTCCGTTTCTACTTGCGCAGTGCACTGATCAGGCCTACTTTTCTGAGATGCACGGGATATCTTTTTAATGTTATACCACTGTCCCTATCACTCGCCGCACGTTTTCACGTCAGGTAAGAGGTTCCCCTCCAGTTAAGCTTGTTCACTCACTGAAAGATGAACTTGAATATGAGCGCGAACTTGACATGGCAAGATATTCACATTAGCCTTCCGAATCGTGCTCTTATTGTCATATTCGACACAAAAATCCATGGTGAACACCCCTTGATAAATATGATGTCAACCGCTGTGTTAACCAAAAAGCACGAAGCGCACATTAGACTGACTGTTCGTTCGAAAAACCCAGCTGCACTTCGTCTGCTTCTTCGTTGTCCCGCTTGAACTCGTCCGCTTCTTCGCTGCGCTGCGCCTGTCGGTCCCATTACAATTACTCTCCCTCCGTAAAAGGAGCCATCCTGGCGACTTACGGAGAGGAGAGGATGGGCGGGTCATAGTAAGGCTTGAGGCGCTCAACGTGCACAGTTTCGCGCCCCCGGCGACGGTGGTCCGAAGAGGGAACGAGCGGCTCAACGATATAAGTCACCGGAGAAGTTTGGTGGACAACCCGGTAAGGTCCGTGAAAGCGAGACAGTAGTTTCGTGGCGAGGCCGGGAGTGCAGGAAGGCACCCAGAGCCAAACGAGGGCGCCAGATGGGTATGACGCTGGAGGGTCCGGGGAATCCCGACGGTGCTTCTGATCCCATTGTTGCTGTGTGGTGAAAGAGCAGGCAAGTTGCCGGCATTCTTCGGCATACAGGTGAGCTTCGGAGAGTAAGGTGGTCTCGGAAGGGTTAGGGTGATAAGGAAGGATGGTGTCCATGGTGGATGTAGGCTCCCGGCCATATAAGAGGAAGAAAGGAGAAAACCCCGTTGTTGTCTGAGTAGCTGTGTTATACGCGTACGTGACGAACGGGAGCACTTGATCCCAGTTGGAGTGGGCGGTGTCAACGTACATGGCGAGCATGTCACTCAGAGTGCGGTTGAACCGCTCAGTCATGCCGTTGGTCTGGGGGTGATAGGCGCTGGTGTAGCGATGAACGATTTGGCATTGCTTGAGCAGGGCCTCGACGGCGTCCGAGAGAAAAACACGGCCGCGGTCACTTAGAAGTTCTTTCGGGGCGCCGTGACGAAGAACAAGACTGTGTAGAATGAAGTGAGCGACATCGTTTGCGCTAGCAGATTTGAGAGCCGACGTTTCGACGTAACGGGTGAGATGGTCAACGGCAACGATGATCCACCGATTATTAGCCGAAGTAGTTGGAAGCGGGCCATAAAGATCAATGCCGACGCGGTCAAAGGGACGGCCAGGGCAAGGTAACGGCTGCAAAGGAGCGGCGGCGGAGTGGGGAGGTTTCTTGCGACGTTGGCAGGCGGTGCATGACCGAATGTGCTGACGTATGTAGCGGTACATACCTCGCCAGTAGAATCGCTGACGAAGGCGAGCATATGTTTTCAGTACACCGGCGCGGCCGCATTGTGGAGCGGCGTGAAAAGAGGCACAGATTGTAGCACGGAGGTGTCGAGGGATGACCAACAGCCACTTCCGGCCGTCGGGGAGGTAATTACGGCGGTATAAGAGGCCATCACGAACGGAAAGTGGTGGGCTTGGCGGCGAAGGGTCCAGGTCGAATGATGCGGTGAGGGAGTGTTCAAGAAGTTTAGCAGCGAGGTGATCCAAGGATCCTTCAGTTGTTCGGAGAGCATATCAAGGATGTTGAACGAAGAGAATTCGTAGGCACAGACGAGGGCAGAGGTTGACTCGCATGGGAGTGGTGAACGAGAAAGGGCGTCGGCGTCCGAGTGCTTGCGGCCGGAGCGATAAATGACGGGTATATCAAACTCCTGGAGACGTAAAGCCCAGCGGGCGAGTCGGCCAGAAGGATCTTTGAGGGAGGATAGCCAGCATAGGGCGTGGTGGTCTGTGACGACATAGAAGGGCCGGCCGTAAATGTAAGGGCGGAACTTGGCAATTGCCCAAATGATGGCGAGGCATTCTTTTTCTGTGACAGAATAGTTTGATTCCGCCTTGGTGAGGGCGCGGCTGGCTAAGCGACGACGTATTCCGGATACCCAGGCTTTCGCTGGGCAAGAACTGCGCCCAAGCCCACACCGCTCGCGTCAGTGTGAACTTCTGTCGGACAGGCGGGATCAAAATGGCGAAGGATGGGGGGAGAGACCAGCAGGCGGCGTAAAGTGCTGAACGCGGTATCGCAGGCGGGGGACCAAGACGAAAGGTTCGGGCTGCCGGCAAGAAGCTGCGTTAAAGGGGCGATGATACTGGCGAAATTTCGGATGAAGCGGCGAAAATATGAGCATAAGCCTATAAAACTGCGAAGTTCTTTTAAGGTGGTTGGTTTGGGGAAGTCAGCGACGGCGCGAAGTTTGGCAGGGTCAGGAAGAACGCCGTCTTTGGAGATGACATGGCCTAATATTGTGAGCTGCGTTGCACCGAAGTAACATTTTTTCAAGTTTAGTTGGAGGCCGGCGTCAGTAAGGCTAGTGAGTACGCGCTGAAGGCGGTGCAGATGGGAAGGAAAATCTTTGGAAAAAACGACAATGTCATCTAGGTAACATAGACAAGTTTCCCATTTGAGGCCACTGAGAATAGTGTCCATCATCCTTTCGAATGTGGCTGGAGCATTGCAGAGGCCGAATGGCATCACATTGAACTCATACAAGCCGTCTGAGGCGACGAAAGCGGTTTTCGGCCTGTCGTTCGCTGCCATCGGGACCTGCCAGTAGCCGGAGCGTAAGTCGAGGGATGAAAAATACTCCGCTCCCTGCAAGCAATCCAGTGCGTCGTCGATTCGGGGTAGAGGATAAACATCCTTGCGTGTGATCTTGTTGAGACGGCGGTAGTCCACACAGAACCTGATGGAGCCATCTTTTTTCGTCACCAAGACAACAGGAGAGGCCCAAGGGCTGTGAGAAGGCTGTATTATGCCGCGCCGAAGCATGTCGTCAACATTGTCACGGATGACGCGGCGCTCGCTCGGCGAGACTCGGTACGGTCGCTGACGCAAGGGAGCGTGGGTACCAGTGTCAATTGTGTGAGAGACGGCCAATGCGCGCCCCAAGGAGGGCTGGGAAAGGTCGAAAGAGTTGCGGAAGCGGCAGAGAAGTTCCAAGATTTGGTCACGGTAAGCGGACGGAAGGTCGGGAGCGATGTTACGACGAAAGACGTCGATGGAAATTGGATCGGGCGCTGTCGCACAACAGGCTAAGGCAGTAACTGGGGAGCAGGCACGGGTATCGGAGAACTCGGAAGCAAGAGCAGGGTCCAGTTCTTCAATAGAGCCGAGGCATTCGCCGCGAAGAACAAACGACGGGCAAGAAAATGGGTTGGTGACATAGATGGCGCAGTGGCCATCGGAAATCGAGACAACGGCGAATGAAATGAGGAGGCGCTGATGGCGAGTGGCTGCTGCGGTAGGTGTGAAAAGAACAGGGCCGCTGAGGAAAGAGTCGGGGCGGAGCGGAACGAGGGCTGAAGAGGAGGGAGGTATGTTGGTGTCGGCAGCTACAAGAAGCTTAGCGGAGCGCACAGGTAGGTCACACAACGAAACATCACACAGGGGAGAAAGCTCAAGTTCCGCACGGGCACAATCAATCACTGCACGGTGGGTCGAGAGGAAATCGCAGCCGAGGATGACATCGTGAGAGCAGGCGGTCAGCACAACAAACTCGATGGTATAGGCGACGTCGTTGATAGAAACGCGGACCGTGCAGGCTGCGATGGGGTGGATGCGCTGAGAGGTGGCCGTACGTAGTGAAAAGTCAGACAGCGGCGTTGTCACCTTACGAAGTTTGCGGCGAAGAGCATCACTAATTACTGACACTGCAGCACCCGTGTCGACGAGCGCGAGAACGGGGACGCCTTCAACAGACACCTCAATCACGTTAGCAGGAGAACACGGAGGACTTAAAAAGTTGGGAAAACGCAGTTCTTGCCTCCTGAACTGCGGCAGTCAGTTTTCCTCTGGGAGAGGGTCCGGGCGGCGGAGCATCGGAGAAATGGAACGTCGACGAGGGGAAGGGGAGCGGCGAGTAGGGTACTGAGAGCGATGTGTAGAGGAGGCAGAAGAGACATTAGGCAAGGGCGGCCCGGAATCGTAGCGGAAATTGCGCATGAAATCGCCAGAACGAGGAGATCGCTGACGGCAAAAGCGTGCGACATGGCCCGGAAGACCGCAGGAATAGCATATCGGTCGATTGTCCTCGGTACGCCAGGGGTTCGTAGGGTTTCGGCGGGGTCGACGAACCGGGACCTGCGGCGGGGGTATAGACGGCGGTGGAGCATAAAAGGCCGGGCTGCTAGGGTAGGCGGCAGAGGTGGGCGAGCGCCGTGTACCGGTGACTGCTTCAGCATAGGTGAGCGGCGCTGCCACAGGAGGAGGTGGGGGACTGGATGGCAGAACTGCAGCGACCTGCTCCTGAATAGCACGACGGATAGTGGGCGTGAGAGATGGCGTCAGGTCGTGTGGAGGGCAGACGGGGTCGGGAATGTGATGCAGCAGAGAAAGCTGGCGAGCGATCTCTTCGCGGATGAAGTCTTTAACCTGCTGCATAAACAGGGACTGCTCAGCAGACGAGCCACCAAGGGCCAAGCCAGCAAGACCCCCCGCAGGCGCGCCGGACTGCCACGTAGATGCGCGTTGCTTGCGGAGTTCGTCGAAGCTTTGGCACAGCTGGATGACGGTAGCGACGGAGGTGGGGTTCTTCGCCAGCAGCATCTGGAAAGCGTCATCGGCTATGCCTTTAAGTATGTGGTTGTCTTTATCCCCTTCGGACATGGAGGGGTTGACACGCTTGCACAGGTCAACGATGTCCTCGATGTAGCTTGTGAACGTCTCGGAAGGGAGCTGAGATCGAGCACGAAGACGTTGCTCGGCGCGAAGCTTCCGGACGGCGGGGCGGCCGAAAACGTCGGCGAAGCTCGTTTTAAAGGACGACCAGGTGGGAAGATCGGCCTCATGGTTGCGAAACCATAGGTTGGCAACGTCCGTTAGGTAGAAGAGGACGTTGCTAAGTTTCATGGAATCGTCCCACCGATTGTAAGTGCTGATGCGCTCATAGGAGGCCAGCCAATCGTCGACGTCTTGGTCATCGGTGCCACTAAATGGAGAAGGGTCACGCTGGCGCTGCACCCCGTGACAGAGTACGGTGGCAGGGATGGGCTGCGATGGTTCACTCGGACCTTCCGGCATGGTGGCGGAGACGAGGAGCGTTCCACTTCGAAGTTCCAGGATGAGGACCGGGACGGGAACCGAGGCACCTCCGCCAAGTGTCAAGGCGTTTATTTGAAGCACAGGTCGGTTGGTCTTGGTTGACCGGCGACACGACGGGCACACTCACAGGCGTCGTTCGAAAAACCCAGCTGCACTTCGTCTGCTTCTTCGTTGTCCCGCTTGAACTCGTCCGCTTCTTCGCTGCGCTGCGCCTGTCGGTCCCATTACAATATATATATATATATATATATATATATATATATATATATATATATATATATATATATATATATATATATATATATATATATATATATAATGGACAGAGAGAGAGGTTAAGTGAAGTAGGCACTTCTCAAAGACACATTTATGGTCGGCGTTTCGATTGCGGTGCGGTTTTCTTCAGGACTGCAATGATATCTCGTCAGATTGACGTCAACTAGAAGGGATAGATTGCTTAAATCAGGTATCTGAGGCGCAGCGTCAAAGTGTGACACGTGAACTTGAATTCTCGAGCAGGGAGCAGGCAGTCTGATCTGTAACTAAATGGTGGGCCGGTAGTGCCATACCGTATTCTGCTACGGTACACTTCCACTGGGTCCCTTTTTATTGGCTGCTGCTCCCGTCAGGGTGCCAGAGAGGACGTCGCGCTGGCCGCCACAGAAACACGTCCATGACGCCGCCTGCTTGCATAAACGCGTCGCTATTCCACGTCTCTATCGCGGAACAGCGCGTTTGGTGGCGTCAGGAGTCTGGCAGGCCTGACGAGCTTTATCGCCTATGATCCAGACTCAACAAAGAAACTAGGCGTCGTCTGTGCGACGAATTGGCAGAGGGTGGTCTATGTGGCTCAGCATGACTGGATGCGGCGAGAGGAGAATGGCTAGCGGCGACGCCCCGACCGGACCGGATGTGCCTGCGACCAATGCTGTTGACTGGCCGTTTGTTTTCTATAACTAACAATGCTAATCGCATACTTGGTTTCCTTCGCCGTAACTTTTCACTTGGTCTGGTTAGTTTAAAACTACTTCTGTACAAAACAGTCGTCCGATCTAAAATATAATATGCGCATTCCGTATGGGATCGTAAAATCAAGTCGCTGATTAATAGTTTAGAATCTGTTCAGAATCGCACAGCTCGTTTTATCTTGACTAATTACTCTCGTTCGTCTAGCGTCACACTCATGAAGCGAACTCTACACTTTCCAGATATTTCACTGCGGTGTCATCTTTCTCGGTTTTTAACTTTCCACAAAACGTATTACACAAATGAATCGTTAAAACAAAGTCTTCTCACTGCTCCAAGTTATGTATCACCCCGTTTTGGTCATCGATTCAAAGTGAGTGTTCCAAGTGTCAGAGCTAAGCAGTACATTCATTCTTTCCTGCCCAAGACCGGCTCCGGCTGGAACCACCTGCCCGCCTGCATCGTCTCCATCCCAGAACCAGAAGTATTCAAATCTGCGCTTCTTCGTCATCTATGTTAATATCTCTTCTTTTGTATTTGATTTTCATAATCACTTACCACTCCTATCTGTAAGTTCCTGAACGACCTCAAATAGTAAATAAATAAATAAATAAATAAATAAATAAATAAATAAATAAATAAATACTTAGTGTTGCTTTCGCTACATTGATGTCACAGCAAAACGGAACGAAAAATGGAATGGAAAGCTGTAGAAAACATCCCCTGGTTGCTTCATCTAATGACGTCGCTGATAAGCTTGAAGTGCCTGATGTGGCGTAATTGTAAGATGAAACTGTTTATCAACCGCCCAGCCATTCACATAAGGTGCCGAGAATCATAGTCCGCTTCGGGACGCCAGCGATAAGGGACATGTGGATCGAGTAAACAGACACAATAAGAACAGTTAACCACCGATTTTCTTCCACGAAAACTTGCATGCCACATCGGGGAAATGATCAGAGGAGCAAAAGATTGCAAAAGAGATAAAGTCTAAGCTTTGTTTGGCACACAAGCAGAGAAGCTTATAATAATAATAATGATAATAATAATAATAATAATAATAATAATAATAATAATAATAATAGTAATAATAATAATAATAATAATATCATAATTCATGCTTTTCAGTCACTATGTATATTTTATACAAGGTCCTACAAGCCATCTGAAGGCTTAGAACGAACTGTCTCGCCTGTATTGCTTTTGACTGTGACAAAATAAATTATCATTGTTATTACCGTACGTTGATTGAGGGGGTGGGAATAAAAGCGACTAACGCTTGGCAAAGTTCAAACCCCTTTATCAATATTTATTTTCTTAAGGCATGAAAGGTGGTGGTGGGGGGGGGAGCGATAATATGAATGTATGAATTGAAAAAAGGGTTGTGCATATAATAAAGTTTAGGATCGAGAGACAGACGATAAGGTCCTTGTGTCCAAGGGGTATGATATGGCAACACTGTCCAGCGCGAGATCTGCTGCGGCTAGTTGCTGGATTCTTTCAGGTTTCAATGCTGGTAGGAGCGAAAGAGGTGGCTGGATGTGGGCTTCTACTTCGCGGGATGGGAATATGCAGGACGGGTGTAGAAAAAAACATCCCCCGCAAGAAGGTCCCCGGCAAGAGGGTCCCCGGAAAAGAGGTCCCCAGAAAATTCCCCGCAAAAAGGTCCAAAGAAAGAAGGCCCCAGAAAGGAGGTTCCCGGAAAGAAGGTCCGCGACATGAAAGCCCCCGGAAAGAAGGACCTCAGCAAGAAGGTCCCTAAAAAGAAGGTCCACGGAAAAGTGGTCCCCTGGGAAAGAGGCCCCCGGAAAGAAGGTGCCCGGAAAGAAGGTCCCCGGGAAAGAGGTCCCCAGCAAGAAAGTCCCAGGAAAGAAGGTCCCCAGCAAGAAGGTCCCCAGAAAGAAGGTCCCCGGAAAAGAGCTCACAGGTAAGAAGGTCCCCGGAAAGAAGGTCTCAAAAAGAAGGTCCTCGGAAAGAAGGTCCCCGAAAAGAAGGTCCCTGGCAAGAAGGACCCCGGCAAGAAGGTCCCCGGAAAAGTGGTCCCGGAAAGAAGATCCAAGGAAAATATGTCACAGGAAAGAAGGCCGTCAGCAAGAAGGTCCCAGAAAAGAGGTCCCTAGAATAGAGGTCCCCGGAAAAGCGGTTCCTGAAAAGAAGATCTCCGGAAAAGAGGTCCCCAGAAAAAAATACCCGGCAATAAGGTCCTCGGCAAGAAGGTCCCCAGAAAAGAGGTTCCCGGAAAGAAGGTCCCCATGAAAGAGGTCCCCGGAAAGAAGGTCCCCGGCAAGAAGTCCCCGGAAAGAAGGTCCCCAGAAAAGAGGTCTCAGGAAAAGTGGTTCCCGGAAAGAAGGTTCCCGGGAAAGAGGTCCCCAGAAAGAAGGTCCCGGGCGACAAGAAGGTCCCCGGAAAAGAGGTCTCTGGAAAGAAGGTCTCCGGCAAGAAGGTCCCTGGAAAAAAGGTCCCCGGAAAAGATTTCCTTTCAGGAATAGCCCTCTAGGAAAAAAACGTTCCGAAGTGAGAAATTACCTAAAGAATAAATTGTTCCTGAACCAATTTGACAAAAAATTGCGCTGTTTGTTGGACTCTTCCTTGTATTTGAGAATACATGTAAAGATGAAGTATTTTGCAGTACCAGACATACCGAAAAACAGCACTTCCACTGGTGACTTTGTTGAAGCGCCGAACGATCCAGGGACGCCCTTGCCCTGGGCGACTTCCTTTTCTCCATCATCATTTTTTCTACGGACGCCCCGTATCTGTTCGTTGTTTGGCCCCTTCCATGCCGACAGGTGTAATAGTAATCGCAGTAGCTTATAATGCTGCAGCTTGCGAAGGAAAAGGTTAGCTGAGCCTTGATAGCACAGTGAAGAAATGCAGCGGGAAGCAAAGAAAAATGCCAAATACATAAAACGTGGAAGCTAAAACCATAAATGTTTATCTAAACAAAAATCAGCAAAATGTGACAAGAGTAAAAGGAAATGTGGAAGCTAAAACCATAAAAGTTTATGTAAACAAAAATAAGCAAAATGTGACAAGAGTAAAAGGAAATGAGTTTCTGTGTGAAAGAAAGAGTAACGAAATAAAAAAATTTTGAAATGAAAAGAAATGACAATGCAACCCCACAAAAACACGACTATATAATGAAGTAGCATGAGAAAACAGAAGTAAAAATTAAAGATAATGAAGTTGAAACCGGGTCGCATGCCCAATAGCCGGCAAAAAATGTTCCATTCTGGTCGTCCCGGCCGTGTAGTTTGCAAATAATTTCAACAGACGCTGCTGCGCCACGAGCGCTGACTTGTTTCTGCTCTTGGGGGGCGCACAGACTTGACACTGGGCGATCTTCATGGTCACATTGGCTTCTTCTGAGCGCAAGGCGTCCGTGGTCTTTCACACAGTTAGGCGGCGGCAGTGGTCCACCATGATTCCCAGCCTTCTATTCCAGGCTTCCGCATGATTGTAGGTCCAGTGTCCTCCATCAAAAGTTGCCGCGCGGACGAATCACATATTAGGGGGATAAGTGGGACTGAAACAGCTTGAATGCGCCTTCATGGAGTATAAGCCCTTTAGAGGCACCTCTCGCAAGCGATGCGAGGGCTGGAATCACTGCGGGTTACGAGACGTTTGATGACACCTGGTTGGGGACATTTTCTTCCTACTTCGCAAATGGGGATGTTTTCTCTGGGTCGTTTTTTCTAGGACCTTTTTTCTGGGGCGTATCTTTCGGGTTTTTTCACGACGTTTTTTCCGCAGGCCATGCAGGTCACCCGGGGCGGGGAAAAACAATAGGAAGTGAGCACAGTTCCGAATGACGCCCGGAGTGAGGGCAGAGCAGGCGCGGATCCTCCGAAGCGCAACCTCCGAAGCGCGGGTGCACCTCCCTTTTTAACGCGACAGCGTTAAGGACCCTGTGTCGCAGAAAATCCGGTGTCGCCGGCGTCGGCAGCGTTGGCCGTGAGCGAAAAATCCCTCCTCTCCCTCCTCTTCCTCCTACTCCTCGCAATGTACGCCACTGCCCCAAAAGATGGCGCGCGACGGTAGTGCCTCCCGCTCTTCGCGTTCGGGCGCAGTGGGGCCCTGTGGGCACGCAGTAATCACGCGGTGAGCGGCGAACAAAGCAGCGCACATCCAAAGCGCGTTCACCACGAAGCTTGCGGCTTGCTGCCCGTTCGTTCGGCGCGGAAGCTATGCTGCCGTTCGTGGCATCGGGTTTGTCAAGAACGATGTGCCGACGAACTACGACTGCAACTTGAGTCCCGCGCGTTCCGACAAGGCGCCTGGCAACGCTTCTACGTGGTTTGCCGCTCCAGGCATTCGTTTCACCGTGCGTAGCAGAGCGATTTCTCTAACGGTCAGGGTGTCGGGCCGAACGGGCGATGGCATCCCGTGGACTCCCTGACAGTGCTACAACACGCTGTCGTGTTCCACTCTTAAAGGCGAAGCTTAAGCGTCCTCCAATTTTTTCAATGGAGAATGGCATCACCCAGATGGAAAGCGCCGGCGCTGAAGAGGTGGGAGTCGCTAGGAGTATCGAAGAATCTGACAACCTTTGCGAGCTGGGGAGGTCACGTGGAGCCCTTTCAATACCAATGCGGCTGTAAAATTTCGTGTGGCTCCAAAACACTTCCTTGTCAATACCACCAAGCAATTGGAGCGGTAGACTTAAATTAAACGCGCAATGTTTCTTAACTGAGAATGAAGCGCGTTCGTGCTTCACGGTGCTGTCCTGAGGAAGGCGCAACTACGTCGATGGGTAGGCGGGACAGTGAGTGGGTGCACGGACGGACGGACGGAACGACGGAGAGACGGACGATGGATGGATGGATGGATGGATGGATGGATGGATGGATGGATGGATGGATGGATGGATGGATGGATGGATGGATGGATGGATGGATGGATGGATGGATGGATGGATGGATGGATGGATGGATGGATGGATGGATGGATGGATGGATGGATGGATGGATGGATGGATGGATGGATGGATGGATGGATGGATGGATGGATGGATGGATGGATGGATGGATGGATGGATGGATGGATGGATGGATGGATGGATGGATGGATGGATGGATGGATGGATGGATGGATGGATGGATGGATGGATGGATGGATGGATGGATGGATGGATGGATGGATGGATGGATGGATGGATGGATGGATGGATGGATGGATGGATGGATGGATGGATGGATGGATGGATGGATGGATGGATGGATGGATGGATGGATGGATGGATGGATGGATGGATGGATGGATGGATGGATGGATGGATGGATGGATGGATGGATGGATGGATGGATGGATGGATGGATACGGCTGAACCCTTTAAATTGGGCAGAGGTTCAAGCCACCTAGCCATGTCTTATGAAATTTTACTCTTCTCTTGATTTTAGCCACCAATCAGATAACATTCGCTTGGTTACTTCTACCCGCTTAAAATCTACTTTCCCTTCACTGTCCTTAAATCCCAATGCCTTGGATAAATCAGCCCCGCTGCTTTCCACTGTAGGGTGAAACCCTTTACAGAAAACTATCAAGTGCTCAGCCGTTTCCTCCTCCTCTCCGCACGCAACGCACAACGTGTCTATCTCGTGGTACCTGACTCTATATGTCTTAGTCCGCAAAACTTTCGTCCTGGCCTCAAACAACAAAGAGCTTCCCCTACAATTATCATAGATATTTTCTTTGGCAATTTCGTGCTTAAAAATCCTGTATGTTCCCAGTGCTGATTTCGTCAGCATTCCTGTTTTCCATCATTCTCTGCGGAAAGGTAAGCGTCACCTGTCGTGCAAACAGGGAAGCTCCACTGGCACTTTTGGTTGGAAAGGGGTTCTCGAACAAACATGTGCAAGGCAGCGGTCAGCTATTCACGTGCGTTTATTTTGTTGTTTTATTGTTGATTCCTTGCTGGAAACGTGTTTATGATAACGAAAGAGGATGATAGAGGATGATAACACCGTATTTCCTTTTTTAGAAACGGGGAAGGAGCGAAGTGTTTTCGAGTTGTAGCCTGAAAAACGATCATGTGTGGCAATACCTGCGCTCTGTTACCTCAGTGGAACGCCGAATGTCCAAGTGAAAATGTGCATGAATGTGCGCGTATGTGCGGGAGTGTAACAGTGTACTGGGATGCACTTTCCTAATGCGCGCAGACGTTTACGTTTGCGCTTCCTTGGTAGGGCGGGAGTTGTTTCTGCTAACTTCACACGGCAACTTTTGCCTCAGGGCGCACTTAGCTGATTAGTAAACGACCCATCGCACTATCTTAATCACGGCTCGTGCTGATACGGTAGAACGTTGCTTTGCGTGCAGGAGCGTTATAGAATGCACGCATATACGCGAGGTTGCGCTCTGCCGTGCTCCCGCTGTTCAGATAGCACAGTTTGACATCGCAGCACTTATGGTGAATTTTCATACTAGCATATATAATTCGGTTTTTTTGCGTCTATAGCAAAACATTTCTAGAAGGACCGAGCTGTGTGCGCTTGGCAGTAAGCGAGAAATACAAAGAGTATGGTGGAGCTGCCATAAAAAAATGTAAACCAATAAGCTCCTGCCTGTACCACTAAAGTATCACAGGCTTAACCCAATCGTAATGTAAATGAAAAGGCCCGAAGGCAATGTTGTGCTTTTGCCACCCGGAGGTGGGAAAATAAAAAAATAGGGTAATGCTACTAAGCAACCCACAGCCGGGGGAGCGGGCCCGGGAGACTCCCCTGATCTCCCCTGGGACGTAGCGGAGGGGGGGGGGGGACATAGGTTGTGGGAATGGGACTGAGGGAAGGGTTATGGGTAATGTGATGGGAATGGGGACAGCGAGATATTGACCCTCATTTTATCAGCGCTCGACTCCTGTCTGGCCAGGACAGGGAGGGCGTCGATGTTGTCCAATGGTGCGGCTCCACTCACGGGATGCCCGACCACCCAACGACGCAATAGCGCCGACTCGGAGACAGGGAATCCTAACCCGGGGCAGCTGCCTCGGGCTCCTCCACGACTTTCAGGGGTCCGGTTCGGACTCGCGTAATGCTGTCCAGCTACTAACCGTCAAGTGTTTTTCGCGGCTTTTCAGACTCCGGAAGTATGTGTGGTGGATCCAGCCAATGGAATTAGACTCCCAGGGACCCACCTGTGCTTCCAACCAACCAACCTTGCACTTATTTCCTCCCCTGGCTTGCTCCACACCTACTGTGGAGGGAGTGTTCAGGGCCGGGCTGACCGGGCCACAAACCAAGAACCTGGCCGAGGGTGGGATAACCCGGGCCTACTCCACCGCTACTCCACAACATCGACGGTTTTTGCATCGGTCCTACTAAGGTCCCCCTTACCTCGGCGTCCCGCGCTCTAGCCTCACGGCCCCGCGGTCAGCCATCCCTGGCTGCTTCCCCGAGGACATCGCCCCCAAGGAGCCCTTCTGCTGGAAACCCCCGCGCGGACCTGGCCTCTCCGTGGCCAGAAACCGACGCGCCAGCCGGTAGCCACGCACGCCCCCGCGTGCAGAGGCCTTTTGATTTTCGAGCACTTTTTGAGCCCAATTCCGTGAGTCCAACCTGATTATAAAACCAGGCCTGCCTCCGCACAGGCATCGGACCTCACGTGCGCGACTGGCCCACTCAGTCGCTTGGGAGTCGCTGCCACTCCCATGGGGTTTTGCATCCCCAGGGGAAGGGCCCCGGTCAGCCCATCCCCACCGCTGGCGTTGCACCGGAACAAAGCCTAGTAGCCGAAACTACACCGGCCCGTATCCGGTGGCAGGAGGGGGGGGGGGGGGGGGGGGCACGGGCAGGCCGCAAAGTCGGATTTCCCCCCCAAGCGAGAAATACAGCAGGAATACTTGTTTCGAAATGTGCTGGATGCGCGCATTACTGGCCTCATCAACGGGTTCATCTTTTGGGCCTTGTATCTCGTCGCGGCATTTATCACGTACAAGTCTCGGTGTTCTGAAACTCGTGGATAGTTTAGATAAAAACGCGTTGCAGTTACGTGGCACTTACAGCTCACATCAGTCGCCGCACTACAGCGCAGGAACGCACGGCCGGCTCATGTTTTCCAACCTAAAAGAAATCGCATATAGAGGGCGCTGGCTGTGCCTTCACCGCGCATGCGCAGAAACTTTTCCGAAAATGCTCAATTTCTTTGTTGAGACTGGATCATAGGCGATAAAGCTCGTCAGGCGTGCCAGACTCCTGACGCCGCCAAACGCGCTGTTCCGCGAGAGAGACGTGGAATCGTGACGCGTTTATGCAAGCAGGCGGCGTCATGGACGTGTTTCTGTGGCGGCCAGCGCGACGTCCTCTCTGGCACACTGACGGGAGCAGCGGCCAATAAAAAGGGACCCAATGGAAATGGACCGTCGCAGAAAACGGTATGGTACTACCGGCCCACCATTTAGTTACAGATCAGACTGCCTGCTCCCTGCTCGAGAATCCAAGTTCACCTGTCACTCTTGGACGCTGCGCCTCAGATACCTGATTTAAGCAATCTATCCCTTCTAGTTGACGTCAATCTGACGAGATATCATTGCAGTCCTGAAGAAAACCGCACCGCGATCGAAACGCCGACCATAAATGTGTCTTTGGGAAGTGCCTTCTTCACTTATACTCTCTCTCTGTCCATATATACATATATATATATATATATATATATATATATATATATATATATATATATATATATATATATATATATATATATATATATATATACTTATACTCTCTCTCTGTCCATATATACATATATATATATATATATATACATATATATATACATATATATATATATATATATATATATATATATATATAGGGAGAGAGAGAAGGGCTTTTTTCTGGTGCTAAAGTGGATTACAGTCAGCCTAATGTGCGCTTCGTGCTTTTTGGTTAACACAGTAGTTGACATCATTTTTATCAAGGGGTGTTCACCATGGATTTTTGTGTCGAATATGACAATAACAGCACGATTCGGAAGGCTATTGTGAATATCTTGCCATGTCATGTTCGCGTTGAAATTCAAGTTAATCTTTCATTGAGTGAACAAGCTTCACTGGAGGGGAACCTCTTCCCTGGCTTGAATATGGGCGGCGAGTGATAGGGACAGTGGTTTAACAATAAAGATATCCCATGCATCTCAGAAAAGTAGGCCTGATCAGTGCACTGCGCAAGTAGAAACGGCAGTAATTAATTTCGAAAACGTGCGCCGGTAGCGAGCGAGTCTGAGCCAAGGAGAAGCACCGTTATGGATGCTATTAGTTTTTATCGCGAATGGAATTCGTTATTAATGTAATGTAAATGTAGCAAATGAATGTATGAGTTTTCAGCAGAATAGGCACCTGGTATAAGTTCCTTTATTGACAATGTATTTTCCATCTCCCGTTTGGACATGCATTAAGTCAGCAGTATTTCATAAATAATCGAACAAACAACGAGGAAAGAAACGGCTGTATTAGCAAGCTGTCAGTTTCTGCGACGGGCAATGATATAGCATTTTGGACAAGTACGCGCGATATGATAGCTCCTGAAATTTGTCTGTCCACCATCATCGCTTGTCGGGTCAGCGGGTGTTATTTTGTAGATCCTGCTGTCGTGTTTATTTCATCAACCTTAATCCATCAGGTTATTCTTGTTTGTTCCAACATATTTTTTCCACTGGAATTGTGTGCGTGGGCACGTGCGAAAAAAAAAGCTGTGCATAAATATATGCCCTCTGCGAAGCAGAATAATAGTTGATATCCTGCTTCCTGCCTGTTAGTTCGTCCGTTGTCTTCCTGTGAGCTAGAAGAAATGCACTTCGAGAGGTCAGTCAAGATAGCCGCTGATTCGAGAGCAGTGGCGCTGCCCTCGCATGTGAAACCAGCTTGGTGCTTTGCCCATCCACCACGTGTCTTTGAGTGTCTCCTTGACGCTGCAACACGCAAGTAAGCTGGCGTATATTACAGGCAGATAGCCAGATCCTCGGTTCAAATAAATTACATCATCACGGGAGCGTATCAGCTGCCTGCTGAAAAGGGTGTCATCTGAACCCGTGTGCTTTACCTCATATTCGCTCGGCCACGAGTTTAACACGCCCCCAGCATCCCTCTTGATAAGGCTCGTTTCATGCTGTTGCATGGCCCACAATACTTGAGCATTAGCCCGAGAAAAACGCATACCCCTTATACAATGCTCATACTTGTCTTATTACATGAAAGGCTCACCTCCCGGTTGTCGCAGAAGAATGCTTTGCGCACTCATCACCTCCGGGTACAAAGCATCGTTTTGCGGCAACCGTGCAACATCGGCAACTGTGCCCAACACTGTAAAATGCGCTCTAAAGAAAGCAGGAGTTCATGCTGCTGCGTATACTTTTGTCTAGGCTTTTCGTGCCTCAAAAGCACCGCTATCGGCTATTGCTAGGCCAATGAGCTGGCTCCACCTTGGTCGGTTTATCAAGAGGCGTCGAACTGTCGGTCACACACACACACACACACACACTCTTCCATTATCTCCTGTCACGGACGCACGCACTCAAGTACGCATGAGCATGAACAGGTCCGCAAAGAGGTTTTCAGGACATCGAAGTCAGAAAGCCTCACTTCTTCCCAGTCTAGCATGCAGCCGCCAACTGAAGCGTATATGCTCAGTACTTCTCGTAGGGTGCAGGCCCAGTCATGACAAGACCTGTTTTCTTAGATTGTCGCCTAAGGGGTCCACACTCGTGGACGTCGGTAGCAGAACAATCGAGCGTCGCACATGAAACTTTGCATGAAACTTTGCCGGGGCAGGTCCAAATGAGGTGCTGTAAATCGACGCAGTACAAGCAGCAGGGCGATCGGAGCAGCCGATCCTGGTTCGACGCAATCGACTCGGGATGTCCGGTGTGCAGGCTGCACTCGCCTGAGCCTTGTGAGCGAGAATCGGGGCCGGGCGAGGGAGGCATAAAATTATTGTTTGGACCACGACCACTTAAATTCAGTTACAAGAAGCTTCCATAGATGGCAACAGGTCCACTAGCGATGAAACGAGGCAAACAAGCAGAGAGATAGTGCAAAGCAGACGTCCTGCTGCCGAGATGTCGGGGCAGAGGGACCCATTCTCAGAGGCTCCGCCCCTATAGCTTTTCCTTTATTGGTAAAAAAGTTATCGCCAAGTATACTTATATCGCTTTTTGTTCTCCTTACGCGAAGCCCTTTTGGCCCTGGAAGGTATTTTGAATACATAAACAAATAAACCACCGGTGAGCTCAGTCCCCTATCGTGCCTTTGCACCTTTCTGGCAGCATGAGGCGACTGAAGAGGCAAGACGTCTCTGTGCGGTTCGAGGCTGTCGTGGCAAATGAAATACCGGATACGAGAGCGAACGCCCGCTGGAACGTCGTCGGAAAAGAAGTCCATTGAGCGGGTTCATTGCAATCACCGCGGAACGTCACCATCCTTGGAGGCATAACCCCCCCGCCACGAACATTCTGGTTGGCAGAGAGGAATCTACGGAAGTCATCCGTGACGTCAATGTAGCCGTCAACTATGACGGCTTGCCTGAACTGGTGAAGTCGGAGATTGAAGGCGCCATAACTCTCCGGGCTTCCCGTTTTGTCTAACTTATGTTGCGTGAAGAGTGCGATCAAATGCGATTGCTCCCGTCTCATGTAAAGGTATGCACATTTCGGCTTGAAATAAGGCTGTACATTCCGAAACAACTGCAGTGCCACAAATTCATAAAATGGGGTCACGTGAGCGATATCGACAGTGTGCTTCTGGCGTCCCGAGCCGTCAGCGGCGAAACCTGCAAGGCAGGAGCGCTGAAATGTTCCAACTGCCGCAGGCCACATGGGGCGCCTTCTAAACATTTCTAACGGTTAAAAAAGGACTCGCCTTTATCGAGCAAACTGTCAAAGACAATTCGAAACACTTGCGCAGTAAAACCAACTCATAGAATACGGCGGTCGCGCTGCAGATGGTCTTCAAGAAATGTTACTACTTAAGCCAAGCACATGGATCCCCAAATGCACCTCCTCCTCAGACCCCTCGCCCCCCGTCCCATCCGAGCACGCCCCGTCCATGCACCGCGGATAAGTGATCTCAGAAATCATCGTGTGTAGAAGCGAAGCATGGCCGATGCATCCAACTTCATGTACCGCTGAGCAGATTCGTCCTGAAGTTGCATTATCTAGCGCAAGCTGTGCGCGGATAAGCATAACGCGGAACAATATCGCGAAGTCCTTACGACGCCGAGGTGATTGCACGCCGGTGACTGCCATTCTCGCACTGCTAGAGACACTGCACAATGGATAGATGCTCTCTTTCCAGTGCTTCCAGGTCCATTCCAGTGCATTCCAGTGCATTCCAGTGCAGACACGTAGGTCAAACAACCTAATTTGCGTGGACAAGGAGGGGACGTCGTCAGACATACTAGCAGTAATAAAAAGAATACTTTGAGCTCAATCAAAGGTCGGCCCGAAATGTTCAGACATAACCCAAATTTAACCAGTTGAGAAACAGAGTTAATGCCGTAAACCACTTCGCGAGACGAATACATTTTCGAGACAGTTTTAAAGCCACTACTTACAGTAGTAAGAAAATATGATATCTAATTAACAGCTTGAGAGGCGTTATTACCCGAAATAATATAGAGAATTACTTTCTTGCGAGTCTATGAAGTGCCGGACATAATATTACTCATAACTTTACCAGCTCCTTCTTTCGTGTACTTAGAAATACAAAACTACAGGCAGGTTTGTGCACTATAAGCGACGCAACATTAATAACTCAGCATATCTGCCTTCAACTTGTCAGGAGGAGGTAATGTATATTTTCAGTTTAAAATGCCATACATTTCATGAAATTGACGATGTTTCCATTAATGACTTGCGCGGATCATATGAACAGTCGAGATTTGTGCTAGAATTGCTTAATCTATAATTCTAAGTGGGAACATTCCTGCAAAAACTGATATCAGCAAGTTATATTCCTTCATACAAGTGGTGCGCTTAAAGATGCTGAAAATTATTGTCCGATTTCAATTATACCTTCACTACCTGAAATATTTTAAAAAATATGTATTGTTAATCATGGCAAGCTTTCTAGATCAACTTTCTTTGACAGTTGACTGTAACATACCCAACATTTCTGGAAAAATGCATTTTTGGGTGGGAAAAGTTTATGAGCGAATTTTTTTATATATTGTAAGCTTTCACACTAAAAATCAATATATCCAGAGACCTCCCATAGGGAGGCTCGAATTTTTTTTCTATTGATGTTTTTTTCTATCGTCAAAAAGTTCCTCACTCGTTTTCTAATCCAGTTTTCACTACTCAGTGCGAGCGATGAAGACACTGTGAAAGAAAAATGTTGCTACATACCGGAAGAATGGACGATTACCTCCAACATTTATTACCATTTTCTTAGTTTCTCAGTTTTCAAAAGTATTGTTCACGAATGTTGGACATGTAAAGTTGCTTGTGCGCTCCTTCTTGCTGTTGGTAAACATAATGCATAGAATCGTATCGTTTAGCGACAGAGCTTTAATTGCTTCGCACAAACTGCGGTAGTCAGGAGACCGTCTCTTCTGGAACTTATGTACTCAAGGACGCACCTTTGTTTAGTGGTTGTTGACAGCCTTCACTGTGGTGTACACTATAAACAGTAATACACCTATACGGGAGTAAATATAGAGTAAGCCGTCCTCTAGCGCACACCCCTTTATAAATAGGTGTGCGCTAGAGAACAGTTCACTCCCTTTTTACACCTTTCTGTTCAGAGTGTATCATGCACTTTCGTCCTGCTGCCCAGGAGGAGACCTCTAGTTTTGTAGCGACAGCTACATTACGGTAGCATTTCGAGCCTTCAGCGTGGCGGCACTGCAACGCCGTCACGTGGTCGGTGACGTGGTCTGGAGCAGCTGCCGGCGGCGCGGCGCCGTGGCTGTTCACGGGGTTCGTCACGTGGTTGGTGACGTGACCAGCCACGTGGTGCTCTGCAGCTGCGCCGGCGAAACCGAGCTGTCACAGCTATGCGCATGCGCCGTGTCAAGTGGGACGAAGATGAAGAAGGAACGCCCAGCGAAACAGAGCGGCGAAAGACTGGCTTTGCTGTTCAACTCAGCAAGTTCCACTCGGCCAGCTGTACCTATCGCGTCACTCCAGGTTTAACCAGAACTAAAGCACCGCCAGTTTTTATTCATCGGAACCAGATATCGCAGTATTTTGCGAGAAATGCAGATCACATGTGACCACATACCTCTGCTGTACAACCACCCTTCAATGATTTTTCACTGTATATTGAGTGGGAAAGCAGTTCTAATTCCAGGAGCCCGCTTCCGGCGAACGAATTTCCATCCCTAGGCAGTTTAGGCGGAGTGAACAGCTGCTAAAGAGATTGCGGGAGTTGATTTGGTCTTCTTGAGATAGTACCGGATTTTAGAGCCTTTCCTCGTGTTATGAGGAAATCAGAAGCACTGAAATTTTTAGCTGGAATGAAATTGGCCTGAAGTCGCGGCTTTCTAGCCTCGGCAATAGGTTTTCACAAATGGATTCCTTACAGCAGTCTCCTGCATATCAACTTATCACTACCAACAGGCTCTATGGATGCGAATATAGATGGGAATGCGGGAAAGTTCTTGCCTACATCCGCAAAAACTTCGCGTATATTTGCCACACAATTCATGTTTCTGATGACTATCGTACGCGTGTATTCTTTTCAAAAAGAGCGATGTGACGTTCACACTGACAGGAGAGTATGCTTCCCCTTCAAGTCAGTACGAGAGTAACAGGCTGAAAGTCAGAATGCAGGTGAGTCATGCACTGTGGATGCTTTGTGATGACTTAAACATTCATCAGTCGCTTTGGGAAGGGTTCAGGAAAAATTCCAGGAGGCGAACCTGGCATTGTTTGCCTTTTATAATTAACTTGTAATTGGGAATAATTGAAGTTCGAGTTATCTGTGGAATCTCACGTATATTTCCCGCAGAATTCAGGCTTATGATCACCATCCATCCATCGGTCCATCCATCCATCCATCCATCCATCCATCCGTCCGTCCGTCCGTCCGTCCGTCCATCCATCCGTCCGTCCGTCCGACCGACCGACCGTCCGTCCGTCCGTCCGTCCGTCCGTCCATTCACCCATCCATCCATCCGTCCGTCTGTCCGTCCGTCAGTCCATCCATCCATCCATCCATCCCTGCATCCATCCATCCATCCATCCATCCATCCATCCATCCCTCCATCCCTCCATCCATCCATCCCTCCATCCCTTCATCCCTCCATCCATCCATCCATCCATCCATCCATCCATCCATCCATCCATCCATCCGTCTATCCATCCATATATATTTTGCGCTCATTTCTGAGTTAACTATAGTTTAGACAGGTAGTTATTCGTTTTATTTTTTAAGTGATCGGCTATTGCGGCAGGCAGAATTTTATTTGAGCACGTGCTTGCGGGTGATTTTTTTTAGCCTGTAGATATCGTAGATATCCTAGCAATTTGTGGTAGCAATAATCGAGTGCTGCTAAGATGGTCAAGCAACTGAAGATTAAATGCAAGGAGTGTGAGGTGTCGGTGAATTTGAAAGAAACGCGTTCGAATCTGTAGAGGAGGCCGAAGGCGCGAATTTTATGGGCAAATGCTGCGTATTAAAGGGACTATGCAATAAATTAATTGAGATTACGTAAAGGAGACGAGAGATAGGCATTTCATACCTCGTCACCCCAAAGCAAGAATTTTTATGCTAGCATCCATAACAACGAAGAAATAGACGATTAAAAATTACGCTCCTCCTCTCCCCCCTCAACTCGTACACGCAGGGCACCAGAAAAAAAATAATAAAGAAAACAGGTCTGGGACTGGGCCTCGCCCATGAATATGTCATCCGCTGACGTTCGGTTTGCAACTTCCGGTTGTCGCTCCTAGAACCCCAGCAGCAGCGTCGGCGGCGTGATTGCGGCACGCGTCGGGTTTCTTTGCTTGTCGTCTGTTATATTTAGCAGTAATGGTGCGACTGCTCGCCCTTACGGCCGCGATGGGCATCGAGCCCCATGCATTCACGCCGTACCGGCCGAACGCCAGCGACGACAGTAGCGACTCGGCGAGCCACTGCTAGTGGCTCCGGAACTCCCGACAGAAGGAGGCGGCAGAGGAAAACTGAAACCATATGCGCGAAGGCAGTGCCCTGGCTCGCCCCTGCCCGAGAGGGTCGCGCGGCGGCACGAGCAGACGATTTTCACGGTTACCAGAAGTGTGCCCGTGACGTCGTGGCTGCCGTGGCTCCAGTGAATGACAGCGTGTTGTGGCCTGGTGACGTCAAGGGTATAGTGACGTCTTTTTTCACGATTTTAGTTTGAAAATTGGTCACTACGAGCACACCAATCGGCCCGCCAATTTTGAAAAACACGGTTTTTTAAAAATCATAATAAATTGCCGGCTCAGTTCCGAAGACTCATACTTGGTGTGAATGCTTCTTAGCACCATTTCTAAGCATTGAAAACATTTACAAGCGACTTTTTGTTCTTTGTATAGTCCCTTTAAGTGCACGCCTGGACATGGCTAACGAAGCGGACACCAACCTAAATCAAATCAAATCAAATCAAATCTTTATTCAGCATTCTTCCGCGTGTAACAAAGGAATGCTGGGACAAGAGCAAAAAAGCTGCTACAAGCAGCTTGACAAGGCCCTTGCCCCTTACTTATGGATGTTCTAGAAAGAGAGCTACAGGTAGAGAGGGCGAGAAACGCAAACTTCAAGAACAGCTTAGTTTAATTGTTGGAGGCAAAAATGGCTGACACCGCCAAGCGAAGCCACAATTGCGGACATTCCAACGCCAGCCACGTGGACGGGGCCTGCACTTCCATGGACCGCGATAAGGAATTAGATCAGGCTGGTTCAGACAGGAACAGCTATGCACACGTGGCATCTAGGAAGTCTGGAGGCGATGGAGAGGAGGGGAACAAGCTAACCCCAGGGAATGAGGTCACAGTCACTGATAAGAGCCAGCATAATCTGGAAGTTAGGAGGGAGGAAGAGAATACCCTAGTGCTTATCGGTGGTGACTGAAATATGAGGAGGTGCAAAAGAACTATAATGGAGCGTGTAAAGAGTGATAAGCGGGTAGCAGTGGAGGCATTCCCAGGCAGGACAATGGACGCAGTACTGAGAGAGACAAAGAGCGAACTTTCTGAGAACCTTGCAGAGCGCAATTCGGTAGTGGTAGCGGCGGGGCTAAATGATGTCCTGAATAATGAAGCCCCAAAAGTAGTGGAAAGATTAGCGGAGGCTGTTGACGATTTAAAGGCGATAGCACAGAAAATCGAGATCGTGGTGTGCACAGTGCCGGAGGTGCAAGGACGGAACGGAAAAGTTGCCAAGGACGTTGTGGCTTTTAAACGAGGGACAAGGAAGTTAAGCCAGGAGAAAGGCTTGAAGTGGCAGACATAGAGATGTGCATAGAGAAGGCTTTGGCAGAGGCTTTACAAGAGATGGCATCCATTTTAATGGAAGGCAAGCAGCCGAGATCGGCTGGCGCCTGGCAGGCCGGGCAGTAGCTTTTTAGCGGGTCCACTGCGGCTCAAGGCGTAGGGGTAGGTAGAAGCAAAGTATAAAGTGTAACAATGGCGGTTAACCCCAACAAAATGGCCACTGGGAGGTCCAGGAAGAAAACTACAAAAAAGAAATTTAACCTCAGGATCAGGTACATAAACATGCAAGGCGGTAGAAAGAGAGCGAAGTGGTTAGAAATAGAACACCAGTTAAAGGATGAAGAAGTAGGTGTATACGCGCTATGCGAGACACATCTCAGGAATCTAGAAGATCCACCGTTTATTTATGGCTACGTCTGGGAATGGAGCAACAGAACAACAACGGAGAGGAAGGGAGGAGGAGTTGGTATGCTGATACATCAAGGAAGAAATTGACAAAGAATAAAGTCAACTTGCAAATAACACGTCTGGGTATCAGGTACAATTGCCGGCAAAAGGGCATGGCTAGGAGTAGTTTAATTATTTAGGGACCAGGGACAAATGCAGGCAAGAAAACAAGGATCTAGTGAAGTGCCTCAATGACGACATAAAATAGTTTGGAGAAGGTGCCGATATTATCCTGCTGGGTGACATGAATGGCCACATCGAAGATCTGGATGGATACACAGATTGTAACGGGAAGTTGATGCTAGACTTCTGTGAGCGACACAGCCTAGTTATTGCAAATAGAGACACTAAGTGTGAGGGACAAATCGCGTGGGAATCCCGTAACAGGCAAACGACCATTGACTACCGCTTAATGTCGCAAGGGATGTATAGCAAGCTCACAATAATGCAAAATAGCCGAGGAGGGAAAGTGCAGCCTCGGAAGTGATCATAAGCGTATTAGTCAATAGTTGGGAGCCCTGCTCAAAAGAGAAACGAAGGGGAGTCAAAAATAGTACGCAAAATGAAATGAAGAACAAATAGCGCTAATAGTGGCCGGCATAGAGGAAGCAATAGAGACACATCCCATGGAAAAGTGGGATTATAATAAGTTAGAGCTACTCATTAGTACAAAAATAAAATAAGTAAAAGGAGTAAACCGCAGGAGAGGAAAGAGGAAGCCACAAAGTTGGTGGAATAAGGAAATTAGGGAGGCGCCATCGAACAACGACGGTTGGCTTCAAGGGATAACAGAGAAGCAAAGCGGGCGCAGTTATCTGAAGGGGAAATAGGCCAAAAATGGGAACCTTATCGACGAACAAAACAGCAAGCGCAGGTCCTCGTCCAGGCTAAAATAAAACACTCCTCTGATTGCTGGTTGTCTGAAGTTCGCGATGCAACTAAAGGGGGGCCAAGAAAATTCTGGAACCATATAAGCTGGCTGGGCAAAGCGAATCACAGAAAGCAGGAACAGATTCACGATGCCGAGGGAAAATATTTAGAGGGATATGACGCTGTGAACTCCATTACATCAGTTATAGCTGAGTCATTTAGGAAAGACGATAGGGTAACCACCCCCAATGAATGAGCAACACAGGGCAGCACAATAGAAAACAGCTTAGAACTGACCAATCTTAACTGGAAAAAGCAGAAGCAGATATTCCAAAATGCAATTCCGCAGGGATAGACGAAATTCTAAACAAGCTAATTAATGAACTTGGCCCAAGAGGCAAGCAAACGCTGATAAAAGCATTGGAGGCAGTCATAACAAATAAACAAATTCCGCACAGCTGGAAACAGAGTAAAATGAATTTGATTTATAAAGGGAAAGCCGATAAGACGAACATAATATCCTTCCGACCGATAACGATAACGTAAGTTATATACAGGCTGGCGACGCAGGCGGAAAAATTAAAAATGCAGTCACGGGTAGAAAGTAATAGAATACTCGGAGAACTTCAGAACGGGTTCAGAAGTGGTAGGCGCTTAGATGATAGCCTTTTCGTGCTAACCCAGTGCAGAAAAATAGCTAAGGCGGAAAACAGACCTCTGTATTTAGCCTTCCTGGACATAAACGGTGCATACGCCAACGTGAACAGGGAACTCGTGTGGAGCATATTAAAAGATGAAGGTATCAGTCATGAGACAACTGATTTTCTACAGGAAATATATCGAGAAAATAAAGTTCAAATAACGTAGGAAGGAATTAAGAGTACGACAACTGTTGAGGTACACAGAGGATTAAGGCAAGGTTATCCTCTATCACCGCTGCTGTTCATGCTATATATGATAAGTATGGAAAGAAGGCTACAAGGAAGCAATCTAGGTTATAATCTGTCATTCAGATTAGGCAGGAAGGTTGCTGGGCAAGGACTACCGGGTTTAATGTATGCGGATGATATTGTACTGTTAGCTGATCGGAAGATTTGAAAACTCTGGTTAATTGCTGAGGAGACGAAGGAGAAAGTCTGGGTATCAGTTTTAGCGCAACTAAGCCAGGAGTGATGATTTTCAACGATACAAGTGATCAGGAGCTTACAATACAAGGCCATGAAAATACCACGAGTGGCCGATTACAAATATCTCGGGGTATGGGTAAACGAAGGGCAGCTGTACACGGAAAAGCACGAACAGTCTCTCATAGCAAAAGGGCGAAGAGATACCGGGATAATGAAACAGAGAAATTTGGGGGTACAACAGGTATGAAGTACTGAGAGGTATTTGGAAAGGAATAATGGTGCCAAGGCTTACTTTCGGGAATGCGGTTCTGTGCTTATAGGTCAGAAGTTCAGTCGAGATTAGAAGCAAATCAGAGAGCTGTTGGAAGATTAGCACTAGGTGTCCACGGGAAAGCCACAAACGAGGCAGTGCAGGGGGATATCGTTAGAAGCACGGGAATTAAGCCCTGAGTAAAATACTATACGAAGAACGCCCGAGAAAACTGGACGATAACAGGTGGACAGCTGAGGTATTTGAATACGTATACAGAAAGCCTATGCGTACAGAAAGCCTATACAGAGTACCTATGCGTTGACTCACACTGGCGGAAAAGAATTAGGAAGCTAACCAGTAAGTATTCCAGACACGAGGACGGAGAAATAAAGAGCATTAAACGACAGGTTAAAAACTTGGAAGGTAAAAATTGGATAGATTCAATGGAAAAGAAGCATAGTGTAGAACTATATCGATACTGGAAAAGGCAGATCAGGAGGGAAGTGTTTTATGATAACTCAAGAGGCAGTGCCCTCCTCTTTGAAGCTATAGGTCAGGGTGTCTCAGAACGCGCAGCTGCAAAAAGAAATTTAACGAAGAAGATGACACAAGTGCTGTGTGTGGCAAATCTGTAGAAACAATAGAACACATCATACTAAAATGTGATGGTATCGATCCCGATGTCGACGCCGGCGCAGTCACTCTTCCTGAGGCCCTAGGGCTTAGAGATAACAATAGCCTAAATCGGCGGTGGAAATTAGCAAAAAGCGATTGGAAGATTGCTGGCTCAAAAGCAGAGAGGTGACATAAGGTTAAATATGTAAGAAGACGTATTTAAAGAAAATGGCTAATTTCAATAACTTACTACACAGATAAACAAAAATAAATGGAAAAGCTGAGCATGGTGGCAACTGCCATCGTCCCGTTTCAAAGGCGACGCTCCTACCTTCCATCCATCCATCCATGATCAATTGGACATCTTTTGCGCGACAAATTTTTTTAGCTTAGCATGACTGGATGCGGCGACAGGAGCCTGGCTAGCGGCGGCGGCAAGACCAGACCGGCTGTGCCTGTGACCAATGTTGCTGACTGGCCGTTTGTTTTCTATACTTAGTGTTGCTCTCGCCACATAGACGTCACAGCCAAACGGAACAGAAAATGGAATCGAAAGCTGCAGAAAACAGCCCCTGGTTGCTCCATCTAATGACTTCGCTGATAAGATTGAAGTGCCTCACTTGACGAACTTTTATTATAAAACTTTATCTACAACCCACCTAATCAGGTAAGGTGCCAGGCATCATAGTCCGCTCCGGGACGCCAGCGATGAGGGACATGAGGTTCAAGTAAACAATCATCTTAAGAACAGTTAGCCACCAATTTTCTTCCATGGAAACTTGCATGCCACATCGCGGAAATGATCGTAGGAGCAAAAGTGTGCAAAAGAGATAAAGTATAAGTTTTGTTTGGCACACAAGCAGAGAGGCTTCTCTTAATAATAATAATAATAATTTTAGTTTTATCACCGTATGCTGATGGAGGGGGTGGGAATAAAAGCGATTAATGCTCCGCACAGTTCAAACCCCCTTTATCAATATTTTCTATCTTAAGGCATGAAAGGTGGTGGTGGGGGCGATAATATGAATGTATGAATGGAAAAAAGGGTTGTGGATACAATAAAGTTTAGGATCGAGAGAAGGTCGATAAGGTCCTTGTGTCCAACGGGCATGATATGGCAACACTGTCCAGCTCGAGATCCCCTGCGGCTAGTTGCTGGATTCTTTAAGTTTTCAATGCTGGTCGGACCGGGAGAAGGGCTGGATGTCTGCTTCAACTTCTCGGGATATGAAAACGCAGAACAGGTGTACAAAAAAACGGCCCTGGAAAGAAGGTCCCAGGAAAGGTCCCCGGCAAGAAGGTCACCGGAAAGAAGGTCCCCAGAAAAAAAGATCCCCGCAGAGAAGGTCCCCGGCAAGAACGTCCCCTGAAAGAAGGTCGCCAAAAAAGAGGTTCCTGGAAAGAAGGTCCCCAAAAAAGCGGTCCCCAGAAAACAGGTTCCCGGATAGAAGGTTCCCGGAAAAGAGGTCCCTGGAGAGGTCACCGGAAAAAGGTCACTGAAAAAGAGGTCCCCGGAAAGATGGTCCCTGGAAAAGTACCGGAAAACAGGTGCCTGGAAAGAAGGTCCCCGCAAGAAGGTCCCAAGAAGAGGTCCCCAGAAAGGAGGTCCCCCGGAAAGAAGGTCACCGGCAAGAAGGTGTCCAGAAAAGAGGTCCCCAAAAAGAAGGTCCCGGCAAGAAGGTCCCCGGAAAAAAGTCCCCGGAAAGGTCACCTGAAAGAAGGTCCCTGGAAAAGAGGTCCCCGGAAAGAAGGTCCCCGGAAAGGAGGTCCTCGGATAGAATGTCACCGGAAAAGATGTCCCCGGAAAGAAGGTCCCCAGAAAAGAGTCCCCCGGAAAGAAAGTCCCAAGAAAAGAGGTCCCCGGTAAGGAGGTTCCCGGCAAGGAGGTCCCCGGAAAGAAGGTCCCCAGAAAAGAGGTCCCCAGAAAGAAGGTAACCGGAATTAGGGCACTGGAAAACAGCTCCCCCAGAAAGAAGGTCCCCAGAGAAGAGGTCCCTGGAAAGAAGGTCCCCGGAAATCAGGTAACCGGTGTTGTAGTCAGTAGCCACATGCAGTGGCTAGACCGTCTGCGTGGCTGGGCTTGGCTGCGCGGCGGGGCGCCCGCGTGAGGCTCGCGGCGACTGGCGGGCGTTTCGTGCTCGTGCCAGCATTTGCTGGGCTGGAATAAAGCTGTCCGGTTGGCGTCTCAACGCTCTCGTTTTCCTCCACCCAACATGGTGTCAGAAGTAACAGAATTCCCACAGTAAGCCCAACCGGGTCTGCTTCCTTTCGCTCGGATACGCATCAACGGTGGCACACGTCACATCAGCGCCTACGGCCTGGACTACGCGGCCAGTTCATGGCGTCCTTCGTCATTCAACCGCCCGAGGCCTTCTGCTTTACGACTCCTGCTGACTGGCCGAAATGGAGGAAGCGGTTCGAGCGTTTCTACACGGCTTCCGGTCTCTGCGACAAATCAGGATCACATCAGGTCGACACGCTCCTTTACTTGATGGGCAACCCGGCCGTGGACGTCTTCGCAACCTCTAAACTCTCCGATGAGAAAGCTCAGAACTTGGAAGTCGTCCTAAAGCAGTTCGACAGCTACTTCATACCGCAGCGCAACGTCATTTTTGAACGGGCACGCTTCAACACGAGGGTCCAAAACGACGGCGAATCCGTGGAAGACTTCGTAACTGCGCTTCACACGCTTTCCAACCATTGTGAGTGCGGCACCCTCCGAAAGGAACTGGTTCGAGACAGACTTGTCGTCGGCATTCAAGACCAGAAATTGTCAGCGAGACTGCAATTAGACGCTGCTCTTACTCTTCGGAAGGCGCTTGAGAGTATCAGGCAGGTCGAAAGCGTTCGCGAGCAGCAAGCGGAGTTTCACTCCGAAACGCTGACCGTCAACAAAGTTGCATCAGGCAAACAGACGGCCGAGAGCACTTTGAATCAAGGCTACATCCGCATCCAGCTGACAGCGTACCGTCATCGTGTCGTTGGTGTGGGGAAAGAACGACATCCGCGTTCACTGTGCCCAGTGCGGACGCGGGTATGCAGGGGCTGCCACAAAAAGGGCCACTACGCGTTTGTCTGCATGTCACGCCGGGTTGACATCGTTGAAGCATCTGGACCCCACAGCGAAGGTGGTTTTATCGGAACCCTCCCGTCCTTCGAGTTTCCTTCAAGACCGTGGGAGAGAGTTGCAATAGACCTGTTCTTCTTCAACAGCCACTGGTGGTTAATCGTGACTGATTATTACTCCAGATATCCGGATTTGACTCATCTAGAGAAGCTGTCATCTAGTATAGTGATCATTCACTGCATAGCAATTTTCGCCCGGCACGGCATTGCAGAGGTGTAGTCTCCAATAATGGTGCGAAGTTCTTGTCCTCCAACTTCGCTAAGTTTGCTCAAGAATACGGGATCAAACACGCCACATCAAGCTTACAGTACCCTCAAAGCAACGGACTCGCTGAGGCTGCGGTAAAAATCATCAAAACTTCAATCCAGAAGACCCAGGACCCGTACCTGACCCTCTTTTCCTACAGATCAACTCCATTGAAAAATGGATACACCCCTCTGAACTATTGATGGGGAGGCGGTTGCGGACAAAGATTCCTCTGACTCCCGGAAGGCTTGCTGCCCGTTTGCCAGACGCCACTAAACTTCGGAATTTTGAAACCCAATACCACGAACAGCAGCGAAGAGATTACGATAGACGACATGGCGTACGGCAACTTCCGACCCTTCTGGAAGGAGATAAAGTCTGGGTTACAGACTTAAAGCTAAAAGGGAACGTGGTGACGCCCGCAAGCGAGCCTAGCTCATATATAGTTGACACTTGGAACGGCACTATACGGCGAAATGAACCCATCTTATCCCTTTTCTCAAGCCTGCGAAAGAGGAGAGATACCCCCAAGACGTCGCATACGACGAATCTCTCCTTGGGATTTCAGTTTCTCAAGAAGATTCCCAAACAACCTGCGCTGACGCCTCCCACCGGCACAACAAGTGTGGACGTTGCGTCATTCCTCCCAAGAGGTTGCTTTTCTGTCAGGGGAGATGTTGTAGGCAGTAGCCACATGCAGTGGCTAGGCCGTCTGCGTGGCTTGGCTTGGCTGCGCGGCATGGCGCCCGCGTGAGGCTCGCGGCGGCTGGCGGGCGTCTCGTGCTCATGCCGGCATTCGATGGGCTGGAATAAAGCTGTCCGGTCGGCGTCTCAACGCTCTCGTTTTCATCAACCGAACACCCGGAAAGAAGGTCACCAGAAAGAAGGTCACTGAGAAAGAGGTCCCAGGAAAAGAGGTCTCCAGAATGAATGTTCCCAGAAAGGAGGTTCCTGGCAAGAAGGTTCCCGGAAAAGAGGTCCCTGGAAGGAATGTCCCCAGAAAAGAGGTGCCCGGAAAAGAGGTCCCCGGAAATAAGGTCCCCAGAAAAAAGGTCCCCATAAAGAAGGTCCCCGGAAAGAGGTCCCCGACAAGAAGGTCCCCGGCAAGATCCCCGAAAAGAAGGTCCCCAGCAAGAAGGTCCCTGGAAAAGAGATCCCAGGAAAGAAGGTCCCTGGCAAGGTCCCCGGAAAAGAGGTCCCTGTAAAGAAGGTCCCCGGCTAAGAAGGTTCCCGGAAAAGAGGTCCCTCGAGGAACAGTCCTCTAGGAAAAGAAGTGCAGAAGTAAAAAAATTACCCAAAGAATGAATTCTACCAGAACAAGTTTGAAAAAAAAATGCGCTCTTTATTGGAATCTTTCTTGAATTTGAGAACAGAGATAGGCATGAAGTATATTGCCGTACCAGATATACCAAGAAACAGCACTTCCGCCGGTGACTTCGTTGAAGCGCCAAACGATCCAGGGGTGCACTTGGCCTGAGCTGCTTCCTTTTCGCTGCCATCATTTTTTCTACAGACAGACCGTATCTGTGCGTTTTTTAGTCTCTTCCATGACAACAGGTGTAATCGTAGTAGCTTATAATGTAGCTTGCGAAGGAGAAGTGCAGTTGAGCCTTGATAGCACAGTGAAGAAATGCAACAAGCTAAGAAAAACACCAAACACCACAAAACATGGAAGCCAAAACCATAAAAGTTTATGTAAGCAAAAATGGCCGCCACCAAATGGCAGACGTTGAAGTGACGAGCATTAGCTGCTTGGTTTACTAGATGAAGAAAGCGAAGAAGAACGCGCCGCTCGTTTCGAGAAACGGAATGTAATACCTTTTGAAATGGGGTGGATTGCCACCATGCTCGGCTACGCGTGCACGCACGCCGCCTAGCGGAACGATCGCCGCCTAGCACCATCTGTCAGAGAAATTACGATGCACGTCTATCCATTGTCGATTTGCACTCCCTCAAGATACGTCCCAAACAAAATTTGCTTCGTTTGGGGGGTCAAGGTGGGCCTAGAACGGCTTGCGGTGCGGTATCGTTATGCTTCAATGACTAATTGCATGTATACAATGTTTACCTATTATTTAATTGTGGTTTTATTTCTATACCACAACCCATATGGTTTTATTTGCCTACCAAATTCGGTATACAATTGTCCCGGGAGGGGTGCCCGTTGTTGTCGGAGTATATATATAGCGGAACAAATGTATACATGTATATTGGTCCCGTAACGGGGCAGTTTTCCTACCCGTTTTAGGATATTTTTCGGTGAGGTGGAAAGGAATGAGATGGCACAACCAATTTTAATAACCGCCATCTTGAATTCGAGAAACCTAAACTATGCTGCCATTTCGTCCCCTGACGTCATACTTGCATAGTTCCACCTCTATCCATCATATTGGAACGTGACGTCATCAATAGCATGTGGAAGGTTGTTGTTTCTACAATTCTGTCGTAGATGGCGCTACAAATCTCAATGCGAGATGGGCTGTTTTCTAGTTGCAGCCACGTACGGCGCTTTGATCTCAGGGTGGTAGGAGACCTCACGAAATCTCGAAACGTGATGAGTAGTTGCTGTCACAAATGACTCTGTGATCAAGGGTAGCAGCAGACCCCACGAAATCTCGAAACGTGTTGAGCAAGAGCTAACGCTCGTAAAATGAGCAAGTTGTGACGAGAGTAAAAGGAAATGAGTTTCTGTGTGAAAGAGTAATGAAATTATTTTTTTAGAAATTAAGTGACAAAACAAGCACACAAAAACACGACTAAAGGATGAAGTAACGTCGTGAGCAAACAGAAGTAAAAATAATTAAAGAGAATGGAGTTAAAACCGGGTCGTATGCCCAATAGCCCGCAAGAAATCTTCCATTTTGGTCGTTCCGGCAGTGTAGTTTGCAAATAATTTCAAAAGACGCTGCTGCGCCACGAGCGCTGACTTGTTTCTCTTCTTTGGGGGCGCACAGACTTGACAATGGGCGACTTTCATGGCCATGGTGGCTTCTTCTGAGCACGAGACGTCAGTGGTCTTTCACGCGGTTAGGCGGCGGCAGTGACTCACCATGCTTCCCAGCCTTCTATTCCAAGTATCCGCATGATTGTAGGTCCAGTGTCCTCCATCAAGAGTTGCCGCGCGTACGATCCACATTGTAATGGGATAAGTGGGGCTCAAACAGCTTAAATCTGCCTTCATGGGGTAAAAGCCCTTTAGAGGCGCCTCTCGCATGCGATGCGGGTGCTCGAATCACTGCGGGTTACGAAACGTTTGATGGCACCCGGTTGGCGGCATTTTCTTCCTAATTCGCGAATAGGGATGTTTTCTCCGAGGGCGTTTTTTCCAGGAACTTTTTTTTTCAGGGACGCATCTTTCGGGTACTTTTTTTTGGGACGTTTTTTCTGGAGCCCATGCAGGTCACCCGGTGCGGGGAAATAATACTAGGAAGTGAGGACAGTTCCGAATGACGCCCGGAGTGAGGGCAACCCAGGCACGGATCCTGCGAAGCACGGGTGCACCTTCCTTTTTGCAATGGAGAAAAGCATCATCCAGGCTGGGGAGCGCAGGCAGTGAAGCGGTGGGAGTCGCTAGGGGTATCGAAGAATCTGACAGCCTTTGCGAGATGAGGAGGTTGCGTGGTACCCTTTCAATACCAATCGGTTGCGGGATCCAGAACGCCAGTCGATATATGCCCTACCAAATCATAGGGCTGTGACTGACGCCACAGTGTGGGCGTCTTGCTTGCAGAGACTCGGTGCGAATGGCGATGCGAGCTATAGGAAGCTAAGTAATGGCAGCCACTGCTGGAAGCGCTTCCTCTACAACGACCAGATCCGCACAGGAGCAAGGTGTTTCCGTGTTTATAAATTTAATTGTCTTATTAGGGCAGGGCCGCAAGAACAGCAAATTGTTTTAGTGCGCTAGCACTTATAGTGGCCATTCCCCGCATTTAGCCGTTGTGTGCCTGCCTGCCTCCCCGCTCGCCCGTCCGTTCAAAGCCTGTTTTATGGGATGCTGCTCACATGTCCACCTAGTGGTGGGCAAGCAGTCCAGGTGCATACAGGGTGTTTCACCTAAGATTTTGCACAATTTTAAAAATAGGCTTTTGGAGTTAAAAGAGCGCTTTTTCAGCATAGCATTGTCAGTGGTGTAGTACATCAGAATACTGCTAGAAAGTGCTAACTAGCGGGCTGGTCAACTGACATTGAATAGTTAACCTTTAACTATTGCTGCTTGGCTCCTTAATTCTTGAAAGGCGCGTAGCCCGCCGAAATTAATATCCATATGAGTTTTTACAATTTAAAAAGCATGGTTACCCACGGCGTTGTGGCCCGACGAAGCTTGGCAATTTCGAAGAGTTACGTGCACCGGAGTGGTTGCTTTGCCTGCAATCTTCTCGAAAGCGCATGTATTTTCGGGCGATGTAGTCCAAATATGTTGGGCCACAGCTCCGAGGCTAATCGCGCATTCGAAATTCTAAAAACTGATATGGGTATTAATTACGGCGAGCTACACGCCCCTCAAAAATTAACGAGGCTAACAACGAAGTTCAAAAATTATCTATTCAATATTAGTTAACCAGCCCGCTAGTTTGCACATCTTAGCTGTATTCTGATGCACTACACCGCTGACAATGCTATGCCGAAAAAGGCGCTCTTCTAACTCAAAACGCCTATTTTAAAAATTGTGACGCGGTGGGCAGATGAGCAGCCTGCCCACCGTGTCAGGCGGCAGCTCAATTAATCGTGAGAGGCTGCTCGTGATGAATAACCTGGATCGCAACCCAAGCCCCACCGATGGCAGCACCTGCCATAGAAGGGCAGTGGCACATCGCTTGACCACTGCACCACTGCGCCAGGAGTAATAGAAAGACTCCCAGGGATCTATGAATGTAGAGAATGACCAATTTGACATATGTGGATATTAGCCCATTATCGCTGTCTGAACAACTGCCATCCGTGAACACTGGATCTGAACACCGGAACCAAAGAGAAACGCTATGTGGTAGCACCTCCGGTTCGCATGTGGCCTAACTACGCAATTAGACCATCTTTTTTTTTGTTTCACAGCCATGTGTGTTGTTATCAGCACAGACAGCGACGGAGACATAGAGCAGGTGGGCGGGTACCTTACTCAATAATGCGCTTGTGGAGAGACGACGCTCCCAGATTCGATGAACTGCGAATATCTTGATGCACTTCAGGTCCTCGTTATTCAATGCTTCATCGCGATCCCATTGTGTTATCGTTATATGCTCGAAGTGGGCTTGATATACGTGCCGCTCTTGCACAACAGCCCTTACTAAATAACGCCCGACAAGCGAGCGGACGCCCCCGATACTGACACTCGGGAGCAATACGCCTGATTAGACACAACGTTTGAGTCGCCTGTTTTTTAACCTGACCAATCCAAGTAGTCGCAGGTCGCGATTGGTGGATCGCCGACCTCAGACATTTTATTACCGACGCAGGGGTTATAGCGCGAATCGAAGAAAATTCGAGGCAAACATAAACACACAGCTAACCAGACAGCGGGCATCCTGATGGCAAGGCATTTGTACGCGTGCCAACTGAAAGCTTTCTTGCTTGGTAAATGGGAGTTGCGATAAAGAAAACAATGAAACACAGATACGCCACGCATTGTAGCGTGCGCGTAGGCACGTGCGCATAGGCACGTTGGAAAGTGTCCAATGTGCTCCTGCGGATTCTCTTGCTTATGCTTATGCGGAGCCTATGTGTAATCGTTTTTCTTATCGCCAGTGCTGTGTGCCGAGAAATGACGCATTTACTTTGTGTGACGATGTGCTCCGTTTGTTTGGTCAGTGCTGTGTTTGTCCCTGTTTCACTTGTTCGTTGATTCATGCTACAACACCTTCGTCAAATTATGCAACCAACTGACATTAGAACCAGCCCTGTTTAGCCAACGGGATTCCTTGAAGTGGGGCCACAGATCAACGAAAACGATTTGGTGAGGCAGCCAGTTTGCGGCGACACAAGTGGTCGGCGACTGACGTGCATGTAATTCTGCTCAGATAAAGCCGAGAGCTGATGCATGGAAAACTGCAGAAAAGTTGACCCATGCGTCGCGCTAATACCCAATGCTGGGTTTAGAGGAGCCGCTTGAGTCAGTAGGTCGCGGAGATGATGTCAGCGTGCACTGCACTCCGTTTTCCACATCCAGTGTAACGCTGTGAAATGTATGATGGTAGACCTCTTGAAAAAATAAAGGGATGCGTGTTACTCCGCGCTTGTTTTGTGGTCGAGCGGTGTAAGGCACGAGAGAGCGACAGCGTGTCGCCAGCAATAAGAATTGGAGGGGACAATTAAGCTCCACCTTAAGGCCTTGACGTGACAGCGTAATGGGGTAATTCCCACGTATGCAGAAGGTCATTCCCTACTTTACATTCATAGACCCCTGGGAGTCCTCATACCCCTCCTGGCGCTGTGGTGCAGCAGTTAAGCGATACGCCACTGTCCTGCGATGGCAGGTGCTCCCAGCGGTGGGCCTTGTGCAACGCAGGTAGCTTTTCCGAGCCACCAATAATTAATTTAACTGCCACCTCCCACGGTGGGCAGTTTGCTCCCTATCCGGTGGGCAGGTTGGGACGACGCCGCAAGGTCACATGACCTAGGTGGCCCTCCTGCCGCATACGCTGCTCTGTGGGGACCACCTTCCAGAGCCATGATCGTGATTTTTTGCTCGCAACGCCGACCCAGGATTTTCTGGGTAACGAGGCATGTAATGAAGCTCCTGACAAATGTATCGCGTCATAAGCTCGCACGCAAAGCATCTATTATCCTTCGCTCACCACAAGGAACGCACTACTTTTTAATCGCGGATGTATACAGTGCAAAACGTCGCTAGCGCTGCACTTGATGTATGAAATGGAGTATAACAATTTACCGCCAGGAACATCATGTGAAAGCTATGGTAGGGCGGTAGAATTGATGTTAAATGATGTTAATATTCACCACGCTTCCTGAACATTAACGAATAAGGGTGCCAAGGTCCACCGGTTTCTTCTCTGGTTTCGAAATGGGAATTACAAAAGCCGCTTTTAGCTCCCTGGGACGATGCCGTGAATCCATATTTGTTGATGGAACTAAGAAGTTGAGGGGTTACGGAGCTATTCAGATCTTGAATACGTTATATGGAATGACGTCCGGGCCGGGCGCTGTGTTCCATTTGTCATCGCCTATTGCCCGCTGTGCCTCAAGGGCGGTGCGGGCTGGGCAATATTATTTTTAATTCTTTTTATGGCTCACGGTACTATATGTCATCGCCTATCGCTGCAACTCCGGCACGATAAAAGAAATCGCGATGCCCCCGGCGTCATTTGCAGAAAAAAGTTTATCGATTTGTGCAGGAAGGCCTGCCAAGCAAGACACAGTCGCTGAATGAGTTAACTCGAAGTATTTTAGGGGAAGAAAAAGCTAACGTGCTGCTTCTGTGGCGAAATCATACGGTGACCACTTAGCTGCAAAGCATGGAGGCGCCAGCGGCATCAAGAGGACGGCGACCACATTCTAATGCACGGAACATTAACCAGAGAGACGCGTTCCAAGGTTTTATATATAAAAAAAACTGCTTGCAGCATGCATGCCATTGACGTCGAGATGATCGCGTTCACATCTGTGAGCCTTAGCAGTGACATATTTAGGCTTGCGGATAAGTACTGCGGCTAGGGACTGTCGATAAGTAGGATCGCATGAGGCTGCCATCTGCGCCTATCGGCGAGCGACCCACAAATTTAGGTGTCCGATATGCGGAGTTGGTCGATCTACAAAATTTTTTGTTCGCAAAAGAATTGAATTCGCGTCATTGACTGGAATACTTTGATTGGTTATATTTATGTTCATGCAATTTTTTCATTCTTTTAGCAGTAACCAAAATGCCGCAGTTGCGTTAGCATTTCCCTGGTAACCTGAACTGCACAACTATATGATCTATGAGAAACAAAAGAATATCTTTTCAAGAATTCTTCGATGAATTCTCAGTACTGTGCTCAGTGAAACTTAGAGCATAAATATTTATTATGTGCTTAAAATCAACGGCTACTGAACATACTACTTGGACTGGCCCGGCTTTATGGTGGTTGCGCAGCTTTGCTGGTGTGTAGTCATTTTGACTGCAATATACTAGACATGCATCGTGTAATCAGCGATAAATTTGAAATTTTATTAGTCTGAACGGGAAAGTGTATGCTTTCCGTGAGCGGTCGCCCTCCCAGTGTAAATATGCTTTAGTTTTTAGAATTCTATTCAGCCATTTCTCGCATTCATCGCCCACAGTACACTGTAACAAAGAACCAACTCAATTGGGAGTTCTAATGGTTAGCGTCACCCTTTAACCTCCATGTATGGAAACATTTACTCCGTCAATATGGAGCAAAAATGTGGTAAATGGGTTGTTTTACTCCCTGCACTGAATAATAGGACAAATGGGGGAATCTTCTTTTTTACTCCCAGTGCTCACCAAGTCCCCAATGGAGTAAAAAAAAAAACCATTTGCGTCCGCCGCGCCGTAACCTAGTGTCTCGTCTGCTTCTGGACTACGTTGCAGCCGACTATAATGTGCTGAGATAAAACTGCGATGGAGCAGAGTTTCAAAGCCGAGCTCTTGATACAGCTGACGAGACTACATTTTTCTTTAATCATATTAAGAAGCTAAGATTTAAAGACGTGAAGATGATAGCAAACGCTGCCACGGCAGATTACTTTCAGTGGTGTTCTCATTTTCAACTTAAACTGCTCAGGTTTTTAGTTAACTATGCCGTGGTGCATGCCCATTAAAACTTATTTGAGACCCCTTTTAAGCTCAAGACTATTGATTTAAAGGTTACATCGCTTTATTTACAATAACATGCAACCAAACGAGCTCGCAAAGCGCAAGCAGACGACAAGCAGACGACTCCCGCCGTCTCCACCTACGCCACGGCTGCGCTCGCAGACGGCGAGAAGAACACGCTACGCGCGCTCACATTAGAGCAGCGCAGTTGCCCAAGCTGAGTTGCCGGCTGCCTCCCCAGCTCCCTGTCCGTTTCTGCCTCTCTCACTGCTGTAAGAATGAGCCTTAATGTGGATGAATAAACATGAAGCCATTTCGTGTTGCATTTCTGTGGGTAGTTAAAATTTTACTCCCTTGTACTCCTGATTTCCTCCCTTGTATATGGGGAGTAAATAGAACACTCCATATATGTGGAGTAAAAAAAACCTCATTTTGGGTGTGCGCTAGATGCTAACCTATTTAACCCCATTTGGTTTGGTTTTTTTTTTGTTAATAGTGCAGCTACACTCCAATTGTTGGAGCTGCATTTAATAACGATATGTCCAGGAATATCATTTTGAGATCGGAATCAACCCTTTTCGTACCTCCAACAGATGTTTCAACATAGCTGACATGCCAGTGAGGGTTACACCAGAAAGAATCTATTCTACACCTGTAACCACTGACTCGTCATTACGTAACGCAGGAGAAAGCGTAACATAATGCGCAATCAGTGAGCACCTCCCTATTTTTTTCTCTGTGAATAAGTTTTGGCAGGCACAGTACTCACAATCAAAGGCTAGCTAACATGAATAAGTTACTAATGCATCAAAAGAAAGAGATTAGATTAATTGCCGGGGCCAATTACACAGCTCATACATTTGATTTTTTTCAGTACAAGATTATTCGTATTAATGTCCTCTTTCAATTCCTGCTAGTACATTATCTAAGGTTCTCCTCTCCCGCGACAGCTGCTTTTCTCATGTCCTTCGCTAAATTAGAACCAAAAGAAAAATATGCCTTTACCAGATGCAATGATAAATGGGTTCTGCCGCGCATACGAACGAATTATGGAAGACTTGCGCTACAGTTCTCATTGCCTCATTTTGTTTACCAAATTTACTTCAAGGGATACAGATGTATTTACCTCTGAGGGCATTGAAGTTACATTTAGTTAGTACAACCGAGTAGCTTTCAATGTTGGTCTGGTATTGCGTTTGACGCTACTCCAATGTTGTTGTTCTTTTCTTTTCGAATATCTTTGTTGCCCTGTAAATTGTTAGTCCTGTTTGCGAGCTGCCCTGTGTGCCACCGTATTATTTATGTTGCCTTTGTCACACACAATTTCAAGCTACATAGTTGTAGCTTTTCGTCTGAGGCCCATCCCTTTTCAAGTGGAAAATAAAGTTCTTTCATTTTTTCTTTCATTCAGAGAGAAGTGAAGCAAAGAGAGGAAAAGAGAGGTAATGAGAAATGAGTAGAAGTCAATGCTTTCGTATTCTTCCAGTGCTGGTTAACGCAGTGACCTCAAATGTTTTTTTTTTTTGCCATACCCGTTATAACCGCTCAACTGCCTCCCTAAACTGCGAGGTTCGGTAATGCCAACCTCGCACCAAACCGAAACTCTTGGAACATTTTGTTTCAAAAACGGAGCGGCGCTGCATTGATAGACAGCGCAGCACTAAAGGTGGTCGTGTATCGAAAACTACAGTAGGATTTCTAAGAACGAACCTCGATTTCGGCCTCAAATTAGTTCACATCCGCAGAACATTGATCAGCCACAATCAAATCGTTCTTCCCAGAAAAATAATTTTTCATCATAGATGCTAACAGTTCACTTGTTCTTCTCTTGAAAGAATTGTGCGAAGTGGCTCTCAAAAGTGAACAAAGGAAGGATAATTACAACTACGGCCACTCTGATAGTGGTCGTCGTCTAATGAGTGCAAGTTCTGGCGATGCGTAAGGCACGGCGCAACCACTGTTCATTGTCCTTCGCAGGCTTATCTCGATTCTGACTCATTCGAAGCACCGCCTCAGAAACCGTTAGGCACACCTACAAAGATACCCTCCAGAATAAAAACACCAAGCTTCTCTCGCGATTCACAGCATCGTCGACGGCGGCAGAAAACCTACTGGCCTACAACACGAGAGCCAGAACTTACGTTGAGCTTCCATAGTCACTCATCTTAAAACCAACGTCAAAGCCTTGCATTTGACATTTTCGCCGGCTTTCATTCGCACAGGTGAGTTTATATTTGCTTGCCTTGATTTTCTGCGTTCATTTCTTTCTTCTCTCGTTCCTTTCCCTTTTTTCTTTCTTTTTCTGCTCCCTTTTCTTTCAAATTAAAAAAAAAAATACTTGAGAAACTGCATGCAGCGCCTCAAAGCTATCAGATGTACAATTTTTCGTCTTCAGCAAAACATCAAGAGCTTAAACCATATTGCACATTTATTTATAAAGTCATATATTCATAAATGCGCTAAAGTCAAATACAACTCAAGAACGGAGCGGCAAATTCCGCTTAACGGATGCTCTCCAGCCAATGGCTTTCACCGATTCTCATGACCTCGGAGTTAATCCGTAATCAGTCTCCTGTCACGCTAGCATGACACGAGATTAATCTAGAATGGTGTGGGATTAACTGGGGATTAACCATGACGCCATGACAATCGGTGAAAGCCATTGGTAAGAGCGCCTTCAGGGAGGTGAACTTGCCGCTCTGTTCTTGAGTTGTATCCGACTATAGCAGCGCTCCGTTCATATAGCTCCATTAGAGCATATGCTGGACGAATGATGTGCAGCAGCGCTACCACCAGAAATCCATCGTTCTATGTGCAGGAGAAGCAAGAACACCCGTCGCGATGGAGTCCCGCAGCCTGCTCCCGTCTGTGTTGGCCATACTGCTCCTGTTCTGGCTGCGCGCAGTGGTCGTGCAGTCAGTTGCTTCCACGGGAGAAAGCACCCCGGGGGAGCTCACCTATTACGACCACGAGGAGATGACCGCCATCTTGAAGAAGGTCAGCGCCAACTACCCCAACTTCACCCGGCTATACAGCATCGGGAAGTCCGTGGAAGGTACGTGTGCATGCGAAGTACATCTGCGCTTTAAAGGGACACTGAAGGGAAGTCCAACAAATTTTAGTTCTCAGCAAAAATTTGTTCTATGGTTTTTTTCAACGCCAGAACGTTAAAAGCCCCGTTACTCGTAAAATCCGGCGCCGGCGCTGTCGAGCGAAACATCACGAGCATGCCTCTGGAAGGTTGTGTACAGAAAGCAACCTGGCTAGGAGACAGGTGGGCCGCCTAGGTCACGTGACCTTGCGGCGTCAACACAACCTGCCCACCGGAAATTGAGCGAACCGCTAACCGTGGCAGGTGGCAGTTAAATTAATTATTGGACTCTCGGGAAAAGCAACCTGACTCGCACAAGACCCACCGCTGGGAGCACCTGCCATCTCAGGGCAGTGGCGCATCGCTTAACCGCTGCACCACTGCGCCGGGAAGGGGTATGAGGACTCCCAGGGATATATTAATGTAAAGTGAAGAATGACTTTCTGCATATATGGGAATTAACCCATTAAGCTGTCGCGTCATACCGTTAAGGCGGAGCTTAAGTGTCCTAACCAATTTCTTTCGGGGGGGGGGGGATAATGCATTTAAATACATCTAAAAAGTAATTATACCACATTAGTCATTATGTTCATGTAAACTGCGAAAATGCAGTTAAATTACATTACCAAATACTGCGCACAATAAGTAATGACATCACATCACAATTACCTTAAGGAAGCAATTCTAATCACTCTTAAACTACTTTTTTCATTTTCACACACTTTTATTCCATTTGGAAACTGAATCGTTGAATACTGCGACAAAGCGAAAATGTAAAAGAGTGTTCTCTTCTCATAGCACTGCCTTTCTTTACGCATACATTCCGCTGGAATAGGCTTTGTGCAACTGTAGCAAGAAATTTCGTGTCCTTCCTTTAAAGTTTTTTTTTAATAACAACAAAGAAGTCTGAGCTGTTGACGCATCGCACTCGCCACTCGAGTTGCGGTTTTGTTTTCGTGCTCACTGATTATGTAGGCAGGCGACCCTAGCTTGCATACGTATGCAGAGAATCGTAATATTTCCGGGATTAAGGGGCTTTCCTGGCAATTTTGGAATATCAGAAGCACAAAACGCAACTATACCATTTCGCGCACCTTTGATCTGAGCCATTATATTCATCTCATTTTGCTCAAAACACACAGCAGCCAAAATAAAGCAACACACAGGACGAAACACGGCCGCTACTCACAACCGATTTGTTCAAGGAAAGATCAAAGCATCTATATGTTCGCTGGGCTGCGCAGGCGCCACCTGACCGGGGATGTTAAAAATAAGCGCACAGGAAGTTCATAGAGGTGGTGTGAAAGAAAATTTATCTCTTTATATCGTAGAGAGCAAGGGAGGTATCACTGACACACTCTTGCTCCGCTTTTCTGATGAAATAAGCATCCAATGTTTCGCGGGCGGTTTTTTGCCCACTTCTGCCTATAGGATTCTTACGCAACCGAAACGCGGTGTACAATCTGTGCAGGCAATGCAGCGGCCCACAAGGTGGGTGTGTTCATTATCAGCAAGATCTTTTTTTTTTGCTTGCTCCAGGGGTCGGTCACCCACACATCGTCCCATCTGGCCGATGTGAGATCTACCTCAGGACAGGGGGATCTCGTGCACGGCGATGGTGGCACAGTCGACAAAACGCTCTTCGTGCTGCATCTTACAGCACTGCTCTCTATTCTCGCGAGTGATGCGACTGCTCAGCTGAGCAAGCGTCTTGGGGGCTGGAAAGAGAGTCGGAGCGTTAAACCGATTAGCCACCTTCTTCAAGTTGTGGAAGACCTTGTGCATGTATGGAACCCCTTCCGGCCTCTCTTTTGTTGTTGTTGCCTTCCTGACATGGCCTCTGTTTTCCAGCCGTGGTATTCGCATGCATTCATGCCTTCATTTTCCTCAAAAGCATTTCAGCCACAGCCACCACGACTGACCCAGGGAAGCAAGCCGAAATCAGCCTCTGTAACTGATGATCAAAACTTGCTTGCTTTTCATGGGCACACAATCTCCGAAAACAATTAAGAACGACTATCATCATCATCACCCTGACCACACCCACTGCAGGGCAAATGCCTCTCCCATGTCTCTCCAGTTAACCCTGTCCTTTGCCAGCTGCGCCCACCCTATGCCTGCAAACTTCCTATTTTCATCCGCCCACCTAACCTTCTGCCGCCCCCTGTTACGCCTGCCTTCTCTTGGAATCCGCTCTGTTACCCTTAAGGACCAGCGGTTATCTTGCCTTCGCATTGCATCCTCTTAACTTCGGCTAGGATGTCATTAACACGCGTTTGTTCCCTCTCCCACTCTGCCCGCTTCCGGTCTCTTAACGTTACACCTATCATTTTCATTTCCATTGCTCGCTGCGTTGTCCTTACTTTAGAGCCCTTTTCGTTAGCCTCCACGTTTCTGCATACACTAAAGAGTGAATTATAGCATTTTATTCAACTCGGCAAAGGGCTAACTTTTACCCATGAGCTTGCACGAGGAAGGAAAGCTTCTGTTTTTAGACTTACGTATAGAACTGAACGAAAGGCATGTGTGCAAAGCGTATGGCCCTCATGCAAAAAAAAATAATAATAAAGAGCTCTTGCCTTACGATTCAGACCCTTCAAAAGTAGTAAAGAGAGGCATAGCAACACTGGTCTTGGAATCCGCGCTTCTGAGACCGTGTGTCTGTGAAATAGAAGCAGGTTTTGATCGCCAATTGGAGGGGCTGTTTTCAGCTGGCTTCTATAGGCAATACAAATCCTATAGACAGTCTACAGACAGTCTATGGCCATACACATTTAGTAGACTTTTCTTTATAGACAGTCTGTAGACTATGAGTAGACCGAAAAAATATCTATATGAAAGCAATAGAGTCTATAAGAGGTCTATAGACTGTCTTTAAACCATTTTTATAAGGGCGCGCATGCGAATACCACGGATGGAAAAAAGAGGCCGTAAGTGGTTCCATACATGCCCAAGGTCTCTGCGACAATTCTCCAAGGCAGCAGGCGTGAAGGACACACCGCAGGCGCCTTCTCAGCGGCACCCAGATGCACGGGGGAAAAAGTGAAAGGAAAAGGTAATAAGCGCTCCCCCGCTTTTCAAGGAGAGGAGCCAGTCTTGAGTCCCGCCAGCAACGTGTACTGTCGGTCTATGGGGCGCCTCTTCCCGCGCCCTCCTCAGGTCACGTCGGTGACCCTTTTTCTGCATTCGCTTCCAAGCTCGCCCCCTTCTCAATACTATAACAGTCTGCCGCAACTTGAAGAAGGTGGCTAATCGGTTTAATGCTCCGACTGTCTTTACAGCCCCCAAGACGCTTGCTCGGCTGAGCAGTCGCATCACTCGCGAGAATAGAGAGCAGTGCTGTAAGATGCAGCATGAAGCGAGTTTTGTCGACTGTGCCAGCATCGCCGTGCACGAGATCCCCCTGTCCTGAGGTAGAGCTCACATCGGCCAGATGGGACGATGTGTGGGTGACCGACCCCGGGAGCAAGCAAAAAAAAAAAAGATCTTGCTGATAATGAACACACCCACTTGTGGGCCGCTGCGTTGCCTGCACAGATTGTACACCGCGTTTCGGTTGCGTAAGAATCCTATAGGCAGAAGTGGGCAAAAAACCGCCCGCGAAAAATTTGATGCTTATTTCATCAGAAAAGCGGAGCAAAAGTGTGTCAGTGATACCTCCCTTGCCTCTCTACGATATAAAGAGATAAATTTTCTTTCACACCTGCTCTATGAACTTCCTGTGCGCTCATTTTTAATATTCCTTGTCAGGCGGCGCCTGCGCAGGTCAGCAAACATATAGATGCTTTGATCTTTCCTTGAATAAATGAGTTGTGAGTAGCGCCCGTGTTTCGTCCTGTGTGTTGCTTTCTTTTGGCTGGTGTGTGTTTTGAGCTAAATGAGATGAATATAATGCCTGAAAACGAACTAGCCCATCAGTCGACTTTTCTTAGCTCAGAGTTTTATTAAAGGTGCCATGCTTCATCAAAAGGCTGCAAAAGTTTGAGGTAGGAGTTTTAACATTTTTATCCGAAGCCAAATTGCCTTGAAATACCCTTGAAGTGCAGCAAAATTCTGATTTGCATTAGCCAGGCTTATAGAAGCCACGCGAAGACCCGAACTTATTCACGGTTTGATTTATTAACAAAGCGACGAGCAAAAACGTGGTTCCAAAGTATTTACCGATGTTGTGCCATTATTGTAACCAAAATGTAATCTCATGCACTCATTTTGAAGTCAGATTTCTGGCCGTTACTTTTTATACTTTATAATATCCGGTAATGCTAACTTAACGAAACATGGTCTAAATTAGTAAATTATTTTGTAGTTTAAAACAAAGTACTACAATGCATTATTCTTGATCTAGAATTACCACGTACTAAAGTTCTTTTAAAAAAAATCGGGTATGGTGTTTGTTTTTAAATCTGTAAAAGTTCGCCATTTTTCAAAAAAATAAAATTCCACAAGATTTACACATTTATATAGAAAAACACTTCTCTTCTTGAAGCACGAATTTTCCTTGACCGTAGTACAAAGAAACGGTATATAGTGAGGAAAAATTTCAGTGTAAAGTCCATACCCGTTCTTGTTCTGTTATAGCCCTGAAAAGTGCTGTTCTTAGCCCGCTTAACTTTTTGAGCTAAGTTTGCGAATTTTTCACTGCCAAGTTCCTAGATTCAAAAATTATTTTGGCACTCCTTCTCACAAATAAGCTATCAGATAAGTGCGGAATAAATATTCAGGTTTCACAAAATCCTATTTTTCTCCTGCTGGAAACCAAACATGCGATTTCGCGAAACTGCAAAAGCGAAGTTTTCTACCATTTTTGATATATGACTTTTTTTCCGAAACAAACTGCAGCGTTTCTTGCAAAACTAAGCCTCATTCCTTTGTATCGACACATTGCTTTATCAAATATAAAAATTTAATTGAAAACAAATATAAATATGTTCTATAGACACCCTATAGACTCTTTATAGACGCTATATTGCCTTCCTATCGATATTTCTTTCTGTCTACTCATAGTCTATAGGCTGTCAATAGACAGAAGTCTACTGAAAGGGTATGACCATAAATCTTTAGATTGTCTATAAACTGTCTAAATGATTTGTGTTCACTGTGCACTATTCTAGGATTTGTCTATACACTTTATAGAACGAAGTTTATGGACGGTCTATATACTGTCTAAAGAAATTTTTGTAAGGCCTCGATTACCGTCCTTAACGCAACCATTAAACGGGTTTGTAAATCTAAGAGGGGCAAATAGAGGCCCCAACGTCAGAAATAGGCCCTTAGAGCGACTATGCCTGCTAGGGAGCTATTTCCGCTAGTTCGCTGGTTCGCACTCACAGTTAACAACGGGACGGCACGAACGCGAAGAAGATATAAATTTGCGCAAAGTCCGCCGCCTAATACTACTGAGCTCTCAATATGAGCACAGAATCAAAAGATATTCGCTGTTCTTACTCCTGTTTCACATCGAGTATGCCGGGATCGAATAGTAAATTTCCGTGAACGAGCAGAGTGCTTAACTTCAGCAGTTATAGCGTGCCGCGGCAAGTTTAGTTTGAACTTGTCGCAGGGCGTGACCTGTGGGTTCTCCTCGTCACCAAGGACCCAGACGAGGAGCCTCTGCTCAAGCCCAACGTTAAATACGTGGCCAACATGCATGGTGACGAGGTAAGTCCATTTGCACATTCCCTTTCCGCTGTTGCGTTGCATTCCAATGTGGCACTGTACTTCACCCACTGCGGACACCTCTGTCGCGCGGCATAACCCACGACACGAGTCTCTGTCTTACGACAAGAACGCTTGTCGCGCGACATTAACACTACAGAAATTTCTGTCGTGCTTGGTGATCGGGTCATTCAATTTAACCGTTCCCAGAGTAAGAACCGGGGAACGAAACAAAGCTGTGACAACGTGGTCAAGTTACATAGAATTGTAACAACGTTGCAGAGATTTCTCTAGCAGTTCACGTAACTGAAGGCAGGATAACTTCATTCTCACGAGTGAGTGAAGGACGCGTGACGTCAAACAGTTAAGAATTCGTGTTAGCCTCCAACTTGATCTGTATTGCTGGGATGAAAGAGGATGAAAACTATGCTCCGGTTCCTTTTACCGAGCTGCGATGAGGCCTTCCTTCCTTCCTTCCTTCCTTCCTTCCTTCCTTCCTTCCTTCCTTCCTTCCTTCCTTCCTTCCTTCCTTCCTTCCTTCCTTCCTTCCTTCCTTCCTTCCTTCCTTCCTTCCTTCCTTCCTTCCTTCCTTCCTTCCTTCCTTCCTTCCTTCCTTCCTTCCTTCCTTCCTTCCTTCCTTCCTTCCTTCCTTCCTTCCTTCCTTCCTTCCTTCCTTCCTTCCTTCCTTCCTTCCTTCCTTCCTTCCTTCCTTCCTTCCTTCCTTCCTTCCTTCCTTCCTTCCTTCCTTCCTTCCTTCCTTCCTTCCTTCCTTCCTTCCTTCCTTCCTTCCTTCCTTCCTTCCTTCCTTCCTTCCTTCCTTCCTTCCTTCCTTCCTTCCTTCCTTCCTTCCTTCCTTCCTTCCTTCCTTCCTTCCTTCCTTCCTTCCTTCCTTCCTTCCTTCCTTCCTTCCTTCCTTCCTTCCTTCCTTCCTTCCTTCCTTCCTTCCTTCCTTCCTTCCTTCCTTCCTTCCTTCCTTCCTTCCTTCCTTCCTTCCTTCCTTCCTTCCTTCCTTCCTTCCTTCCTTCCTTCCTTCCTTCCTTCCTTCCTTCGATGAGAACTTCGAAGGTCAGTTGGTATGCGCTTCTGAGCTTTAAAATTGATGTTCGTTTTTGTTTTCACGGGTTTCTAAGCTATATAACTTCGATAAATGCAAGGCGATGACGGTAGGGCCATGTTATTCCGAGAAAAGAGGACTTATACTGGACTTATGGCAGTCTTATGCTGTACAAACGTTTTACAGCGACAACTGTTAGGCGCCCGTCCCTGGCTTTCTCGTCGCCGTCGCCATCGGCGTAACCTGTAAACCTGGGTCTCATAAGTCTACGGGTGGCTCTGTATGGATTGGAACAGCCGCCTGCCAGTGCAGGGGTGCATCACGTGACCACTACACCAGTGCGCCAGCAAAATATCCCCAAAACTAAACGCCTAAACAGCTATCGCTGCAGCTCGCGTTACACAGTCGTAACCGTCCTGTGAGTTTTTTTTACTCTTCTAAGCGACAAAATGGCGAGGTCAGAATTCAGGTCGTACACCCGCACCGAAGAAGTGAATTTCCAGACATCCTATGGGACCATTCAACCACGGCGCATGCGTCGATTGCGCAGACGGTGGGCCGCCAGATGATGGTGTACCTGATCTCGCACCTGTTGACTCGCTACGAAGTGGACCCGTACGTGCGGCACCTGCTGGACGACACACGCATCCACATCATGCCCAGCATGAACCCCGACGGGTTCGCCATGTCCGAGGAGGGCGTCTGCAACGGCTTTCGAGGGCGGTACGTGGCTGCATTCTCAATTGTGCTTTTTTTTTTCCTTAATCACGGAAATTCCATAGCAGACGTCTACAAGTTTTCAGCTAAACTGTGGCGAGATCTCGTTCACATGAAGCTCCGCCACCAGTGAATTGGCACTTAAGAGTGGGAAACCTTTGAACCCTGTTTTCCAAGATCGACGCTCCTTCCACAGGAGCCAACATGACGAAGACGCACGAGTATTGAAGCAGCGCGAAGTGCTTCTCGAATGACAAAAAAAAATGTTGGTTTGGTTTAGGTTTCATCATCATCATCATCATCATCATAATCATCATCAGGCATTCAGTGATAGTTGCCAACTAAGGAAACATTCAGATCACGTAGGGAGGCCAAATACTACTACTACTACTACTACTACTACTACTAATACTACTACTACTAATACTACTACTGGCCGCCGCGGTGGCTTAGTGGTTATGGCGCTCGGATGCTGACCCGAAAGACGCGGGTTCGATCCCGGCCTCAGCTGTCGAATTTCGATGGAGGCGAAATTCTAGAGGCCCGCGTACTGTGCGATGTCGGTGCACGTTAAAGAATCCCAGGTGGTCGAAATTTCCGGAGTCCTTCACTACGGCGTCCCTGATGTCCTAATTCACTTTGGGACGTTAAACCACATAAACTAAACCTAAACCAACATTGTGGTTACCATGCTGTCTTAGATCTCAGAAATGACTGCATCCGCAAACTGCCAATGAACCCGTCGCTAATTTTTAGAACTTCATTGAAGTATACGGGCTCCTACATAAACTGCGCTTTAGAACGAACTTGGAGCTTGATTCTGAGCTCACACTGTCTCAAATCACGCGTCTTTAACGATGCCTCCACCAGCGCAAGTTCCTTCCCTTGTTAACCTTCAGCGCGGCGCTTACTGGAATGCAGCGAGAACGCCCGCGGCCTGGACCTGAACCGAAACTTCCCGAACCGCTACAACACACAGGAGGACGAGGAGCAACCGGAGACCGAGGCAGTGAGGCGGTGGAGTAAACAGATTCCCTTCGTGCTGGCTGCGAATCTCCACGGGGGCGTGGTGGTAGCCAGCTACCCCTACGATAGCATGCCCTTCGTCGGTACGCACTCAGCAATGCATCGTTCGCGCTTTGCACGGTTGGCTCTTTCAGGTTCCGGGAAGATGCCTTGTATGACCGGCGCCTGTCACACCGATGAGTCGATGACATTGTTTAAAGTCTGTGTGTATGTGGCCGGGGGGGTGGGGGAGTTCGCAAGACGCTATAGTCGAATACAACTCAAGAACGAAGCACTTTTCCCCGACAAAGGACCCCCTTCCAGCCAATGGCGTCGGCCGATTCTCATTAGGCTGATAGCGGGACAATGCACGCCGCGGCGTAACAATACATGCAATGCTGGGAGGAGCCTATCCTCGACCATGAAGGCAGTGGACTATAGCATTTCATCTGCCACTCCCTGCATTGTCACGCTAGCAGGCCCATGAGAACCGGCCGACGCCATTGGCTGGAAGGAGGTCCTTTGTCGGCGACAGGATAGGATAGGAAAACTTTTGTAGCGATAGCTACATTACGGTAGTATTCCGAGCCTTCAGCGTGGCGGCGCCACCACGCTGTCACGTGGTGCGGAGTAGCTGCCGGCAGCGCGGCGCCGTGGCTGAACACCTGGTTGGGCACGTGACCAAGTCCCACTCAGCCCGCTGCAGCTATCGCGTCACTTCAGGTTTAACCAAAGCTAAACCACCGCCAATTTTTTCTTATTGTCCAACAGAAAGGGTGGCCAGAGGTCTACCCGCCTAGACGACGGTCGAAAGGTCTTGACTTTCGGCGGCGGCTTCGGCCAGTCGGACAGTTGTAGCTGGATCGCCGGGTCGGAGCTCAGTAGTAAGGCCTCCCATTCGTATTTCGTCGTTATGCCTCGTCCCCGTAATTTCTCTGATAGATGGCGCTAGGCGGCGATCGTTCCGCTAGGCGGCGTGCGTGCACGCACGCGTAATCGAACATGGTGGCAATCCACCCCGCTTCAAAGGTATTACATTCCGTTTCCCGAGACGACCGGAGCGTTCTTCATTGCTTTCTTCATCTATAGTAAACCACACAGCTAATGCTCGTTACTTCGTCTTCCAGACGGCGGTGGCCTTTTTTTGAAAATTGCGGGAAAACCCGCTTCGTTCTTGAGTTGTATCCGACTGTAGCAGGTGGCAAAGTGGAGATATAAAAATCCCCCTTCCCATTTTGTGCGCTAGCACTGCGTCGGTCACTAGCAAAAAAGCAGTTATGCGTCGTTGCGAAGCCTCGTGGTGTCCTCGTGAAGGAGGAAAACAGGTTTTGCGGCAGGTGCCGCCGCGTGGCAAGGACGAAACCCGTGCACGCCAGCTGCAGCCAAGTGGAACGGAGGCAGACCTATTCAGTGGAAGCTGCGGCCTTACATATCCTTACATATTGTGCTAGCGAAGCTACGTTTTTCTAGCTTACACGAGAGGCCCAAGCAGGCTTCCGCGCCGGAAAAGGTTTCCCAGACCCTTGGAGAAGCAGCCTATGTCAGCTTTAACTGGCAGTCGGACTATCTGATGCTGAAGGCAAAGAAAACGAGAGGTGCAGACGTGGATGCTCAGCTGGATCAGCTAGGTGCCCAAAGTAAATTATCTTTCTTCTTGAGCTTTGTCTATCTTTTCGCTCCGTCTCTTCAAGTGCATAACTGAAATAAAAACCGTTGGGGGGGGGGGGGGGGGGGGGGGGTTTGTCCACCGACTTCATGACCGTTGTGCCCTCCAGTGCACGATTACATGAATTCTGCTTTGCCCTAGCCGTGCCGGGCGAGTCGCCTTTTAGCAAGCGCATACGTCACTTCGTTTTTCGGCTTCCTCTCAGACTTCACATTCGTCGAACGAAAGTATTCGCTGACGCCAGACGACGACGTCTTGAGACACCTCGCCAGTGTGTACTCATCTAATCACGCCAACATGCACCTGGGGAAGGCCTGTCCTCCAGAAGGAATGCCGTCCTTTCCCAACGGCACTACTAATGGAGCTGCCTGGTACGACTTCTCAGGTACGTCCCACTCAGTAGTTCATTACATCTCCAGGGCTTTCCCTGGTGCGGTTCGCACTCATCAGGCGATTCCAGGGATTTCACTTTGAAATCTGGCAAAACTTGGGAAAAACACGCATATCCTGCAGACAAGACATGAAGAAATTTGGTTAGTGCCGACGCCTAGGGCACATTATACCGAGCAGTCTCTTTCTTGTACTGTTCCAGTATTATTAAATAAATTAAACAAAGAATTGTTTGACCCCTTTCAGCATTCAAGTGATGTTATTAAGCGATTTTTTCTTATCAAGATTACATAATATTGCACTCAGTTTAAACATATACCTGTTATTCATTTTTTTTGTTTCCCAATGACCAGTCATTTTTTTTTCTATTACCTATGTTTGGGCTGCAATGCATAGCGCTGCTTTTTTACAAAGTGTTTTGTTATTTTGTTTCAGTGTTTATTTGGAAAATTGAAAATCTCTGCCTGTGTACTGTAGCTGCCAAGTTGATAAAGGGGGAAGGATCTCTGTCAAGTTTACCAGCTTTTAGTCCTGTCTCCTTCTCTGTCCAAAAGAAAAATAAAGACTGAATGAATGAAAAAAAAAAGTTCCGCCGCGGTAGCTCAGTGCTTATGGCGCTCGGCTGCCGACCCGAAAGAAGCGGGTTCGATCCCGGCCCCGGCGGTCGAATTTCAATGAAGGCGAAATTCTAGAGGCCCGTGTGCTGTGCGATGTCAGTGCACGTTAAAGAACCCCAGGACGTCGAAATTTCCGGAGCCCTTCACTACGGAGTTCCTCATAACCTGAGTCGCTTTGGGACGTTAAACCCCCATAAACCAAACCAATCACTTTGGAGCAAACGGTCCTGACGGCGAAATGTTTTCCGTCTTCACACTGCTGTGGTTTGACTAAGTCTGTCTCGGACATCCTTGCACACAGGCAGCATGGCAGACTACAACTACATTTGGGAAGGATGCATGGACGTGACACTGGAGATCTCCTGCTGCAAGTTCCCGCCTCGCCAAGAACTCGGCCGCCTATGGGAGGAAAACAGGCAGGCACTGCTCGCTTACTTGGGCGAAGTCCACAAAGGCAAGTGCTTCTCTCGATCCCGTCCGCAGACTGCGGACACCCTGGGCGGACGCAGTGGGCACAGACTTGAGTATTCGTCTGCTGGGCGATAACGCGAGCTGTCAGAATGGGAAACACCGCTGCCGCACCTTATACACCTCCTCATTCCTGTCAAGGTGAACATCGTCTACTGTAGTTTGCGTATTCCGGAAATCCGTGATGGTTCCCGACATCAAAACACTCTCATCTCTTCTAGGAAAATATGGGCTTCGACTACGTAGTGGTTCAGAACGCATCTCCGCAAAAGCAATACGAAAAATGAGACACAGAGAAAACACTAAACAGCGCGTGTATGTTCGGAGTATTCCGTAGCGTCTATTTGCGTAAAGTGTTTCGTTCTCAGTCTCGCGTTTTGGTAGCGTGAGCTGCATTGTCCGAGGTTGGGCAGTTTCGCGTGGTTCCCGGAGAGCCGTGCTGCGCATGCGCGAGGAGCAGTGACGTCACGCGGCGCACAGCTGGCGCGCCGCCGGAGCCGCCGCCGCGCACGCATTCCAGAGGAGTGGCGTCATAGCCGCGGCAGACGCACTGGCGCCGGCGCGTGCCCAGCTGTGCGCCTCCGTTGCGCAGTAGCGAAGTCTGACGCTGCGCCGGAGCCGCTTGATAGCGCCTCTCATTTTGTGCGCATGCGCAGAGGTATCAGTGGGGATATACATATAGTGGGGCGTTTGCCAGTGTGGTATAGCCATGGAGAAGGAGAGCGAAATTGCTGCTCAGCGGCTCAGCGTAGCTCACGCTACGTATATCCTGGCATAGCCGAGCTAAGCCACTGCTAATTTTTCTGCGGGGTTTTTGTCATTACAGCGACATCAGCTGAATAAGTTTAACCCGTCTTTCATTCGTAAGAGTGGTTGGGGAAAGTCACGTGAACTCACACCGAACAAATTTTCCGCAAGATCGGCGTATACAATTTTCCGACTATGCTGCTTTTCTTACGTCCTGCAGCTGGAGGCTTTAAGCTCTTCGTTTCTTTTTTTGTTTTTTTTACTAAATGACTTCTGTGGGCAGCTGGCGGCGCAAACGTTTCGATCAAAGCTGCGTGACTTTTCGTAAACGCAGTCAATGTCGAATCGTTTGGCGTACAGCATAAACATCAGTTGGTAGATCCTGGGGTCATATTCTATAAGCTGTCCATTTTTCCCTTGTTCATTTCGCGTCCATTCAGTCTACTGTCAGTGGTCACTCAGATGTACTCGCGGCTTTCAAGCGTCTGTGGCAAGCGACCCGGTCATTGGGTGGCTGGCGACCATTGGCTGCCATTGGCTGCGATATGCAGCCAATGGTGAGGTCCGGTCGCCAGCCACCCAATGACCCCTGGAGCTTTCGTGCCCTTTGTGCTTTATATAACGGTACGAGCGGCAAAGCAGAAAAGTATTGGAAATTACGACGATGCACATGTCTAGTCAGAGCAGTCAAGACAGTTCCTGAAGAGATTGCATACCGTATTTGCTCGCGTAATGAACGCTCTCGCATAACGAACGTGTCTCTTACTTGGGCTATCAGAAACTACTTTTTTTTTCCCTCGCTTAGTACGAATGCTAGCAGGCGTCCATTTTTGAACGCCGGAAGAAGTACGCAGTATTGTAAAGCACCACCTTTGAAATTTCATGACAACTACTGTTGTAACCGAGAGCGATGAGGCAGAGCCAGCGTAACGCGTAACGTAGACGCTTTATTGGCACGCCCATGCCGGGCCAAGAATGCACTATACTTGCGGAACGCAGCGCTTATCTAGCGCCGAGAGACGCGCTACCCATGTGACGTCACACGCGCTTCGCACGACATCACAACTATGCTTCGCCATACAGGACGAGCAGCCAATGCGATGTTCCGCCAGCAATCCGCAAACCAGTATATACCATGCCAGGCCACGAGGCGTTTTTCTGTTCCATATGAAAAACTGCGGTCGAGCTTCGCGCTAAATGCCGGGACTTGTGCTAGAGTGAACTCTATAGCTCCTCATTTTTGCCACTTCATTTTTTCTCAATATTTTACCCCGCATAATGAAAGTGCACCCCAATATCTTTTTTTGCGTTTTCTGAGGGAAAATGCGCGCTTATTATGAGAGTATGTACAGTGCCTGATGAAAAATAATCATTTAACTTCATTTCGCAGACACCTCTAAATCATGAACCAGAGTTATAGATACTATGTCACAAAAGGAAAGCGTTATAATCGATGCATCCTTCCAGTTTTCGGGCATGTGTCCACAGCTTGTAGCGAAAACGAATAACCTAGGGATGAGATTAAAGGCAGCACAACGAGTGACATAAAGACAAAAAAGACAGGTGTAGACAAGAGATTTCAAATGAACGACACGCATTAGAGAAGTGCTACTTGATTATATCCTAAAGCGGGGTGGATATGATTTTCCTCGTGTATCCTCTTCCTAGCGGCAGCCTTGTTCTGTAACGCTTTGAGATCACAGCGGCTAGTATCTCTAAAATTGTCCGTGCATATACTTCAGCCACGACAACAGGTCTGGTGAAGAGTATTGCTGGAGCGTTTAAAGCCGGTTATGCCAATATTAGGCATTACATTCACAGGTGCGCACATAATGGTCTTTCCCTTGGCAAGTGCAACGTGAGAAAAGAGTCAGGCAACATGGTTGTTGTTGTTGCCTCAGGTACGATGGAGACATGGTGAGGTTAGAGAATTCGAAGCGATATATAGTGGGCACAGATTCCGCAGAGTAGATTTATGTAACGGAGATTACAAAAACATTTGTCTCCACGTGATCTTACTCCGACTGTTGATAAGAACTTCGATAATGGTCAGGCAATGGAGACATGGGAGAGGCCTTTGCCCTGCAGTGGGTGTAGTCAGGCTGATGATGATGGTGATGATGATGATGATGGTGGTGGTGGTGGTGGTGATGATGATGATGATTATGATGATGAAGCAATTACAAAACACCCCCTCCCCCTCTCCCTTCGACCTAATCTGCGCACTGTTCTACAAAACTTGACCCTCTTTCTGCAGGCGTGCGCGGGATCGTGAAAGACGAAAACGGTAACCCTGTGGACAAAGCGACCCTGAAGGTCTCCAACCGTAGAGCCAGTTTTAAGACGTCGTCCAGGGGAGAGTACTGGAGGATCCTCAGGCCGGGAACGTACACTCTGAAGGTGAGATTACATTCCAGGAAACGCCATCCGTGTTTCGGCTGTGAGAACAACTGAACCTGAGGGGTTTCCGGGCTTGTCAAGTGGCGGCGAGAACTCGCAACTTTCAGCCCCCACAATGCCGCCTAATGCCGTTCGCCTTCACTGCGCCGCGCTCACGCACACTATAAAGCGATCGATATCTATTATGCATTTGTTCTGCGAGCGTTTATCGCAACCGTTCCATGACATCGAGATTCTTCCTGGTGTTATCTGTAAACCCCCGTGTTCCTGTTGTTCAAGTGCAACTTCGTGTCCTCTACACAAGTGTTTCGCAAAAAGAGGCCATTGGTATCGCATAGATTACGCGTGAATAATGCGTGTAGCGTAGTCTAATCAAAGGTGCGAACAGTGATGCCGCATACGTCACGACCAATCAGAGCCACGCGTCGAGGGGCACAGAAGCCTCCGCCTCCTCTACGTCATTATGTTTCAGCAAAAAAGAATGCCCTCAAGAGCAAATCGCTGAGCAAAGCGACATCGCTTTGAGGCTGTTCGTTATCGCCGTGACACTGAGGCGTCTGAAGCTGGCAGTGACGGTTGTCTAAGCGGTAAGCACCCTAATGACCCGATAATGAAATCTCGTAATAATAATAATAATAATAATTGGTTTTGGGGAAAGGAAATGGTGCAGTATCTGCCTCATATTTCGTTGGACACCTGAACCGCGCCGTAAGGGAATGGATAAAGGAGGGGGTGAAAGAAGAAATCTCGTAATATAAAAGCTATTCTCACCGGCAGGCTGAACACATCAAAGGATCAAAAACAGCCTGAAGGAATGACAGGTCCCAGTTTTCCAGGAACGGTTGACTGTGTACATGTGGTTTAGGAGGTCGTGCAAGCGCTTCCTATAGAGCAGAAACGATAAGGCTGGAAGGACTCACGAGACTGGAATGACCTTCAAATTTATTCGACGAATCCGCCCGCTTCAGAGCTGCCATTTCAGATGCAGACTCAACCACATGTAACCAAGTCCAGTGGTTCCCAAACAACCACCGAACACACACTCAGCCCCCTGTAATTATCCGTAACATTCAAACAGCAAAAAGACAAAGCAATCACGGGCGCGTCGTAAAGAGCGATATGACCACTAAATAGTGCGATCGCGTTTCCTTGGCTGGTCATCAGATGCGTTATTCAGGCAGCACTCGGTCATTCATGTGCATGCACTATCGGCTGAAGCCGGTAGTGGTGCGACATTTTACAGTGTGTTAGAAACGCAGAGAGTAGGAGGAGGAATGCGCCGCAGACAAGGAAGCGGTAACGTCGCAGCAAGACATTTCAAGGCCCTCTTCGTGAAATTGCTGCTCCACAACATCCATCAGCGCCGTGCATAGCGAAGGCCTTCCTATATACACTTCAGCACAGCATTCGGTCTGCGTGTTCCTACACCGACGTTAGTCAGCCCGCAGCTTATGACGAAAGGTGGTTCGGGATGCCGTGAAGCCTTGTGGTTCCCACAAGCAACCAAACTATCCGCACGAAATAAGCCTAAACACTATCATTCCAGCGAGTTATACACGCTGTTTCACCTAAGACTTTAGACATTTTTTTTCGAAATAGCCTTTTGAGTTGGAAGAGTTATTTTCGCCATAGCATTGTCAGCCATGTAATACATCAGAATAAAGCTAACACGTGGTAACTAACAGGTTGGTTAACTAGTATTTAAAAGTTAACTTTTTAACTATTACTGGTAGGCTCCTTAATTATTGAGAGACATGTAGCCCGCCGTAAGTAATATCAGTATCAGTTTCTAGAATTTAAAAAACGTGGTTACCCTCGGCACTGTGGCCCAACAAATTTCGGCTACATCGCGCCAAAACACATGCGCCTTCGACAGGCTTTCAGGCAAAGCAACCTCTCCAGTGCACGTAACTCGTCGAAATAGCCAAAATTTGTTGGGCCACAGCACCGAGGGTAAGAGCATTTTCGAAATTATAAAAACTGATATGGATATTACTTACGCACCCGCCGCGGTAGCTCAGTGGTTAGGGCGCTCGACTACTGATCCGGAGTTCCCGGGTTCGAACCCGACCGCGGCGGCTGCGTTTTTATGGAGGAAAAACGCTAAGGCGCCCGTGTGCTGTGCGATGTCAGTGCACGTTAAAGATCCCCAGGTGGTCGAAATTATTCCGGAGCCCTCCACTACGGCACCTCCTCCTTCCCTTCTTCTTTCACTCCCTCCCTTGTCCCTTCCCTTACGGCGCGGTTCAGGTGTCCAACGATATATGAGACAGATACTGCGCCATTTCCTTTCCCCAAAAACCAATTATTAATTATTATTATTATTACTTACGGCGGGCTACATGCCTTTAAATAATTAAGGAGCCTAAGAGTAATAGTTAAAAAGTTAACTATTCAATATTAGTTGAACAGCCGGCTAGTCAGCACTTTCTAGTTGTATTCTGATGTACTACACCACTGGCAATGCTATGCCGAAAAAGCGCTCTTTTAACTCAAATAGCCTATTTTGCGCTGGAACCTGATGCAGATCATCAGCCATTTGCATCATAAACACCTCGTTTTTTTTCATATTTTATTCAGGTTTCTGCAACGGGCTTCCACGAGGCCGAGGTGAACTTCAGCGTTCCGGAGGAGCAATTCACCGTTCTCAACGTGACACTCAAGTCAAGGCGCGAAGAAGAAGAGTCGGAGCAGCTGTTGCACTGAGCCGGATCTTGGGGAAACTCAGCGTAGACAACCGCCCGCTGGGTGCGACGACAAGGTGGCGGGCACTGTGAAGCTATTTTTGGGTGTGTTTGGATGCACCTCAGTGGCATTTACAAAGCAGTGCAAACCAATAGTTCGGAATGTACCTGTGTTCATGCTTGTTCGTCATGTTGAAATGTTGAGTCGTTTGGTTACGTGTTTAATGTGTAAACGGCAACCGAGGGCAAATCATTAGTTTACCCATACGGCCTAGATTTTTCGCTTTCGAGTGACAAAGAGGCTACATTAAGTGAAAGCGGAGTTTTTATGTGGTAAAATGGGTGGATAACATCAAAAACAGGTATCACCACCATTGAGCCGTTTTCGAAGGCAAACTGCGGTGACTTGATAACAGGTTTTCTTTCGCGGATCCTTGAGGCTAGGCTAGCTATATGCCGCATCACTGTTCACTTGCAAATGGTGATCTCGGAGTTCTTTGAGATCTTGACGTCACGAGTTTAGATCGAGAGGCTGAAAATGTTTTAAATGCGATTCTCTCAGCCATAAACGCGTCTTTCGCTGCCACAAAAATATCAACACAGTCTGAAAGGGTCCTAGAAAATATTTCTACTCCTAACAAACATTCCATGGAGGTATCCTAAGTATCCCTTTAAGGCTACGAATTCAAAGGAGCGAAAATCCGTCGCTGGGGCCCGCATGGTGCTTTTTGTGTCGTTCAGAAATTGGAGCCTTTGAATACTGGCTACATTGCAGCTCTCAATACGACACCGTTTTCTGTGCGCGGGCTGAACAGCATCGATTTGAATTCGCCTACGTAATACATGACGTTGAGCAGCTCCTCCTGAGGCAACCTCAAACAACGTAGTTTTTCATCCCCTTGCCACACCGGCATATAAGCTCTGTTCATACAGTTCTTAACCTCGGCTCAGTTATCGCTCGGATTAAGAACGGGACCTTCGCCATAAAGCCAGGATGTCTCTAGCAGTGTTTCGAAATAAAAGATGGGCTATATCTGGGGGCGGACAAGGATGGATTGCGTGAACCTCTGAAGGACGCATGTATATAGCGCTGCCACCAGCCGCACAGATAGGATATTCGGCCATGAGGCAACGCAAGCGATAAATACACAATAGGGAAAGGACGAACCCTGAGTGCTTTTGGTTATGCAACACCGTCGAGAGACAAAGGAGCGTTCGAGTCCATGGCGTATTGGGATGACGACATATATTTCATACTCTACATCAAGTGCGTCTAGCGGCGGGTTCGCGTCACGTTGCCTGTGTCTATCTGTATGCCTTACGAATAAAAAGATATCACCTGATGCTTGAAGTTGGCTCTGACTCCTCTAGATTCCGCCTTCGGAAAGCTTCCTGTAACTGCACTGTTCTGTACGGAATGTTCTCCCTTGTATGTAATGCAACCAGCAGTTCAGCTGCTTCCTGAATATCCCTGTTGTCGACAAAAGTCTACCTTTATTGGCAGGTTACTGTACTTATCCGGATCTACGCCGATGAGCTGGCGAGAATCTGGACAATAAACATTACTCTCTGGCTCAAAATTATTCGCACTTCTAAGTGCGAATAATTTTGAGAGTGAGATGCAATCCAGCGATGGGTTGGGGACCCGGGGGCGTGCCCCGAATTCCTCTCCAATAATAAAGTATTTCTCTTTCTCTTCTATCTCTCTCTCTCTCTCTCCAGTGATGGGCCCCCCGCGCGAAAACCTCAACTGTCCATGAAATGCAGACTTCTGACAGGTCGCAGAATAATTTTTAACGCGACAGCTCTAGACTTAACAGCACACGATTTCGCGTCGTGCGGCTGTCACAAACGTCGTTGATTGGTGCATAGAGGTCACATGACCTTGTGACGTCGTCACAACCTTCCCACCGTGGCACTGCACGTCATGCGATTTCGCATCCTGCGTTAGTCAAAAAGGTCACTGATTGGTCGCAAGGGTTATGGCTTTCCAAGGTCGGGTACGTAGCCGCGGCGGGAAAAGTCAAAATTGAAAAATAGCAGGGGAGCTCGCTACTGCTAAGCAGCGAGACAAGCAGGTTGGAACAGGTTCTCCGAGGACTGCTTCGCGCATAATTACGCGCGTGTAAGATGCGATGACAGCGGCAGCATGTGTATGTGCTGAGAAAATACAGCGGCAACGGAGGCGAGAAGAAAACAGAACGTCGTAACTGACGATCTTGAAACCCTTCCCAGAAGCCTCCGTGATGGCGTTGCGGGATTCAAGGAGCGTAACGCAGGTGATGAACCTGAGCTCAGCGACTGGTGCGTGTTCCTGTCGCGTCTAATCTCCACTCACAGAGAAAAAAAAAAGGAGGGGGGGGGTGGGAGGGGGGGGGGGGGGACGTGCGCGGTGAAAGGAGCTGGTGTGCTTTGGAAAAATTTGAGCTGCCCAGCTTTAATATTTTTTTCCCCGAACGGCCGACTGCAGCCAAAGAACAAAAAATGTAATTTTAAAGTCTTCCGATGCTGCAAGGCGTGGCGCTCCAACTAACACGGTAACGGCAATCATCGGCATACCGTACTCGACTGATGCGATTCGAGAGAAAGATCATGCAGATGTCGCAGAACAGTTTTACGCTTAAGACGCCTTGCTACTTTTGTTTCACAACCAGAACATTGGGGAAAAAATAAATAATGCATTCATGGTGAAAACTTACAGCACTATAGGTCTGTTTATCCATTCAACGAACGCTTTTGCGACGTGCGCAACTGGCAAAACTTCTTGGATGCGCGGCATAAATGCTGACGCTCGTTTTAGGCGCTAACTCCTTTGTTCGTTTTAGGCGGTTATTCTTATGTTAAGTACTGTATGGATATCTTGGTAAAGCATTATGTAACATCGTGAATCTGATGGCAGGACCATATCGAAGTACTGGTCATAGTTCCCCATACCTGAAAGCGTTCGGGATTGTGTGGCGCTATAGCGCTATAGACGAGGACACAGAACTATAAGTACACAGGAAGAGCGCTAAACATCAACTACGTTCTTTACCTCACAGAAAGACACATAAATACAGGTCATCATCGCATGAGTGCGGCTGGAAACAAATCACTTATGCATGTGTGGTAACCGTTTTTCTTTTTCTTTTTGAGACAGGGCGAGTGGATGCGTGCTGAAGCAGTTATCTCCTTCAGTGCTGATAAAGAAGGCTTCGCATATCTCTCGGTGCAGCCCAGCACCTCCCCTATCGAGCACACACGTGGCTTCAAATGCTGACACGCACCCGCAACACCTGCCGTGCTTGGCTAAAAAACCGGCCCCCGCTAAAGAATCGACGGCTGCGTTGTGCTCTCGTAGTCGATCATTTAGGCAGCGTCCCGACTGCCCAACATAGCGCTTCCCGCGGGAGAGCGGAATCCCGTATATAATGCCGGTTCAGCAAGGCACATACTTGCACTCATGATCTGTCGTGCAGGCTGGCTTCTTTTTTCTCATTCACAGCTTTGCACACGCGGACAAGCTTCTCAGGAGCGGTGAACAAGACGTTCGCCCCTCACTTGCCTCCAACTTTTTTCAGCCGGTGGGATAGCTGACGCACATACGGTATGGCTGTGCGCCTCAATCTGGTGCCGCTTCTATTCCGCTCCTACAGAGCGCCCACCTGCCCTGATTTCCTTCATCAGGCCTTCCGCGACTCCCATCACTGTTTCACGTGGGAAACGGGCCTTGGCCAGCCTCACCTCTTGTGCCTGCAGACTCTCCGCGATTCTGTTGTGACAAGACTTCTCAAGAGCACCATGCGAGCAGTGTTTTGCTATCCCCCTTTTTTTTGAGCGTGGCCATACGCCCAGCAAATGTGCCCCTGACCAAAATACAAACACAGCTATAAAAACTGGAGACATCCGTTGACCGGAACTTCATGCGTGAACCTAAGATCCCGCGAACACTTGCTGAAGATCTCTAAAAACCCGCTTTACAACCTGTGGTTCCTTGCTGCCATCATCAACATTCACAAAAACAATAGAGTCATCAACGTATCTAAACCCCTTCACGACACGTTTTTCCTTTATAATGCACGCTGCAGCCAACACGCTTGTCAAATCGCGGAGAGTCTGCAGGCGCAAGAGGTAAGGCTGGCCAAGGCCCGTTTCCCTCTTGAAACAGTGATGGGAGTCGCGGAAGGCCTGATGAAGGAAATCAGGGCACGTGGCACTCTGTAGGAGCGGAATGAAAGCGGCACTCTGATTGAGGTGGACAGCCATACCGTATGTGCGTCAGCTATCCCACCGGCTGAAAAAAGTTGGAGGGAATTAAGTGAGGTGCGAACGTCTTGTTCACCGCTCCTGAGAAGCTTGTCCGCGTGTGCAAAGCTGTGAATGAGAAAAAAGAAGCCAGCCTGCACGACAGATCATGAGTGCAAGTATGTGCCTTGCAGAACCGGCATTATATACCGGATTCCGCTCTCCAGCGGGAAGCGCTATGTTGGGCAGTCGGGACGCTGCCTAAATGATCGACTACGAGAGCACAACGCAGCCGTCGATTCTTTAGCGGGGGGCGGCTTTTTATCCAAGCACGGCAGGCGTTGCGGGTGCGTGTCAGCATTTGAAGTCACGTGTGTGCCCGGTAGGGGAGGTGCTGGGCTGCACCGAGAGATATGCGAAGCCTACTGTATCAGCACTGAAGGAGATAACTGCTTCAGCACGCCTCCACTCGCCCTGTCTCAAAATGAAAAGCGGTATCTGGAAAACAGTTTACCACGTGGGCATAAGTGATTATTTGTTCACAGCCACACTCATGCAGTGGCGTAGCCAGAAATTCTGTTCGGGGGGGAGGGGGCAAGGCTCATGTTGCAGGGTGGCCTCCTCGTAGAATTTGTGCAGGAATCAAACGCAAGAATAATAACTGCATTGCCATTGACAATGCCATTGTGTATGAGATAGCGCTACGCCCTGTCTAGACGAGTGAAATATGTATTCTTTAAATAAAAGAATGTATTCGTATGTCTTAAAAATCGTGGCAGACATAACTGATACCAATGGTTCCATGTTTCCGCGTATTTAATTAGTAAAGAAAATATCACACGAAGTCTAAAACTATATCAGTCCGAAACCAGCAAAGCAGCGCTTGGCGCTGATGTGATAAACGTAAAGGACATGGAATGAGCAAGCAGAGGAAAAACATTTTAATGATTTTTTGTCGTTCAAGAACATTTAGATTTTGTACATACTTAACGGCCAGGGAAAAATCTCAATGACGCTGTCCCTCGTTCCAGTGTACTGCGCAACAGCAGCTGTCACCGGTCATGTATTGCGAGTAATTGCACCCAAATTTTATTCGCAACAGCGAGCACATGTATAAAAGAGGAGTTCTGCAAAGTATACATTAGAAGTGCAAATTTAAAATGGATTACTAGAAATGAGAAGATACAACTTGATAAAGGACAACAAAGTGCCACAGGAAACAAAGTTACTGTATGTATGCACAAAACATCGCAAAAAGATTTTTAAATACACGTATGTATCCATTAAATCTACGTATGTAAGTAAACTTCACTGTATACAATGCGTCAAACAGTTCAAATAAACATCTTACGCAATCGCAGATAGTAAACTTTACACACGGAAAGACAGACGATCCAGGCAAGAACAAAACTATGACAGCAGAAGTCGCGATATGTACTTGGGCCATGCATGCTGCGGTCGCGACAGCACCATATGTTCAGAATAATAGAGGAACAATGTAGATATCAATACGGAAGTATGTGTTTTTTAACCGCCTGCACGGCGACAATTATTCTGCACCCATGATTACAGAAGGGTATTCCTTTGATTCGAAGAAAAAGTAAAAGCAGGTAGATAAAAAGGAAAGAAAAGGACAATCGAAAGCCACGAATGATGCCGCAAGTTGAAATAACCAATATGTGTAGGTTGGGAAACACCGCGTGAGCAGGGCTTTCAATGGGCAAGGTCAATCAAAATCGGTTATTGATGCCCTCAAAATTTTAGTATTCGCATGGTAATTCTGATCATGATGCTAACTGTTACAATGAACGGCACAAATTTCTGCGGTATGGACAGTCATACATTTTCGTAATTGCCCGTTTATGCCCGTAATTGCTCGTTCGCGCCAGGATGTCTTTTATAGTCTGAAAAAGGCATTGTAGGTGACAGAATCCAGAATGACTTCCTGCGCCGGTGGTTGTTTTGGTCAGCGGTGCGTGACAGTTTAGGGGGGGGGGGGGGGGCTGAAGCCCCATAGCCCCCCCCCCCCCCCCCCTGGCTACGCCCCTGCACTCATGTGATCATGACCTGTATTTATGTGTCTTTCTGTGAGGTAAAGAACGTAGTTGATGTTAAGCGCTTGTCCTGTGTACTTAAATTTCTGTGTCCTCGTCTATAGCGCTAGTCTTTTCTAATTAATAATGTACAACCAATTAACCCAGCATTCAGCCTTGACTACAACAAAATTTACGTCGTGCCTTTTACCTGCTGGGCTATACTGAATGCGCGCAGGAGAGCACTTTTGCCTCTCGTCCTGATCGAAGTCTGCGATCGCGCTGAGCGGCAGCCGCAGGAACTCTCCCATTTAACGGACGTTGGTGAAAAAATGAGCATTGTGATTGGGTGCCGAAGTCACGTCACGAACGTTTGAGTGTGCTGCGGGAGCGATCACCAGCGTCGAGATGCGGCGTATATTGTGTTGACTAGAAAGTCGTTGCTATTTATATTGCACGATTCTCTTTCTGTCATTACTTTGTTGTTGTTGTGTTTTTTTTATAGCTCATCATACGCACATCCACTGAAATATCGGCTGCTGACCCGAAAGATGCGGGTTCGATCCCAGCCGTGGCGGTCGCATTTCGATGGAGGCGAAATGCTAGAGACCCGTGTGCTGTGCGATGTCAGTGCACGCTAAAGAACACCAGGTGGTCGAAAATTTCTGGAGCGGCGTCTCTCATAGCTAGAGTCGCTTCGAAACGTTAAACCCACGTAAGCCAAACATCCGCTGGCAGTCGTCGAATTGGTAGATAACGTCGAGTGGCCAGAAATTTGTAGCGCCCGTATTCTGTCGACATTGCTATTGCAACCTACAAGCCGATCGCGTTTGCGGACCAGCCCGCAATGCTTTGTTAATGACTTGGTGCGACACCTCGATTATACCACTGATAAGCAGGTGAAATTTTAACGCAAAACGGAGATAAATTTACCATCGCTGTTACGGCAGTAATTTCATGGTAACGAAAACAACTCGTGTAACAATGTGCGACGCTATAAAAGTAGCAATATCGCTTGACCCGTGCTTGTACCTCACGTTCAGCATCAGTACCAGACTTTATTCCGTGCGCAATCATCTTCAAAATGGCTTGAACGTACCCGAGGGTTCGTAATTGGCATGTAGACGTTCCCGTTTGCACAGACCTGTCTAGTGGCAACTTAATCGCTGGTCGGCGGAAAGTGGTGCAGCAGAAACATGTCGCCGACCGCACTGGAACTTTCTTTGCGTGCTGTCCGCACGCGATTTCGGCGATCCGCTTCCGATTTCTTTGCTTATTTGTGCAGTCCACGATCCTGCAGTGCTGTCCCGACGACCTTGCAACTAATAGCGGCATTGATAAATGGTTACATATTTTTAAAATGACAAAAAAGGCTGCTTTGCAAATGTTTACAGAGCTCAACTGCGGAGCCCACTCGAGACTGGCAACAATGGAACGGCGGAAGCGGAAATGGCTGTTGACGCGATGGGGTTAGTATTTTTCTCCTCCCCAGCTTGCGTCCACTCGCGCTCATTTCTGTCCCTTCGTGAGTGAGGAAAAAACTCGACGAGTATGAAGGACCTCACTGTGAGCCGGCTGTGGTCTTAATTTTTTAAAAGAGCGCCGTGCGTGGCTTCCGGCGAAATAGTGAAAACACGTACACGACGTCGATATGGCCTTGCAACACTCCGTCTTGAAACATCGTCACCATCGCTACTTCTGTGTGCATCGTATACATATATGGGCTGCCACGAATGAAATACAAGTTCCATTGTTCGGCTCTAGCGTCTTCCTTCAAAGCCCTCACGAAGGGAGGCTAATGTGCGATGGATATACGACCAGTCCGCGGACGGTGCTCCGGTTGAAAGTAACATCTTTCGCGTCGTCCTGGCTGCTCAACCGGCCGAAAGCTGAAATGTGCGGTGAACAACCAACTCCCAAGCGCGTACGATCGTAGCCATAAGAGAAACTGGCCATTAAAATAATCCGTTCAGCGGTTGCTCAAGTAAAAGCTGCGCGTCAATCAACAAGAAGGGGTACGCAGGAAATGAGAGTTCACTTACAACTTTCGGTATATCACGGCAAGCAGAAATTCATTGTCAAGCAGAAGGAACAAGGAGGCGGGATTTGGAGCATATTCATGATTCGAAACCAGCCGCCGTGGTTGAACTTCGAACAGCACGAAATGGAGAAGTAGCTTGCCCCCAGTTGAGCCGTCGATGTACTGAAAATAATGCCGAATGGGCGAATTTGATGCGAAGTCCCCACTACTCTCTGTGATAAAAAAGGCTTCTGCCAGCCACGGCGCTCGTAACGGGCAGAAGTCTTTTTTATCACAAAGAGTGGCGACAAAGTGCGTCAGCACCACTTCTATCTCCCTGCGAGCAATTGAATACAGACTTCTAAAAAAAATATGCGATTAAGTGAAATCTGCCCTCTCTAATCTACAAAGGTGTTTTAATTTGTTTGGCGTTTTTTTTTGGTTCTTTGCCATATCGGAAATGCGCACGCGTGCACCTTATTCGGGATATATACTACATATATGCAACATATGTGCTCGCTAAACACCAATACGCCAATATGGGAGTAAAAAGAGAGTATCCTCTAGCGCACTCCCTTTTTACAAAGGGAGTGCGTCATAGGACAGGCTACTCCCTAGTTACTCCTTTCTGTTTAGAGTGTGGCCTTCAATAAACACAGTTGGAGTCGGCGCCAATTCTGTCCGTCTTTCTGTGGGGTTTGTGTTAAATTAGCGCTGCTTTTACCTTTTGTTACAATTGCGAAGACGTCTAAACGCTGCTCGAAGAAAACAGGTGCGATGCGAGTCCTGAATTGTACATCCAAGCGACGCCGAGTGAAACCTGTGCGAATTCCGTACAATAGCGTGGTCTCTGCCTCTTTTAGCTCTTTGGTCTCAAAGGGTTGATGGGTGGAGACCACAGCGATTAAAACCCTTTGCATCCCATAGCCGTAAAAATTCTTGAAAATTGGTTTTTGGGGAAAGCAACTGGCGCAGTATCTGTCTCACGTGTCGGCGGACACCTGAACTGCACCGTAAGGGAAGGGATAAAGGAGGGACTACGTTTAGGCAGCATGAAGGCCTCCTAACTAAAGGTAAGGAAATCGTATAAGTTAAGGAGCGTTTTAGAATTCGGCCCTAAGAGAAGAAAGAGGTGCAGAAGTGGGTGGCTCCGGAAAATTGGCAGTGGCTTAGCTCGGCTATGCCAGGATATACGTAGCGAAAGCTAAAGCATAGCATGGCTAGCCTTGGTTAATCTTGAGTGCAAGTCCAGATTAGTCTGGTTGTCTAGCTATGTTGTCGCATCAAAGACGACACAACTGTGGTTGCGGCGCACGCGAGCTCTTCTTTTCAATAGGGACCCCAACCTAAAGTTTGCCGCGCGACGACAGCGCCGTGCCCCTCCCGTAGCGGCGGAATTCTGAAGCGTCGATAGGGCACGACGGCGCCGGGGCGCTCTGACTGGCCGTGTTCGCGTGCTGCGCGCGCTTTCTCCCTCCGCGTGCTCCTCGTGCCCGTCTCCTCGCGGCGGATGGGAGCACCGCCCGACGACTGCACAGTGCGCCGTTTATGTCCATCGCTGATCAGTTTTTACGCGGTGATCGAAGTGCCACCGCGGTTGCATAAATGTGGGGAAGCTTGACTTGTGGGCTTCTATGGAATGACGCATTTGCTTACTGACGTGTGTGCTGTCAACAGAAATTACCCAGGTGGCAGGAATCGTTCAATGCGAAGTACCGGTGCATTATCGCGCGCTGCAGTATTGATTAAAAATAGTACTACTTATCCATCACCGGCGGCAACAGGAGAGAGCGCTGGCGGGCACTTAATATATACCCACTTCCTCGGCCGACACCATGTAAAGTGGCAGCGCATACAACTGCGAAGGCGAAGATGGCAGACACGATTACACATGTGAACTAACCTTGTGTCTCTGCCGTACACACGAGTAGCAGTGTGGCTCTGCAAATTACACTGTAGCTAGACCATTGTTGTCCGTAACGCGTTACAAGTAACGGCGTTACCGGTAACGCACTACTTTTTTCGGTAAATTAGTAACGTAGTCGTTACCAGTTCGGAACTGTAATGGGTAACGTACTTCCGTTAACATTTTTCGATAACGGGAGGTGCCACGTTACTAGTTACTTTTTGTTCCAGTTGTGACCCACTGCGCCCCATTTTTTAGAAAAAAAAAGCGCAGAGCACCTAAAGTGATGTAAATAAACAAAATGCACGGGTGCTCCCGACAACCCGTGTTGGGGTTCGCATGCATGCCAGAAAACAGCTGCCCTTGACAACGCACCCTACTAAAAAAAGACGGAATAGCCATAAAGCACAAAACACCTGCACGAACACGCATTCACACACTTGCCTTCACCTACCTCCCCTTCCCAAACCACTCACTCGCACACAACTTTCTACAGAGTGGAAGCATGGCGATCATTTTGGAGCCATCACATTTTTCAGAAGTACTCTAAATTTGTTGAGAGTTCAGCGATGTTTTCTTTGTGAAGTTAGAATTGATGATGGAGTGTCATTTTGTGTTTAATGCCACATTCATAAGATGGCTTCATCATGTAATACACAGTTAGAATCGAACACATGTAACTCTACAGGCATCTTTAGGCTACTATAACATTGCTAAGCTCGTGCACATTTGTGCAAAGTATTCTCGTTAAATCAGGATATCGCGTAAAACCGTTGTTTAGGCTAGTTGTTATTTGGGAAATGTGAGCTTTATAAAATTGTTATCGTGAGTTCTTCAGGTGACGAAAACTTAACATTTATGACCATGAAGTAACGGCAAAGTAACGTACGGTACTTTTTTTCGGTAACGGTAACGATTACGCGCTACCTTTTTGTAGGTAAGTTAGGGCGGTAACGCGCTCCTTTTTTAACGTAACTAGTACCGTATTTAGTTACTTTTTTTCGGTAACGCCAACAACGCTGAGCTTGACCTCGGGCGGCCGCGCAATAGTGTTACGTGCCCCGTCGATGCGCATCCAAACTGGGTCGTGCCAGCGGTTTGTGAGTTTAACGTCCTAATTCTGTACGTAGATTGTGCGCAAAGCCGTTTCAGAAGGGCTTCGTAATAACAGGTATTATTTTTAAATATCCGTATGGTAAACACGCCATATGTTGTAAATACGACCATATGGCAGAAGCGGCTAAGCAAGCGCGACACCGGTAGGAACGGCAAGGCGTTACCATACTGGTCGCATCAGCCGCACGCCCATGCTAACACTCTCAAAGCTCAACAGAATGGGATTCATTAATGCGCACCTATATTGCCAAATACGCTTTCGTATTTCGCACAAATCTAAACGCGGCGCGATTTGATCTGTGACACTGGGGTGAGCAGCATAGCGCCAAATCCATTGAAACACCGCGCAAAGGGAAAAGAAAAAGGTAGCAGAAACATGTCACCAGCACGCACGGCGGAAGCAAGCAGATCGAGCCGAGCTAGCACTATTTGAAGACACGAAGAAAAAAAACGCGAAACGCATTCGTGCCGCAGCTTTGTTGGAAGGTAGGCTAAATTTCAGTTTTCACTTCGTACACCACGTGGTTATGCGCTCTGGGCACAAAACTAGGGCGTGACGAAAGCAGCGCCCTTTTGAACTGTTTGCTTGACGCCACGCACACGAGCTGCTCCCTCTCTAAACCACGAAAGCGCGCGCAAAATTTTCGTAGCAGTGTCAAAGCGTGCGGAAAACCCTCGAGCGAGCGCGCTCTTACCTCTCAACGGCGTCCATGCACGAGCGGAGAGAGCATAGCGCGCGCGAAGCAAGCTCCTCTCTCAACGGCGCCGAAGCGCGACCCAGAAAGAACGAGTGCGCGCGCGCGAAACTCGTTTCTTCACGTGCGGGCCAGGCAACGCACACAAGTCAGTGGCGAAGCTCGTCGTCCTGCCCGATCAATTAAGAGGAATCGCTCGGAGAGGGCGCTGTTCACTGGCGTCCGCAGCGCCCTCTGGCCCAGGTTGTGTCCCCTATCCTCCGGCATGTTATCAGGCATGCGAAGCAACTGGCGAAGCGAGCGGAGGCGAGCGCAACGACGAGGAACGCGGTGTGACGTCATACCAAACGGCGGCGGCGGCGAGCCGCGCGGTGTGACGTCATGCCAGATGGCGCGGCGAGCGCGCAAAGCACAGTAATCATCTCACATATCTCGGTGGACACCCTAACCGCGCCGTAAAGGTAGGTATAAAAGAGGGAGGGAAAGAAGAAAGAGAAAACTGAAAATTGAAAGTTGCATTTTGAGGAAAGGCGCGGCGCTGGGCAGCGGCGCAACACCTGTGGCTCGGTCCTACTAGTGGCGCAGGCGCAGTTGTGACTAGAGAGCGAGAGAGAAATATCCGCGGCGAAGCGCGCGTTGTGACGTCATGAGCCTCCTCAGAGTGCGGCCACGGCGAAACCGCAACTCGTGGCCAGTAAAGCATTCGCATTAATAATTTCGACCACCTTGGGATCTTTACCATGTAGTTCCATTGCACAGCACACGGGCGCCTTAACGTTTCGCCTCCATCGAAACGCGGCCTCCGCGGTCGGGTTCGCACCCGGGTACTCCGGATCAGTAGCTGAACGCCCGAACCACTGAACCACCGTGGCGAGTCCATAGCCGTGGCAACTGACATTTCTAGTTATTGCTCACAGGAAGATCAATGAAAAAAAAATTGTCAGTGGCTAAGCCTGAAATATAGCGAAAAGCTTCTGCACACATGGTTACTCATCATGTGGCTTCACATCACCCCATCCGATGTTCTTAAGGTCAAAGTTAAACACAAAGGTCACCCAATGTCAAAGGTCCACTAAAGGTCAGGGGTCAAGGGTTCGACACCATAACTGTACCACATATGGTCCGACACGGCAATCCTTGGTTGGGCTGAAGGTCGTTCAAGGTCGTTGTGCTGCCTACCCGTAGACAACCTAGCGTAGCGAAGCTTTTCGCTTCAGAACTCTGAACGATATCGAACTTTTCCATAGGAATGCTTATGGTGCCAGAAACGTTGCAGCTAGGAATGTGTTGTATGGATGCCACGAAAACTGACGAAGCGTGCATTTTCTCGAGGCAGTTGATTTTATCTGCATCAACACATAAATACATAACAGTGTTTCTGCGGAAGAACCTTTTGCAAAATAATCAAAAATCTCAGTGGGAAATTTTTGTTCTTTTTGGGGGGTTGACGCCACCACCACATACTGTTCACTGTCTGCAGAGCCTTCGCTCTCACTATGCGTTATATCCCATCCAAGCTGTCATCCTAACTTCCCCTAGGGTATTCGAAAAGATTTCCTCGGATTTCTTTGTGAGTCAGGAGCTGCCTGCATATAAAAAAAAGTTCGGCATCAACTCAAGTCACTGCTAGACAACGCCTATGAAGGTTTACTTACAGCAAAAAAAAATAATAATTAGGCGCCGCAAATACTCTGATATAAGCGCTTGAAGCAATCATACTTTTTCACACATTTCTCTGGAAGGACGAACGCCAGATTCCTGGCTGCCACAAACCTGTACGTAAGCTGAACGAGGTGAAAGGCTCCATACAAGAAGCAGTCCTAGGAGCGTGAAACTGCAAAGGTATATTCGTTAGACACCCACAAAGCAGTTCTCAATAGTTTAAACAATAAATGGAGGTGTTGGAGCCAACAAATAGGCATAAAAAACGCACACTTGCGGCCTTGGACGGCTGCACGTGGAATCCACGATTTCGACGCACAAAATTCTGTTCTACACAATACCCGCCAACGCTATCTATTGACTGTGAATCCAAGCACCAGCTGTCACAATCGTGGCAGCTAGGAATAAGGGGTTTATTAAGCATATTTTCTTCCTTTAAAACATTACACAAAACTTCCACGTTTGTGCTACCTGGGATACAAAGAGTTAAAATGATTGGTCAGTATTTTTTTTAAGTATCCTTTGTACCACAAGCTACTTTTTTAGTTGACTCAGCAGACAGCCTTCATCGGCGAAGCTGACAGCCACTTCACTATACCTATAGGAGGCATACATATGTACGAAAGCACTGACTGAAAACACGCGAGAAATATCCGCATGTGTTCTTGCTGTACGAAATGCAGTGGAATCTGATACGACCTTTCCAAAAGAAAAAAAAACATACTCTAGAAGTTGAACTTTCGATCAGTATCGGCGCGTATTTAGCCGGGCAAGATCTAAATTTTCTCCCTCAGTCTCGATGGCGCCGTTTTCTGTCGTGAAGGGCGAAACTTAGGTACGGTGGTCTGGCCATGCAGCAATCAAAGATGTCACTTAAAAGGCCGCTCTGCTACTCGGCAAGCCCAGTGCAAATAGTCATAAGTTAAAATTTGCAAACGGTCTTCAAATTCTTTTTCTAAATGATTCAGCTATAACGTAAGTATTTCCGCCAAAGGTGCGCTGCGCTTAGCTCGAGCAGTAGGAACGTGCGAAGCAAGTCTGGGCTCCAGATGACCAATGCAGATTTCAAGCGCTGCCTTTTAGGAAACGGAGACCTGAGGCACAAAAAGTGCTAAGCACCGAGTAAGCCTGAGACCCAGTCCTTCCTTATCCGAAAATTTTGGAAAACTCACCCGACATCCGTCTCTCCTGGGCGACCAAATTGTGAGGCAAGGAGCGGAGAGGTAGCGATAACGATTATAGAAGAACTTATCGTTGCCGCTGCGAATGATAGATTCGCGATCGTAGTGACTTGCGATACACCAAGCTCTCTCCGTTCTATCTTTTGGCGCACAACTTCAATAAGGTTAAATTAGGACTTGAAGGAGGAAATTATACGCAGTTTAAACACGTTAGGCAGTTCACGATACAGGCCTGCGTGGGAGCTCAACCACTGAGGATGGATGATTTTTCCACTACGTCCTTGCCCAGCCTCCGCGGTTGCTGAGTGGTTATGGCGCTCGGCTGCCGACTCGAAAGACGCGGGTTCGATCCCGGCCTCGGCTGTCGAATTTCGATGGAGGCAAATTGCTAGAGGCCCGTGTACTATGCGATGGCAGTGCACGTTAAAGAACGCCAGGTGGTCGAAATTTCCGCAACCCTTCACTACGGCGTCTCTCATACCCTTGGTCGCTTTGTGACGTTGAACCCCCATAAGCCAACGGAGTGATTTTCAGCGCAATATTTACAAGGCTCGTCGCCGTTCAAATGGGGAGTCAAGAACGACACCAAGAAAGTGCGCGTAGCTAGCAGACGGGTGAGCTGTTATGGCATTCATCTTCAGTTCTCACTGAAGTCACAACGGCTGCCATTTCGTTGTCTACAGGGCACTGCGAAAGGCTACCGGCGGGGATAAACGAATAATCGCCTCCTGATCTGGCCTGCACAGCTGCACCCACACGCTGAGCAACACGCTGGGCAACAAAATGGCGCCTGTTACGACGCGTGTGTGCCCTCTAAACCTAAGCAGGGTGAAGTGTCGCATCCGCATTTGTTGATAGCCGGGAAACCAAATTATGATGTCATCTGCATATATTTACTGGCGCGCTGGAATGCGATCTACCTGTGAGGCATTTTGGTAAGCCTGCCATAGCCACGCTAAAAAAAAAATTGCGGCCTATCTCGTCTTCGACAGTAGTTGCAAGCACGAAATGCAATGCGGGGAAGTTGTAGCACACTCTGTGATTGCTGACGGCGGTAGCCGTACTCAGGTATTGGTCAGGCCCTTTAGCTGCTCGATGTACACCGTCCTCGCCCGCTTCTATAATTCGACCTGGCCAGCCGCGCAATTTCTCGTGACAACTGCTAACTAACGAACGACGCTTTAGGTCCCCCGGCCAGCCTGCCCTTCGAAGCAGCGCCGTGCACTTAACTTTTTTTTTTTTGCCTACTCTGAGGAGACGGGACTTATTGACAAACTTTAAAACTTTCCAGTATATCACTCCCTATGCCGCATATTTGTATTTTATTTCAAATAATTTTATTCAACTGTTTTCTGCACTACTTATTTTCCGCCTTTCTCTTCCGATACTCCTCCGCAACACTGAGCGACACGTGGAAGTTTTTGAGCGCCTGCTAAAATATCTGCTGTTCAATGAAATGTCCCTCATTCTCTCGCTTTTAAGGCGAAATCCTTACTAGCCCCATTGCGAGAAAAGCCGCTTGACTACATGTGGTAGTCTGTGTACTCGCAGATGGTACAGAAAGTACGGGCGATGACAAGGAAAATAGGGTGACGTCATCAAGCGGCCGTACAGGACGCACGCATGTAGCAGGCAGAGCGGCGCAGTTTCAGACAGTCATATACATTTGGTTTGGTTAAATATCCGCCACTAGCTGACAACTTAAGGGGGTACGGTAGGGTAAACCCTACCAAAAATCGAATTTTTAATTTTGGCACAGAAAAATCGACTGCACTATGCGGAACAAACCTGCGGAAGTGCGGCCTCGAGCGCCCACGCAAAGGTGTTTAAATGTCGCGCTGAAGTGTTCCGCGCGCCTGGCATTTAAAAATGGCGGGTGTAGTTCGGAGGTCGGTTTGTTTATCGTTGTCTTTCGCGGTTTTCTTCATTATGGCTTGGTTTGTTTTTTTTTTCTTGTGTGTGTGTGTGGCAAGTAAATGCTGCGTACTAATAGAGAAAATATTGTTGGAAATATTTACTTTTATCGCAGGTATGCCGCTAGTGGTGCTCTTGTAGCGTGTTTTGTCTTTATTGTTAATTGTTTCCAAAATTTCGGTCGGGATTGCTTCTGTTTCGAGTTTCAAACGAAGTACTTGCCTAGAAGATGGCACGATCAAAAATGGCAGATGGCAAATGGAGCATGAAGAGAACATTAAAAAATAATCGCTTTAGTAGCAAGAAGAGCAGTGATAAACCGGCACGATGAAGCGCACCCTTCACGAAACCTGGTGAGAGGAACGGTGGTGAATCCTTCGATGTAGACGGCTCAAGCACGACTATATAGTTACCGTCTAATCGACTTCTCTCTCCTCCGCAGCTTCTTGCAAGACGTTGCTTTGAATAAATAGTGCGACAATTAAGGGAGGAATAATTTTGGAAGAAGTTATCGACAGGCGAGGTGGTGTGGCATCCTCTATAAATGTACCCTACAGTGATAGCGATGCCCTAAATGCGCTGGGGAGACATCCAGATGTACTGCTGGACGTCTTTGAAGTAAATTAAAAGTTCGTTAATGCACCTCGTACTTGTGGAAAAGGAGTGGCATCTGGTCGCATCATATGTGCATCATCTGTGTTTGGTAATATTGCCCTCGGCAGAATGGAAAAAGATCGTGTTGACAGGACAGAATTCTCTCTGGCGAGAGCAAGGAAGACTACGAATAAAAAGAAACACTAAGAAGGGTTTTGGAGACACCTGCAATAAAGTCAGCAGTATGCGAACACAAAAATTCATTTTTCTCAAATTGCGTTTTTTTATGAATTGCTCGAATTCAATGTACCTTTTCTCAGAAAGTATACATTCGATCTTAGTGAAATTTTGTACACATGTACTACATCCAGTCTAAATATTCTGAACTAAAAAGATATCAGTGATGATATTGCCACACTGCTCACATTCTGCGAGCGCCGCCATGCGGCCGAGCGGCATTACTAGGCTCGTGTGGGAGCGAAGAAGAGGACGTTCCCGTTCGAACGCGCGCTGCTGGGTTTCTGGCCTTCGGAATAAAAAAGGCTCTTTTCGTGCCGCCCTACGTTTGTCGGCGACATTTTGGTGGAGGTGCTGGGTATCGCTCCATGAACGCTCACCCCGAGGGCAACTCTGACGCTGATCAGCGACGCTTGGACACAACAGCCGTCCACAAAGCGAGCCGCCGCCTGCGAGGCCTGCAACCTGAGTGTCAGCCACTGACGAGGCCGGTGCGTACCATGACGTCTGCTATAGGCAGTCAGACAGGCCAGCGTTCCGGCACTGTCCCGCCCGTTGTAGTTCTCACCCCTCGCTCACCACCATCCTTCCACGGCGATCGGTTTGAGGACGTCGAGGACTGGTTGTCCAGCTTTGACCGTGTGGCCACTTTTAACCAGTGGGACGACGACCGAAAACTACGAAACGTCTATTTCTCGTTCCAAGACTCTGCGAAGACATGGTTCTAGAACCATGAGGCATCTTTTACGAACTGGGAAGCGTTCCGCCGTCAGTTGCTGACTACCTTCAGCACAAACGCACGCAAGGAAAATGCCGAACTCGCCCTTCGCACCAGGTCACAGCAGGCGAACGAAAGCGTCGCTATGTTTATTGAAGACATGGCACGTCTTTTCAATCGGGCTGACCCTGCCATGCCAGAGGCTACCAAGATGCGCCACCTCATGCGTGGTGTGAAGGAGCAGCTCTTCGCTGGCCTCATACGCGACCCACCAAGAACCGTCGCTGACTTCGCTAAAGAAGCCACAGGCATGGAACGTTCCTTACAGGAACGCAGTGCGCAGTACGGTCGTCCGGGAAGTGTTGCGGCCAGCAACTATTGTGCGTCCCTGCCAGTCGCCGGGGACGAGGCTCTTCGGGAGCTTGTGCGGAGTTAGTTCGCGATGAACTGCGCAACCTCCGCTTAGATGCTCCACCTGCCAGTGTTGCAGCTGTAGCCGATGCCGTCCGCGAGGAAATTCGGCGAGCAGTCCAGCCACCACCGGCACCACAGCCGGAGCCGTACGCCAGCAGCTACAACGAAGCCCTACGGACACCGCAGCCGGAGCCGTACATCATGAGCTACAGTGAAGCTCTGCGGAGACCTGCGCCAGTTCCACATGCGTTCCGCCCTGCTGCCGAACAAACGAAGGGGTACTTTCCCTCCGCCGAGCTGCGTGACCCGCGCCCTGTTCGAAAAGCTGACGTGTGGCGCACACCCAACAACCGGCCACTATGCTACCACTGCGGGGAGCCCGGTCATATCCTCCGCAACTGCCCCTACCGGCGGATGGGATTAAGAGGATTTCCACCGAGCGCACCTCGACCGCGCTATGGTGAGAGACCGCGAGACATTGAGCAGTACCTGGCCGATAATGTGCTGCCCTCAACGCCTCCACGACGCCAGTCTAGGTCGCCGTCTCCAAGACGAGTTCCTCCACCCAGTCATGCCCCATCATCTGGCCAATTCAGAGGCACGTCTCCCCGCCGGGAAAACTGAAGACGGCGTCCTCTGGGGGTAGGACCGCCGCTGCCGCAGACAGTGAACAGCCTCCATCCGACGATTTTATGCGACGACCCCACTCGCCGACCTTAAAGACGATCCCACCGCCGACCTCACCGACGACCTCAGCGACGACCCAATCGATGACGGCACCAAAAACCTCGCCGACAAATTGTCAAACAATTGTTTCCGCCGCCGAAATTCTTGTTGCCGCCGATGGCTATGACGTATCTGCACTCGTCGATACCGGAGCCGACTTTTCTGTCATGAGTAGTAACCTAGCCGCAACCCTCAGAAAGGTTCTAACACCTTGGCATGGGCCGCAGATATATACGCACAGCTGGTTGCCATGTGGTAACGCCGGTTGGCGTCTGCACCAGCCGTATAAAGATCCGCGGTGCAACTTTCACTGGCTCCTTCGCCGTGCTACGAGAGTGCTCTAAAGAACTGATTCTCGGCATGGACTTCCTTAAAGAGTATGGGGCGGTCATCAACCTGCACGAGCAATTGGTATCGTTTTCGACACAGCGAGCCGTTGATACCGACACCGAGCCGCACAGAGCACCATTACGCATCTCTGATGACCACACAACGATACCGCCGAGAGCAAGCAAGTTTGTCACAGTCCAGTGTGATACAAGCTCCGGTACTCGGGGCATTGCCGAAGCGAATATGTCGCTGCTACTGTCTCGGCAAGTTTGCGTTGCTCGCACCCTTGTCGACCTTGTTCACGCGCGTACCACGCTCTTAGTGACCAACTTTAGTTGTGAACCCCAACATTTGACGAAAAACACGGTGATTGCCCATTTTGAAGAACTTGGCGAGCATGCCGGCCAATGTGCTTTATCAATGTGCCTTATCAACAACGGCCCCCGAAATAGCTGAACAGGACACTGCAACAGCCATTAGGACCGACGTGAACCCTGACCTTCTGACCAATCAGAAACGCCGCGTGGAAAGCCTTATTGACTCTTTCCGCGACTGTTTTGCATCAACATCCAAGGTTCGCCAGACGCCAATAACTAAGCACAGTATTATCGTCGACAGTGACCAGAGACCGCTATGTCAGCGTCCTTATAGTGTTTCGTCGAAGGAGCGCGATGCTATCTGCCGCCAAGTTGCCGAAATGCTCCACGACGACGTCATACAACCATCGACGAGCCCCTGGGCGTCACCTGTTGTTCTCGTCGCAAAGAAGGACGGCAGCCTACGGTTCTGTGTAGATTATAGACGTCTCAATAACGTTACCAAAAAAGATGTCTATCCACTGCCACGCATTGATGACTCATTAGACCGCCTCCGCCATGCTACCTACTTTTCGTCACTCGACCTTCGTAGCGGTTATTGGCAAATCGAGGTCGACGAACGTGACCGAGAAAAGACCGCCTTCGTTACTCCTGACGGACTGTACGAATTTAAGGTGCTTCCTTTCGGCTTGTGTTCAGCCCCTGCGACGTTCCAACGTATGATGGACACCGTACTAACTGACCTGAAGTGGCAGTCCTGCCTTGTCTATCTCGACGACGTCGTGGTTTTCTCCGACACGTTCGAGGAGCACCTGAAACGTTTGCGTGCCTTCTTCGAAGCAATTCGTTCTGCGGGTCTGTCTCTCAAGCCTGAAAAGTGCCACTTCGCATTTCGGGAGCTCAAGTTTCTTGGCCACATTGTGAGCGCTCAGGGCGTTAGCCCCGACCCAGAAAAGACCGCCGCCGTTGCTGCATTTCCCCAGCCAACAGATAAACGAAGCTTGCGGCGTTTCATGGGGTTTTGCGCCTATTATCGGAGGTTCGTTCAAAACTGCTCCAAGCTCGCAGAGCCGCTGACTCGCCTGACAAAAGACTCCGAACCCTTTTTCTGGGGCCAAGATCAGGAAAAAGCTTTCATAGAGCTTAAGGCCCGCCTCCAATCTACGCCTATCCTTGCCCACTTCGACGAACAGGCCGACACGGAACTGCACACAGATGCCAGCAATGTGAGCCTCGGTGCGGTGATTGTGCAGTGGCAAGACGGTGTGGAACGCGTGATCGCATACGCAAGTCGCACTTTGTCCCGTTCCGAAGTGAATTATTCCACAACGGAAAAGGAGTGTCTCGCTGTTGTGTGGGCAATCACAAAACTTCGTCCATACCTGTACGGCCGCCCGTTTCGAGTCGTCAGCGATCATCACTCCTTGTGCTGGCTTGCGAACCTCAAAGATCCATCGGGGCGACTTGCATGGTGGAGCCTTCTGTTGCAAGAGTTCGACGTCACCATCGTGTATAAGTCGGGTCGGCAACATAGCGATGCAGACTGTCTCTCCCGAGCTCCTCTTCCGTGCCCACCAGATGAGTCCGACGACGATTCTGCTTTCCTCGGCGCTGTCACCACATCCGACCTTGCCCACCACCAGAGGGCCGACTGCGAACTGCTGCCTCTAATCGAGTACCTCGAAGGAACCGCTCCGTCTCCGCCCAGACTCTTCTCGCGCGGACTTTCGTCGTTTTGCTTAATAGATGGAGTCCTCTACAAGAAAAACTACGGTCCGACCGACACTGCGTATCTCCTCGTTGTCCCAACCGTGCTTCGTAAGCAAGTTCTCGCTGCATGCCACGACGACTTTTCTTCTGGCCACCTCGGTTTTTCCAGAACATTGGGACGCCTCCGCCACAAGTACTACTGGCCACGGCTTGCTGCGGTCGTCCAACGCTACGTTCGAACCTGCCGTGAGTGTCAACGACGGAAGGTACCACCGACAAAACCGGCCGGCCTTCTGCAGCCAATTGATCCACCGCAAATCCCATTCCAACAAGTCGGCATGGACTTACTGGGCCCATTCCCGGTGTCCTCCATGGGAAACCGGTATATTGTTGTTGCCACGGACTACCTAAGCCGCTGTTGTGAAACCAAGGCTCTTCCCCGTGGTACCGCGGCTGAAATTGCACATTTCTTTGTTCACCACATCGTGCTTCGCCACGGCGCCCCCGTGGTTGTATTAACTGACCGGGGAACCGCGTTTACATCGGCTCTTACACACGAGGTCCTCCGTCTTAGTGGCACCAGTCATAGAAAAACGACTGCTTACCATCCTCAAACGAATGGACTTACTGAGAGGCTGCACAAGACAATCACAGATATGATGTCTATGTATGTCGACGCTGACCATCGCAACTGGGACGAAATACTTCCCTACATCACGTTTGCGTACAACACCGCCCTCCAAGAAACGACGCGCTTCACCCCCTTCCGTTTGGTGTATGGCCGAGATGCCCTGACCATGCTTGACGCCATGCTGCTCCCGGATTGTACCCCCTCGTCTGTCCCAGGCGCTGACCAATTCGTTCGCGATGCAGAAGCCGCTCGCCACCTTGCTCGACAACGCATTCGCCACCAGCAGACAACTGACGCCCGGCGTTACAACCTCCGCCACAGGGAGATGATTTACCAACCCGGCGAGCACGTCTGGGTATGGAGCCCTATACGTGTGCGCGGTCGCTCTGAAAAGCTTCTGCGGCGCTACTTCGGCCCCTACGAGGTGCTACGTCAACTCAGCGATGTGAACTATGAAGTGTACCCGCAAGGAGTTGTCCGGTCTTCTTCTGAAGTCGTCCACGTGTCCCGCATGAAACCGTATTACAACCGTTAGCCCCTCCCGGAGTTCACATTCAGTGCTGCCACCACACGCCATCGCACTTTCGGCGCCTCCAAACTCTTTATCCCCCTTGCCGGAGGCATCGAGGCGATGCCTCTTGAAAGGAGGGGGGCAATGCCACACTGCTCACATTCTGCGAGCGCCGCCATGCGGCCGAGCGGCATTACTAGGCTCGTGTGGGAGCGAAGAAGAGGCCGTTCTCGTTCGAACACGCGCTGCTGGGTTTCTGGCCTTCGGATTAAAAAAGCCCCTTTTCGTGCCGCCCTACGTTTGTCGGCGACAATATGCATCATAGCATTGGCAAAAAATTACACTGAAAGACACCACACTCTGGCTCTATGCATGCAGTGATATTATTTTTTGCAGCACAAACTTCTAAGAGAATGATATGTCTTTAGATCAGATTTAACCTATGGGTATTTAGAATAATATTACCTAATATCATCTCATTCCTCTCTGTAGCTGCAGAGAAAAGGTACATTGAATAATTAAACACACCTGAAATTTTGGGAGGGAGCCACAGGAACGGTAAACCATCTAGACATAAACAAAGTGTCTCATTACATCATCATCATCAGCCTTACTAAGCCCACTGCAGGGCAAAGGCCTATCCCATGTCTCTTAAATTAACCCTGTCCTTTGCCAGCTGCATCCACCCTTCGCCTGCAAACTTCTTAATCTCATCCGCCCACCTAACCTTCTGCCGCCCCCTGCTACGCTTACGTTCTCTTGGAATCCACTCTGTTAAGGACCAGCGGTTATCTTGCCTTCGCATGCATGCCCTACCCAAGCCCATTTCTTCCTCTTGATTTCGACCAGGATATAATTAAACCGCGTTTGTTTCCTCACCCACTCCACCCGCGCGCGCGCGCGCGCGCGTGTGTGTGTGTGTGTGTGTGTGCGCGCGTGTGTGTGTGTGTGTGTGTGCGTGCGTGCGTGCGTGCGTGTGTGTGTGTGTGTGTGTGTGACTGCTGAGGTTTCCACTGAGTCGAATGCTGAATGATTTCTCGTAATCTATGAAGGCTATATATAGAGGTTGGTTAAATTCTGCGCATTTCTCTATCACCTGATTGATAGTGTGAATATGATATATTGTAGAATATCCTTTACGAAAGCCAGCCAGATCATTTGGTTGATTAAAGTCTAAGGTCTCCCTGACTCTATTAGCGATTACCTTAGTAAATACCTTACAGGCAATGGATAGTAAGCTGATCGGTCTGTAATTTTTCAAGTCCTTGGCGTCTCCCTTCTTATGAATTAAGATAATGTTTGCATTCTTCCAAGCTTCTGGTACGGTCGAGGTCATTAGGCATTGCGTATATAGGGTGGCTAGTTTTTCTAGCACGATCCCCCCCCCCCCTCCCATCCTTCAACAGATGTGCTGTTACCTGATCTTCCCCAGCTGCTTTTCCTCTTTCCATTGCTCCTAAGGCTGTCTTTACTTCCTCTTTTGTTACTGGCGGGATGATGCATTGCTGTGCCCTACTGTCTCTCTCATTAACGCTCTGATTACATTGGCTACTGTACAGATTTGTGTAGAACTCTTCGGCTACGTTAACTATCTTATCGATATTGCTGATGACATTGCCCTCCTTGTCTCTTAACGTATACATCTGGTTTTTACCTATGCCTAGTTTCGTCTTCACCAATTTTAGGCTACCTCCGTTCTTTAGAGCATGCTCAATTCTCTCCATATTAAACGTCCTTATGTCGGCTACATTGCGCTTATTTATAAACTTCGATAGCTCTGTCAGTTCTATTCTGTCGGCAGGGTTAGACGCCCTATTGCTTCGGCGTTTCTTAATCAGATCTTTCGTCACCTGAGATAGCTTTCCGGTATCCTGTTGAACTGTACTACGTCCGATTTTACTGCGCACTCCGTAATGGTGGCTGTCAGATTATCGTTCATTGTATGAACATCAAGATCGTCTTCCTCAGTTAAAGACGAATATCTGTTTTGCAGCGATATCCTGAATTCCTGTACTTTCCCTCTCACCGCTAACTCGTTAATGGACTTCCTCATCACTAGCTTCTTCCGTTCCCTCTTCAAGTCTAAGCTAATTCGAGACCTTACCATTCTGTGGTCGCTACAGCGGACCTTTCCGAGGACGGCCACATCCAGAACGATGCCAGGTTGAGCGCATAGTATGAAGTCGATTTCATTTTTAGTCTCACCATTGGGCTTTTACAGGTCCACTTCCTGTTCTCTCGTTTGCGGAAGAAGGTATTCATGATGCGTAAATTATTTCTATCTGCGAATTCGACTAACTCTCCCCTGCCTGGACCTACCGGCCCAACAAGCCCTAGTTCTGCGAGCTCGAGTGGCGGCCCAGACCAATGGGGTCCCTGAATAAGGGACTCCACCTAGTACTGTAAGGGGAGCGGCCCACTAGGGATTGCTCCCCACACAATCTCGCTGCAATTTTCAAATAATTGCTTTCACCACCACCACCACCCCTGCTATTTCTAGAACCTACCCCATAGTCGCCTACCGCGTGGTCACCAGCCTGCTTCTTGCCCACCTTCGCATTGAAGTCGCCCATATGTACAGTGTACTGTGATTTTACTTTATTCATTGCCGATTCCACGTCTTCATAGAAACTTTCAACGGTCTGGTCATCATGGCTGGATGTAGGCGCGTAGGCCTGCATCACTCTCAGCTTGTACCTCCTATTCAGCCTAATTACAATAGCTGCCACCCTCTCGTAAATACTATAGAACTCCTCTACGTTGCCAGCTATATCCTGATTAATGAGGAATCCCACACCGACACACAACTCGACAATGGGTAGACGGGCATCGTAAATTCTCTGATAGATAGCGCTAGGTGGCGATCGTTCCGCTAGGCGGAGTGCGTGCATGCGTAGCCGAGCATGGTGGCAATCCACCCCGTTTCAAAGGGTATTACATTCCGTTTCTCGACACGAGCGGCGCGTTCTTCTTCGCTTTCTTCATCTAGTAAACCAAACAACTAAACTAACGCTCGTTACTTCGTCTTCGAGACGGTGGCGGCATTTTTTTTTTTTCATCTGAAAATGAAATTTGGTTTGGGGGGAAAGGAAATGACGCAGTATCTGTCTCACATCTCGGCGGACACCTGAACCGCGCCGTAAGGGAAGGGATAGAGTGAAAGAAGAAAGGGGCATCTCAGTGGAGTTGCTCCGGAATAATTTCGACTACCTGGGGATCTTTAATGTGCACTGACATCGCACAGCACACGGGCACCTTTTCGTTTCACCTCCATCGAAACGCTGCCGCCGCGGTCGGGTTCGAACCCGGGTACTCCAGATCAGTAGCCGAGCCCCCTAACCACTGAGCCACCGCGGCGGGTAGGGCTCATCTTCCTATCCCCGTTTGTGAGGGGCGTCCATTACGTGCTAGTGGTGGGTGGTTCATAAGTGACTTTAATGGTAATTTTGCGTCATGTATGCAGGCTGAGGTAGGCGCAATTTAAGAAGTTCAAATGCAAAATTCTGTTATGTTGAAGAGCATTGTACGGTTTGGTTTGGGGGGTCTAACGTCTAAAAGCGACTCAGGCGCTATGATGGCCGCCGTAGCGGAGGGCTTCGGATAATTTCGACCACCTGGGGTTCTTTAACGTACACTGACATCGCACAGCACACGGGCCTCTAGCATAAGCAGTGAAAAAAATCTGGGATACAACGCTCGAAACATATTTCTACTGTTGCTGTAGACACCATCAGCTTCCATTAGACGTTCCCCCTGTCTCTGATCCTTCATCATCAATTAAAACTTTATTCAAGAACTGAGGAGTTCGTAGCGCACAGGGCGCGCCCCACTGCACTCAAGCGTTTATATGTTCCTGCGGTCCATAGGGATGGTCTGCACGACCGGGTCCTCGGAGCGCAGCAGGATCTCCCATCCTCCCAGGTCTTCGGGTGTTCTTCGTTTCATACATCGGGCAAAAAAAAATTAATGTGGATTAGCTCAGCTAATCCACATTAAGTACGATCTGGCATAGACCAGTAGACTCATCGCCTAAAAAGTCTATAGTTTAGTACTGGGCTGCCAAGGGTTAGAAGGCGACTGCTAGAGTGAGCCTATTGCATGTACTAATTATCACGAATTACTCCCACCAAATACTAGTCCGCAGGGAAGTTTTTTGTTTTCTTTGAAAATAGGGTTATGTCAACATTCTGAAAGGAAAAGTACTTGATTGCAGTTACCAATACCATGCTGCTGCAACAAAATAGCAAGTGCAGCAAACAACAAATTGCAGTAATGCCAAGATTCATTGCCCAGCACTCAGTTTACCTGTGCCTCGGTGTCAACACAGCTTTTATTCCATCTTTGTCTAGCACATGTTTTTGAATTCAACAGTCATGGACATCAGCCATGTCCCATATAAACTCATTCTTCCTCACTCTACTAAAATGTACACGCTGGTCTTAGCAAAAATTGCTTCTCTTGGCCCCAGGCCATGGCACATGAAGATCATCACATTCTCCTCTGCTCCAACATAATATGCAATTAAAATGAGAAAATGCAGATAAAACTAATAACCACATTGATATGCTCACAGCAACTGACAAAACTGTGAGAGCACAAACTGGCCCAATGCAGCTCACCTTTATCAAAATGAATTTTACACAACAAAGACAACACTGCAACAGCTGACATGAAATAGTGTTGTAAAGCACCGTAGACAAATTTTTGGTTCCAATCAACGTCCCATACGATTCAAGCAACATTTCAGTTTTCCTTGGAGCTCTTTTGCATAACGTCGATGCCAAGGTACATTGCCTTTTGTTAGCAATACCGTCTATGGCTTCCAAGAAATGGGGAGTGGTTCCTTCAAGCACAGCTTTAGAAGCGCTTGTCCCAACACACGGATGGATGAGATGCAGCAATGTCCTCAGAACAGGCAGGCGCCTTGCGTACATTAATGCCACTGGCTACAAAAACATTTTAGTGTCCTTTGTGGCGAATACTCCATAGAGTACAGTCCAATGCAATCAGATGCTGCAGTCTCTGCAGCAAGTCCATAGTATCACGAGTGGCCAAGATGAAGAAATGTTGATTCAATGACGAGGCTCCAGGCACAACAGAAGAAAAATCTTTACAAATAACAGATGAAACTTGAGCTTAGTTCTGAATCTTCTCTAAAGCCTCCATGTCTTCTGCGTCCAGCTTCTGAATGGGTCGCCCTGCAATATGAAGGCACAAGGCTTGAAACAAAGGCTTTCACAGATTTCTCTTTTCACACAAGCCATGTGCATTCCTTGGTTTATTATTCTTTTAAACTGCCGCAGGCATCCATTAAGACAATCTCGGTGAAGGCAATTTCTTAGACACAATTATTAATGCTAGAAAATTTTGTTAGTTTTGCATAAAATCATAAGATAATGTGCTATGATCTGCTTCACGCACGCTCCTTGGTTAAGACAAATTTTCACAAGTACAAATCACACTGACTTCACAAGGTTGTTATTGGAGCACCGTTGCAATAAGTGCTCCTCAGTGCAGCAGTGCAAGTAAAGCAGTTTAAGTCAGTGAAGGTGTTGCCGAGAAAGAGAAATCCCCCAGCTGCTCGCGAATGGTAGCAGTCAGCTTTTTTTTTTTCATTGGTGGGAGCTTCCAGACTGCACAAGTCAAATTATCCCCTAATCCACTAAAGAATACTGCCTTTGGTCACTTAAAGTGCAATGGGCTGCACAAAACAATTACTTGGCGTAGGCGTCGCAGTAAAGAAGCTTCATCATACAAACTGTAACATACATGGGAGTTTGCCACCAGTCTAGCAGTCCGAATTATCTGGATTTCAAATTAACCAGGTTTCACTGTACTGCCACTGCAGCAGCAATTTCGTAAGGCAACTGCGCATGTAAAAAGGAACTGTACTCACCAAAGTGCTCCTCAATCTGCTTGAGGACTGCCAAGCTCCGGTTGCCGTCCACCATGTTGACAGCGATGCCCGACTTCCCAAAGCGACCCGTGCGCCCAATGCGATGCAGGTATGTCTCACAATCGGCACGGCCCTTCAAGTCCACAGGGAGGTCAAAGTTGACCACTACGGTAACCTGTTCCACATCAATGCCTGCAATTAAGTAAACATATTGACTGATCAACACTTGTCCACGTAAGCCCAGCATCTACAAATCTTGGGCAAGGTGGCAAAAGAAAGAGTGCAACATGTGCAAAGAGTAGTGTTGGTTGGTTTATGGGGTTTAACATCCCAAAGCGGCTCAGGCTATGAGGGTCGCCGTCGTGAAGGGCTCTGGATAATTTTGACCACCTGGAATTCTTTAAGGTGCACTGACATCGCAAAGTACATGGGTGTCTAGCATATCAGCTTCATCGAAATGAGATCACCGCGGCCGAGATCAAACTAGCGTCTTTCAGGTCAGCAGTCGAGCACCATAACCATTGAGCCACCATGGCGGCTGCAAACAGTGGTGTAACAGTGCTTTACTGCTAGAGTTATTTAAAAGCATGAGAAAGGATGCAGCCTGAGCACTAAGTGTAATGCCCATAATGTTACAAACAGTAGGAAAATGTATTAATACCCTCTACAAAAAAGGTAGAAACCACGGCCATCCTAAAAGCTATTACACCCTTCCCCACATTAGCAGAACTATCCTCGCATGTACAGATAGACGCAATGTTTGTTACAGCTTCCAAAAAGGGTGCATGGCTCCCAGAACATATCACATACAACCAAAAGTGCAACAATCCATCTTTCTAGATGGCCGCCTAATAGATTTCTGGTCCGAACAGAATGTCAAAAATCAAGAGAGTGGCCCTTCACACTACTGACAACAATTTATCTCGTCCTTCCCCAATCATGGGCATATTTTGAAGACATGAAGGTCCCACAGAAGGCACAGTCTACAGAAAAGTACTACACACTGTGATGATTCTGAGATTCCAAAAAACCACCAACCCATTGTCTCATTACTTTAGCTTACTAAGTATATTATCCTCCTCCCTTTTTTTTCACACACGATGTACAATTCAATATCTAAGATTTCTTATGGTGGCAGCAGCAGTAGTTGGCTTCAAAGAGCCCCAGCTATCAGCCCAAACAGTGTTCTGAAAGCATTACATTAACCACAGTAATAATAATAACGAGAGAAAAGAAAACGGTGTGCCAACTAAGGCACATGTAGACCCAGCCTTCAACAACTGGACTCATAATCCACCAGCTCACGAGATCATCCACAGCTTCTGCTCAAAGTTGGCCAAATGTGCCCATATGTAACTGTTCTTGCCATTGCATCTGAACTATTTCAGCAGCACTGAATCCCCCAACAAGCCCAAGTAATATATACAAGCAATACCAAAGGCCTGGCCATGCAGAAAAAAGCCAAGGCAAGACTCACCCCTGGCGCAGACATTGGTGGTGATGAGGACACGCTCAAGGCCTCTCCGGAAGCGGCCAAGCACAGAAATTCGCTGCTCAATCGTGAGCTCTCCAGACAGCAGAGCCACAGCATGGCCCTCCTTCGTCATCTGGCCAGCCAGCCAGACTGCCGACTGGCGTGTGTGACAGAACACAATGGTCTGGCCGATCGCCAGCACGCCATAGATGTTGGAGATGGCCTGGAACTTCTCTTCCATGCTGGAGCACAGCACGTAGTACTGCCTAATGTTCTCCAAACTTTCCTCCTCCTTGCGCAACCGGATCACCACAGGGTTGGAGATGATCATTTCGGCAAACTCCATCACGTCTTTGTCGTATGTCGCCGAGAAGAGCATCATCTGGCAAGTTGGAGAAAGGCGCCTGAAAGACAGCAGGTTCCAACGTGACCACTCCAAACCACATTCTAAGTGTGCTCCACAGCAAAAGCAAACCCACAAATACGAATTTAGCAATAAAAATACCTGGTTCATATACTTTTGCTCACTGAAGATATCTACAATAAAACCTAGTTTATTCAGACTTCAAGGAACCAGGAAGAACGGCCGAATAAGGCTGAACTATCAAACGGCCGCAAAAAAAGTAGCGAAAACCCGTTCTCATCTAGTAAATTTATTTGGTGAAAAACTTGGCAAAGGTCTCCTCTTTATGAGACGAAAACTGCACAGCAACAACAATCTTTTGCAGTTCTATTATATGCTCTACTGTGCGCACACTGTCGGCAATGCCTCAGCAGAATTGCTCCACAACTGTACAAGACTTTGGGTCCTCCTTCACGCAGTGACGCGGTGGTGGTAGAACCTCACAAGTGTCGGAATCACAACAAGGAAACTTCGACAAGCGAGCAGTTTGAACATACTGGAAGGAAGTCATGGATGGAAGCAAGCAATATGACTGTCGGCGCTGGAACAGCAAGACGCGCTCAAAAAATAAGAAAGACCACTAACTTACTAATCGGCATCCAAAACTGTACGCAGCTCGGCTCAGCCAGCTAGCCAATTTGCAGCCAACAGCTGCCATCGCCATGCTATCACTGCAGGCTGGTGGCAAAGATCAGAAAAAGAAACCGCAAAACTATGCTGCCACACTAGGCTGCTCCAGGCCTTGCAAACAGGGCCCCTCCAAACTCTGTTATGCCTGCCACTGTGTGCACGTCAGCATACACAAGCAACAGTGCACTATGCGCCTCAAGCTTGAGGGATAATATCTGGATGATTGCTTGCCGGGTATGCCGTGCCTCGAGACAGCCACCCTTCGAATGAACTTGTGCCAGACTCACATTATCTGAGTTATGGAGCATTCAACACCAGAGACATACATGGGCATTCACCAAGATAGCGTCAGCACTCTGAATTCTGGAGATTTCCGAACTGATGGGAGTCGAATTAGCGACATTTTACCAAAAAGTAAAAACTACAACTAGTTATGATGTTTGTGACCCCTCCTCAAGTTGTAAACAAGGTTAAAAATAACTTCTAACAGAAGATGATTAATTATATAAGTTACGACTGTTGTGTGACCTTCACAAAACAAAGTATGTGTTCTTGCCGTACTTACATAATTTGTGCGCTGCTTTTTTGTTTTAGATTAAAGCTTCAAAATGAGAGTGCACAAATTAAACAAAGACTTTGCAAACATGTCCTAAAAACATTCATTTACAAAGGCCATAACATGCAATATAAACCATATATTTCCGAATATAACTCAACCCTACTCACACCCATCGCTAAGTAGAACAAAAAAGTTGACTTTACTGCACACTTTGTTCCATAGTTCCCCGCAGGATGGCATGACGGCACACGTGAAGCTCAAAATGATTAATGCACAACAATATTACCGTAAAGCAGTAATCAGAGGCAAGTGGAGATACAGTAAAATCTTGATCATACCAATCTCACGGGGTCATGAAAAATATTTATATCATCCGAAATTCGCGCACCATCCAAAACGAACAAATTCATATGCAGAATTTGCGGCAAGCTGTTTTCGGCTGGCAAGGTTTTGCCGGCGGCCGGGCACCACCGGCAATGCACAGGTCGCGCGCTGCCGCCGACTCGCAATGTTGGTGTAGCGTAGGTCACTCGCTGCCGCTCCCTGCTAACCAACTGTGCGTCCACGCAACTGGAGACTGTGACGTCGGCGATGACGGGTTGTGCACCCCCTTCACTACTTGCAGTGCGCACCGCACAACTAGTGATCACAACATCAGCGATGCAAGGGCCTCAAGTACCTGATGCCCGAGTGTGCGGTCGAGGCTCGCGCACTCGCATCATCCACAATGGGGTGCTGGGGTGTTCGTAACATCTGAATTCCTGCCCAGTGCACACAATTCACTCTAGCCAGGGCATTTTACGAATTCGTATCATCCCAAAATTCATACCCAACCGGGATCTTATCATCTTGAGAAAACGAAGCAGCACAAAAAAACGGGGACGAAAAAGACACACATACGACAGGACGAATGCTGTGTGTCTCTTTCGTATGTGTGTCTTTTTCGTCCCCGTTTTTTCGTGCTGCTTCGTTTTCTCAAGATGGATGATTACCAACTGGCCCAAACTTCGGTGCTTTTGCATCTTATCATCCAGATACTACTGTAAAAGGCGATAAAACTGTGCCCTTGCGTGCGGCCCAACCAACTAGAGGCAAACAGGGCCGCCAACAGTTCGGCAGTTCCCGATTCCAACGCGACGCACACTTCGGAGGTTACGTAATGTTTGCTCTCGCGTCCGGGCAAGAAGCGAGTGATGTGGTGCATCCGTTGCAGAGCTGCTATGCCTTCGCACGCCTTCAATGCAGAAAATAATGCTAGCCATCGCTTTTTTTTAATTTCTTTTCATTACTACCATCATTATCTCCTTCATGGCTATTTAGCTGGTGCCGACTTGTTTTTGAGTGCGCAGATCTCTCTAGAAGGAGGAGGAGGTGGAAGAGGCAAGGGGAGGGGTTATCAAGGCGGTTGAGGCACGTTGGCTCCGGCACCCTAATCTTTAAAAACAGTGTCCTCTAGTCATTCTTCATAGCCGCACATACGGCGGCATGACTGCATCGATCTTCCAAGCCTGCCTTGCTTACTCCCGCATGCATGCTGGTGGTCTCGCGCAGCAGGAAGCGTAAATAAAGCATGCGAGTAACTTTTTGTTTTTTATAAACCTGGGTGAATTAGGGAGCACAAATTGCACGAGGGCACTAATTGTGCAAGTAAATACGGTATTTCAGTTATTCCCAAAGACAATGAGTTTAGTCGTAGAGCAGACAAGGACACAGCAGAATTGCACGCCCATTCTACAGAACGGTTCGAGAAAGTTGCTGCAATTCTTTCAAAGATAGAACAGCGCTAGAATGCCTCTTGGCTTGTCCACAACCAGTAGCAAGGTTACGGACAGTACTTGGAAGACAAAACAGTGGTTGCAGCCTACATTACGTAAATGCCTTTACAAAATGAAAAGATAAATTCAAACTATCCAGAATTTAAGCAATAACCCACTTGTTCACAGCAGTGTCTGCGATGTTGCCACAGGCAACAAGAAGAACCTCCATGCCAGCCTGTATTCCATAATGACAAGCGTCGTGGGAAGCTAGCATCCATGCAAGGAGGACACAATTTTGATATCGCATACCACCTGCTTAGTTTTTTTTTGTTCCCTACTCAAATGAACAAGTCTCTCTGTGAGCCAACATTGTGTAACACTAGCTGTGAATAGTTTTTCAATCAAATCAGATACTGAACAAAGACCGAATCAAAACCTCGGAACCAAATCATAGCTGCAGGTGGCTCCCAGCAAGTTTCCTTTTCAGTGTCTTGTGTGTCCTAAGGAGTTGATAGATTTGGCTGCAGCAAATGGCATGCCTTTCGGCGAACCTCAGAGTTTTGGACCAATCCGAGTGCCGCATTTCGATATGCGAGACCTACAGGGGTTTCCAAAATGGTGCAATGAAGAGGCTCTGGCAGTCAAAGGCCAGTGTTTTTGACGGCCAATCACAAGCAAATGCAAATTCTGCTGCCCCGTGGCTGGGAACAAGGTCCACAGATGATGGTGGAATCTAAAATGATTGCGTCAGCTTTCCAGCAGGCAGCTTATAACATCATAAGGCAAGTGCTGTACTTTGGTAGCAGTGGGAAGGATGGAGTAACAACGAAAATAATGAGAAGCTTACTTGTGGATGCGTATAGACTGGTCATGGTGACCTTGCTGTGCAATCATGATGTCTGCCTCATCCAGCACGAACACCTTAATGCGTGACAGGTCGAAGAACTTGAACTTGAAGGCCCAGTCAATGATCTTGCCTGGTGTGCCCAAGATCACCTGGTCCTCGATCTTTTCTCCTTGAGAGACTGCAAAGTGCCAAAACAACCCCATTCAAGCAATTCTGACAATAACAATTAGCGTCCAAGTGCTTTTTAGATTCAACCACAACCACAGCTTGATAACTTTTGTCTTCCAGTTCATTTCAACCTTTTCCACATTAGAAAGCACGCTACACACCAGGGCACTGCAAATGCACAGACAGCCAATGTATATATAAAGCCCCAAGTGCCCCTTTCTGGTGAAGCACATCCACATAACCCCATATGAAATATTTCGACCCTAAAGAACATGTCACATGCCACGACAACATGACCAATTTCAACCTAGATAATGTCATATGACACAACGTCATCTAATGACCTCCCTTTTCCTTGCTGTTTGTTGCTAGCAGTCTGCAGCTGCTTGGGAAAAAAAAGGGCTCAGCTATATGACACACGCAGAGATATGTGGGCTACGGCCAACGTCACCCAGCGGCATTTTCGTAATGTATGACAGAAATCTCCTGCTCTGAACGGCTTCTAGGAGGACTATTCAAACACCACCTCAAAAAACAGTTCTTGTGGTGTAAGACAACCTCCACTACAGTCGCAGCCATCTTGCTATGAACGCTTGTAACAAATATCCATCCTGCACACTGCAGATGGCTTACTTTTCGAGATAGCAAATTTTTGCAAATAACCACAATTAAACAACCAACTGTTCCCATGAACAATTTATACCATCACACAGTGTAAAGGAAGCACCATGGGATGGACAGAGCTTCCATGGTGAAAGCCTGAATTCACTGAAAAATAAATTCCGAAATTTCCATGCTACAAAGCGGTTTCATTATGATGTCTTAAAGAGCAGCAAAAGCAATGATTGATGGCAATGATTGATGGTTATCTGATAGGCTTTCCTGAAGCATTCACATAATGTTCACCAAACTGTAGCCCATGCGCATCTTTACAAGCCTTTCGAGACTGTGTAGACCTCAACAGATCACACTTAGTGTGCAATATTTATCGTACTGGCTCACAAGTCCACCTTGATGTCGAACGCACTGTGTCCTTTCTCCATTGCGTCTTGCACACGTGTAACATATGAGAAAATAAACCAAATTTGCCACAGCTGTTTAGAACAAGCCACTGACGCCGAGGGCGTTTGGCTGCAAGAGTTCTGGTCAGCTTGCTAGGGCAAAGTTACCTGCATTTTTGGTGGCTAGCCTTTGCAGAAGCTATGGCTAGGGCCCCTAGTTTTCCACAATTCTGCAAAAAATCGTGGATTTAAGAATTTTTTCCGGAATTCTGTGTTAGCAGCCACATTCTTTTTTCTTATGCTATTGTTACGGACATCAGGAGGAACGACAGTATGACAGAAAAATTATATTTGCACGAACATAAGAGGGAGACAGAACTGAGGAGAATTTGAAAATAAATATTATTACGATTATAATGCAACCTCAAACAGATCAGACCAACCATAGCTGAGGGCACACACAAAAAAAACGCAGACGGCATGTTATAATATGAAAACAGTGGATAAGTCGACTTATACCCCTGTTACATGGCCAGTTTCAATGGCCATCAAGTCGAGGGCCTTCGAAATTCTCAATCACCATCAAACTCGAAAGAGTTGTGTTGCTGCTACACGGCAAATCTCAATTGCCATTGAAATGGTTCTCGTGTCTTAAAATTATACCAAATACCAATTTAGTGTCTTAAAATTATACCAAAACATGAGTAAGTACAGCAAAAATTCGAGCTTGTGAAACCCTCCTCTACAGTATCATGTAGAAAGTATAGCGCAATGCCCTTCCCACATGGCAGAAAAGCAGGTCCGAAAATTACTGCAATGCATTCAAAATGTCATCAGATCTTTCCGTTACTTGTGCGTGTGCTTCCAGTGGTTGGATCTGCAGTGATGTCCAACATGTGCTCGCATTTTTAAAGGTATGACAAACCAGAACTCATCTGCATCACTCAAGATGCGGCACATGCTGCTTGTAAAATGCAGATTTTGAAGCAACATTCACAGTGCGTTCTGGGATAAATGACTATTACAACTGTTTGCAGTTATATACCGCACTGTGTGCATGACAGCCCAGAACTAACAATCATAATTACTCGCATAATTTCAGCACTCCCAACATTTTAGAAAGATTTCTGAAAAAAAAAAAAAAAAAACTTTTACTCGCATATTTTGCGCTCACTTCTGCGACAGAGCATGTAAGCGGGTGCGTTCAAGGCGGGCATGGCAAGATCGGTGCGGTCGCGTTGCCGTACGTGGTTGCAAAAGGTGCAAGTGGTGAGGGCACGAATTATGCGCTGTTTACCTGCCATGCTTGCACTGGTGGTCGCTTTCCCGGACAATCAGTTGCGCATGCACCCAAATCCGAAACTACCAAACCGTTTGCTGTTCTGTTTGCCCCTACAGACAGCCGGGCACGCGCGAAGGCGGCATTTTATCACGCCCTTTATCTCCCACTGCTGACTTAGTGGTTGTATTGTTGCGATTTTATTGCTTCGAGCTGCACACGTGGCGTCATGCCAACACGCGGGGAACAACATAACGTAGGGCGGGGAGGGAGGAGGTATGCGTGTTGTATTTCTTCTTATCATTGAAAACTAAACATTTCGACAGATTTGCTTGTCTGGTTGTTTTTGAAGACTTATAATAAACTGCACATCTCCAACCAAAAACTAACTTTAACCCAACGTTTCAAAGCCAACTCGGCTCCTTCATCAGGGGTGACTGAGGGCAGTAGCTAGCATCTCTAAGTATGGAGGGGAGGAGGGGGTCAAAGGAACGAAAGCTGTGATGCAAAAGGCATGAGAGAGGGGGGTGGGGGGGAGAGTTAAGGCTGTGAGTCACGTTGTCGCACGGTGGGGAGGCGGTCAATGGCGACTTTTTTTTTGTTGAGTTGAAGAGCGAAGTCCCTGGGCATATACTCGGCGCAGGTTTCCTTTTTTTTGGTATACGAGGGATGCGAGATGGCAGCCCGGTCTACATACAGGCGGCAACATACAGTATATATTGCGCGTTATAACCTCTGTAGTGCTTTTTAGGGCGGGTTCCAAAAATTTTCGCATAATTAGTGCACCCCTTTTTGAAGCCTTAATTTAAAGAAAAAAAGAGTGCAAATTATGCAAGCACTGTCAACTGTAGCACTGTTACGTCCCAACGTATGCGCTCCTAAAATTAAACTACAAAAGTGCCAGCACTATGTGTAGACAGGCCGCATGAAAGGCAAGCACTCTGGCTTCAAACAATGCATGCCACTACCTGCTCTCGAGTCTGCCATCAGTCCCTTTGTGCCACCACAAACATTTGATCATTTTCAGCCATCCACTGAAGTGTGCAGTACTTATTCTGTTGTGAAAGAGCTACTGCAGGACCAAGAGTAATTACTTTCTCAATGAGGTTAATTTGAACAGGCCCTATACACTTGAACACATCTATGTGTCACTTTGAAAGAAAACTAATCGGAAGTCTTGTGCACTAAAACTTAGTGCTACACACTTACCCTCCACACAAAAGCAGAGCCAGTTAAGGAAAACACTCCCAGACTTTTTGCTATTCCCACGCCCCTTTCCCACCCACCTTCCAACCACACTCTCCAAGGCCTACTCCAAACACATGACCACACAGACCGGACATGTACACAGGAGTACTCACTACCCATACACCACGAATGATGCCTGAGCTAACTGATGTGAGTTTTTAGTTACAATGGTGATGCCGTTTACACTCAATAAACTCTCCTGAACAGCTAAAGTAAATAGAAGCCATCATCTCCTGTCCCAATTGTGCACTGCATGTTAACAATATTCCAAAAGCGAAATATGAGACTTCTTGACCATTTTCAGTCTGCATGTCAAACCTACGCTTATGTAGCTGGATGAAGACTTAAATGATTAATATGTAGTTTGCACTGACGTCACAGTGGCCACCATCTTTGGGACCAGAAAGCGCAGCGAAAACTGGGGCTTTTTGCTAATCCGCTTATCATCGAACGGTTCCCGCATATACGGTAGAAGCTGGCCTCTGCACTCAAAGATGCACTTGTGACATCATGTGCGAAGTAACTACACTGGGCCCACACTGTCTAAACCTTTCTACACTCCGATTTTAGCCAAAAGGCCAATGCAAGGCTTTAGGAGGTCTACTTTTTAAATTCTCAAAGGTCACTGGTCGTCTAGGACAACAGTAAAAGATATACATTGCTTAACCCATGAGCCACAGCGGGAACAACTGCCAATATAATCAACGCAGGAATAATACCTCCTGCCCGAATCTGCATCATTTCAGACAGACCTACTCAACAATACACATACAACTCTAATAAATGTTTTAAGATTGTGCAAATGAAGGAGGATAGGAAATCAGTCAAAAAGTCTACCATGGTTGTGCATTCTATGGTTGTGCACTCTATAATCTAACTGAAAAGCTGCACCCTTCTTGGCTTGGAGCATGGCCTGAAGAGGTCAGAATAATTACGGCAGCCTATTTCAATACTACAGAGGTGCCATTCTTTAAGCTACTCTGGCCTTCATCATATGGCCCCTGCCAGAGTGGATAGAAGTCACCCCTTCCTGCAGCTGCCACAAGCACCTGAACTATGGAACCGAAGTGCAGCTTCCTAGCTGTAGCCAGGAAAGGTAAGTTCATGCCACATCAAGTTCAACTATGTCTCTGCTGACACTTCGGCCGAACATACAGAATGAATCACGAAAAGGGAAAGGGAGCTTACAGGTGACTCCGCGCACGGCGTAGCAGAACGTGATGCGAGTGCAGAATTGAGCCATATTTTTGGCCACCTCGCCCGTCTGGATGGCAAGTTCGTAAGTGGGAGACAGGATCAGCACCTGCGGATAGCGCTGCTCCTCCTCCACTCGGCTCAGGCTGGCCAGAATGAACGCAGCAGTCTTGCCTGTGCCGCTCTGCGACTGCGCTATCATGTTCTGTGGCGGGTCTGCTAGCAACGTGGGCAACGCAGTCTCCTGGATCTTGGACGGCAGGTTGAAGCCGCTCGCGTACACGCCTCTCAGCAGCTCGGGTCGCAACTTGAGCTCTTCGAAAGTCTTGATTGAATAGAGCGGCGACTTGGGATCCTTGCGCTGCACCTCTACATCGTGAGTAGAGTGAATCAGCCGCGAACGAAGTATCTTCCGCATGAGGGACGCTTCGGCCGCTGAGACCTCTGCAACGAGATCAGTTGTCAAGCGGTGGTCTTGCCGATCGCCTAAAACTTATTTGACAGCGCTTACCGGGCTCATCGCTGTTGGCGGATGGAGGCTGTGCATTATCACCGTCGCTGGTGCCGGCCCCATCGGTGTTGCGAAGTGTGTCGCCGGACCCATCGAGGCTGACGCCGCTAACCTGAAATAAAAAAAAGAAAAAACATGCGTCAGCGGACTGCGACGCATCCGACCACGCCGGTTTCTACCTGGTCGCTCAGACCCGAGAGAACCTTCTCTTGTTCATCGGCGTCAAGCGCCCAACTTGACATTTTGCTTCAGTCACAGTTGGCCGTTCTCAGATTCAGTGAATTTACCGCAGGTCTCCCCCGCTCCAAGTTCCGAACGCTGCAAATGAAGTGGATGGGCGGATGTTAGTGTTAGCAGCATTGACAAGATTTCCTCCAAAAACAGGCGAAGTAGGCAGTGTAAAAAAAAAAACTACGATGTTAAAGGAAGCTGAGTAGGGGCGCTCCCAAACACATTTAGCCATGTAACAAAAGCGTTCTTTTTCTAACTAACGCAAAAACGTTTGTCATAATTGCAGCGTGAATTTTACGAAACAATAAATGTGCGCTGCTTATTTTTTCGCTTCCCTGTGGGCTCATCCACGTCGCAGAGCGGCGCGAACGGCGGCGTCAACATGGCCGCGCTCATCCAGGTGGTCGCTCGCCAAGCACAACTGACTTTCGCCCGTAGCCTCATCTCGGACGAATCTTTTTGTGAGCGTCTCGCTCGCTTGCAGAGGACTATCGGCCAAGTCACCTGCAAAGATGTCAACTTGGACGAAAAATTGCTGCATTCGCTGTCGAAGACCACCAACGGCGGCAGAGAGGCGCCCATCATGTATATCCCCCTGTACGAGAACCGGACTTTCAGCATGAGCATCTTCATAATACGACGCGGCGAACGTATTCCACTGCACGACCACCCGGGCATGTTCGGTGTCCTTAAAGTGCTGCACGGTTCCGGGACCATCAGCAGCTACAGCGCCGTGAGGCCGCCCAGTGGCGACGAGCTCGAAGCGGAGCGCCACCCGGACGTGGCCGTGTCCTCGGACAGTGCGCCCTGCTGCCTGACGCCGACCGAGCGCAACTTTCACGAGATACGTGCGCTGGATGGGCCGCTCGCTTTCCTCGACATACTGGCCCCGCCGTACGATGGCAAGGTACGGGACTGCCACTACTACAGCGTCGCGGACGGCGTCGCCGCTGCCGTCGTGCGCCTACGTCGTATGGAGCCACCGGGCGATTTTTGGTGCGAGAATGCGACCTACCGTGGACCGCCCATTGCCCCCAATCTATTCTCGGCGGAATAATAGGGCCGCGCATTGAGCTACGCTCGGTTAGAACCTGCAGTTGTGCATCGTCCAAGTGCGGGTCGTGCATCGTTCGCGAGGATCTTCGTAGTGGCTGTGGAGCCCGTGGGATCGCTGTTCTGCATGCCCCGCCTCTTTGTGCTCACCACACGATTGTTTTGTTCGTTACTCTTGTTTGACTAAATACATATATGCCAACGGCGACCGGAGCGCCTCTGCAACAAGCAGTGTTTGTACTGCGTGATGTTTTCGTGCAAACTTTAATAATGGCCTGCAGCATTCGAATTCCAACGAAGGAGAAAAATTGCGCATTGAAAAAAAAAAGTTTTCCAGTTCTTTTCGGATAATTTATCATTGTGCTCCTTGTTTTTTCAAAATGCTTTCTTTTTTTTCAGGCAGTCCTTTTTGTTCTGCGCACATTGTTACTCCGTTTCTGCCGAAAATTCAGGACTATAAAAAAACAACTTCACAACAAATCGTATGAATTTATTAATTGTAACGCTTTGTTTCAGCTGTGAAGCGGTTTATTTTTCATTGCAATCACGTCATTGATATGCAATTTCCTTGAAGCCGATTGCAATATTTTTTCAATTCAGCCATTTATAAAATATGTTTAAACCACAAAAAATTTGCAGCACATCCCTGTACTTGCCACTGGTCTGGCTTTTTTCCTTGCATGTGTGTTTGTTAATGAATCGCTGCACGTGGTCCCCAGTCCAATTTCCACATACCTGCTGTTACTCACGCAGCAGAAATTTTGTTTCGATGCAAAAATTAGGTTTGAAACCAGGGTTGCTATTGCTGTTTCGACATTGCAAAGGCAAGGGGGGAAAAAGCAGCTATACCAGCTTCATTTTTGTTTGCAAGAATGGGTCATTCTGCTGCCTTGGTTTTGCTAATAAATCTATTCCAAACCGAGATTGAAATCGTTAAAAAAATTCATTGCACAACTGGAAGACCAACAGTCGGTTGCATTTGTGCACCCCTTCTGGCTTGTGAGGAAATGTGAAGCTGAAATTTGCTTTTATTACTATTATTCTACACAGCAGAACTGTCAAAAGCATACAGAGATTTCAGTGCACATGGAAGGACACCAGTGCCGAATTATGGCGCAATCAAGATCTCAACACAGTTTGAAACCAGTCACAAAGCCCCACTGCTATTGCTCGAAATTCAAATTCAATTCAAAGCTACTACAGCATGCCTAAAAACCCAGTGTTGCTCTGGCACCTAAATATCTACCAGCCAAACAACAGGCCATTGTCTTTAAACATTTTATTAAATTTCTACTATAGTGTCTATAGTCTGCCTAAGTAATTTTGTTCTTTTTCCAAAACGCTTTTAACAAATTCAAGGAAAACCATGACCAGACCACTGTACAGGTATGGCAGATGAAATGAGCAAGCCGATTTCCTTGAGCCCAAAGTAGACAGTTCCTCTGTTGCAAACCCCATCACACATCTTCACAACTTCCATAGCATTAAAAAAAAAAAAAGGAAAATCTGCGCATTATTAACTCTTGTTAAACAAGGACATGAGGGGACATGATTTTGTGCTGCATGAAAAGTGTAGGCTCCAGCTTGTGCATTCGACTGCATTTTTAAGCTTAGTTTGTGCAGTTGCATTGCTTAAAAACTCCCTTAGTCTGACCCTCACATAAACTTGCTCGTTTTGTGACCATTCTCGTTCAACTACACCTTTGCTACCTTTAGAATCACTCGAGAAACTTAGCTGCACTAAGACAATTCAGCTGTTTTTAACACCTTCTGAACATGTCAAGGGCACACCATTTCTAGCACAGTGAGACTAAACTGCAACAAAGCCGTGTGTGATCGAGGGGCATAAATGACATACAGTAACGTATCACACATGAAAGCGATTATACGAAATGCTGTCATTAGCAGGCAATTCATAAAGTGTTGAATGCCTATAGTTCACTACCAAGGAGCAACTTTCATTGCGTGTAATTTTTAAAACAAATAAAAATCCAGCGTGTCTAAGCACAGCTCTCATTTGTCTTTATGCAGAGGAACATAAATTTAAACATGTACAGAAGGTACCGCACTTGCTCGCGTAATTTGTGCACCCCTAATTTATTACCCGGATTAATAAAAAATACTTTTACTCGCATATTTTGCGCTCCCTGCTGCACAAGTACACCAGCACGCATGCAGGTGCATGCAGGGCAGGCTTGGGAAGAGTGCGCGGCTGCGAAAGCTGAGCGAGTGGTATAAAAAAAAAACATTCATTTGTAAATTAGTTTCAGTAAAGAAAAGTCAACTGCGTACCGCTGCACGGCTTGTTTGCGCTGGCGGTTGCTTTCCAGTACAAACGGCTGCGAGAGCACTCTTCTGGTAACCTGCGGAATGTGCATCGCGCCAGAATCCAAAACTTACCGAGCCGTTGGCTGTTCGTTTTGCCGCTGCTCAGCCGGGCCGCATGTGAGGGCGCCGTTTTATTGCCTTGTATCTCCATTTGCCTCCTACTGCTGGCTTTGCAATTGTATCGTTCCGCATTTACAGCTTTGAGCTGCGTACAGACTGTCATGCCATCATGCCGGGAACTATATAGTTGGCCTGTGGCGGGCACTTTCTTGGCCAGTGAGGGGCACGAGTTGTGGGGTCTACTTATATGCGGCAATATATCGCATACATTGCACGTTTGAAGTTTTTTTTCTTTAGGACGTATTCGCGAAATCTATGCATAATTCGTAACCCCCCCCCCTTCCCCCCCATTTTTTTTTTAAGCTTAGTTTGTGCAGTTGCATTGCTTAACAACTCCCTTAGTCTGACCCTCACATAAACTTGCTCATTTACTTGCCTTAATGCATAAACTTGCCTTAATTTTGGGACAAAAAAGTGTGCAAATTACGTGAGTAAATACGGTATGTACCAGAGGGGTGTGGAAAATCCTGCAGTCAACTTTCGCCTTTATAGCAAGTATTCAGTTGGCTGTTAACTGGTGGACCCTTGACATAGTTCTAGATAGTTTTAGGTGCTTTTTCTTTTCCCCCAAGTTTATGCCTTGGCTACAGTTACAGGGCATGGCTCCTTGTGCAGCCTAAGGCACACCAGGTAAGTTCAAATTCTAATTTGTACAAACTCGCTGGCATCAGAAATTATAGAGCCGACAAAACTTCAGTTAGTCCTTACACTTACACAGCTTAAGCTAACTGCTCAGAGATTCAGCATTTCGACAATGCATACATTGCAATATTTAGTCCATGGACTATGTAGAGACTAAATGAAACAAGCAGCGTCATTTTTCCCTCAGCAAGTGTGTGGGCTAATAAATATCTACAAAGAGGACCCAATCACATCAATTAACTTATCTAGCGAAGAAAGTTGGTGACCAACTCAAATACCAGCTGTCCTTTAATATGGATGCTTCCATTATTTTTCACTGTTCGGTGCCTTGCTACCAAGTTACTCTGAGTAAGTAGCACTAGCAAGGTCAGGCTATTGGGAGTCAACAGGGCTCCATACGGAATCGCCTTCAAGGACCTGCAGTGCTATTTTTTCGAAAATACCAGCTGTCCTTTAATATGGATGCTTCCATTATTTTTCACTGTTCGGTGCCTTGCTACCAAGTTACTCTGAGTAAGTAGCACTAGCAAGGTCAGGCTATTGGGAGTCAACAGGGCTCCATACGGAATCGCCTTCAAGGACCTGCAGTGCTATTTTTTCGACTTTGCTTTCATATTTCTACTATTACGTCTGACTGAAGTGTCACAATGCTGCTCTTTGCAGCCTGCACTCACAAAGTGTTGCACATAAATCAGCAGTTAGCATCACTGGGTCACATCCTCTGTTGCACTGTCCTAGCAGACTTATTACCATGGAAGCATTTGCACTGCAAATGCACATACAAGAGCATATGCAATTTGTACATAAAAATTGGCTGCACAACCTGGTTTCGTTTGTAGCAAAGGTGGCAACAAACCGGTGTGCAAATTCAGCTACATAAACTACAAGATGTACACCTGGTCACTAAACTCTTGTCCCACTGTGGCCCACTTGCATACCTCAGCAAGTTCTACACAACCACGTGATTCTTAATGCCCCTCTAAAAACAGACCACTTTTCAAGGAACTACGAGGCAGAGCCCAACACCAGTGTACTGCTGTTATTGTGCATTCAGCCAAGCCTACAAAGCTGCCTTAGTTAATGGCATGGTGCCAAGCTTATAAGCACCGCCAAAAAAACTTGCTGTGCTCATGAGTTGCTTCCAGTTGTAAACACATGTTAACAAGTTGCTTTCAGGAGTATCCCAGCTGTACCAAAACACAATACAGGACAAGGTGTGCGCACAAGGTATATATGTTGCTTATGAAGGGATTTTCAGCAAGCTTTGCCCTCTGGCAGGACTGAGACTTCACAATAAAATAAAAGTTATAGTCCCGATCATTAGGCTCTGCAAGTCATCGAGCAACTGGGGTGTTGACATAACAGTACATTCAGATGCTGACCTCTTCATAAGACACAAAGAATGCTCTTCATATGTTGCTTCACATATGGAAACAGCCAGAAATCCAATGGTGTGAAGCTAGGCTATATGGTAGACTAGGCACAACAGTCACAGTCATTCTACTACTGCCAGCAGAGACCACTGTACCGGTGTCTGAAATACATGGGCATTCACGGCAACTATAAAGCGACGTGCCTCAGAGAGACCTTCTACACTGTAAATGGAAATAGAATACACTCGTGACAATTCAAACTCTGATAATTAGAACTTTCGCTTAATTCAAACAATTTTCAAAATTTTGGTTGCCTGGCTATATTTTCAACGCATTTTAAAGCCGCTTAATTCGTATATCTTAAATTCGCTTAATTTAAACTCTTTAGCTAACCAACACTCCCAGCAAGAGAGAGAGGCAGCCAAGGTCAGATACATCAGGTTTGCGGCGCCGTGCGAGCTGAAAATTCAGCCCTCCAATTGTAAAACTCAGTTGCGGTCCGTACGGAATCATGTAGATCGGAGTCACCCTGTCTCCGCACAGTTTCATTATCTGAGCTTCGCTACCAGCTTGTGACAACATCGGCCATCGGACGCGCATCAGCGAGCAAAGGCCAGCTGCATGCCGGCTCGAACGGCGATTGGAGCCCGCTGGTCTTTTTAGGAGTCTCATAGCTCCAGCACTAATGTGCGTTCCCCTGCGTGGTCATTACAAGCTGCTTGCTGTGCACAGGCTCTATCGCTACTGAGTCGTACTGAAGGAAGCCGCGGAAGGCCTTACTATTTTGGAACAGTTCTGCGTTGATAATTCTTGGAGTGGGAATGCAGTACACTATTGACAAAAGTGCGAAAAACTGACATTGCCATGCAGTTCTCACTAAAAACCAGATAAGCCATTGCAGTGGCTCAGAGGTTATGGTGCTCAGCTGCTGATCCAATATATGGGGGTTCGATCTCGGCCGCAGCGCTCGCATTTAAAAGGAGGCGAAATGCTAGAGGCTCATGTACTGCGAGATGTCAGTGCACGTCAGAAACCCAGGTGGTAAAAATTTTTCGGAGTTTCACACTATAGTGTCCCTCATAGCCAGAGTTGCTTTGAGACATCAAATCACAAACAAAACCAAACCAAACTAAAAAGCAGGTGACCACTGCTTATTTTTTTATCAGTTAAGTTCCCTGCAGTGCAAAACTTTTCTGAAAACTTTTTTGCAGGCATTTGACTATTAAAACTAGATAATTCGACCTTTCTTCCAGCTCCTTGGGGTCCCAATTAATGTGGTTTTACTCTACTGGAAACCAGTGCATTTAGCTTTTTAACCACACAACCAGTTGGAGACAGCTGGCTGAGTAGAGTCATTAATGCCTTTCACCCATATTTTATACTGTGCTAAAGCATTTAGCTATGTTTGCACTGCGATATATTTCTAATATACTGTTTGCATGCATAGATGTCCATAAATAGAATTGCATGTAAACAAAACTTTAAAATTTAAACAAAAATCTCTGGTCACTGAAGTTTGAATTAACAAGAGTCTACTGGGACGTTTTGCAGCTTTCAAACTCACTTTTAAACGTCAGACATCTTTGTAAAAAAAAACTTCTTCACACTTTACAAAGCTTCAACATTTCAGCACCATGACATAACAGCTGTGCAGGCAGTCATGACATGTGACCACCATAGAAAGATCCAGCAAGAGAGATCAAGTGTCTAAGCACGTTAACCACAGCCACATGCCTGCTGCTCAAGCAGGGGAACCCCTTAGAAATGCCATTATTTTAATGCAATGTGCAAAAGTCGCAAGAAAGGGAAGCAGGTGTTAGCAGGCTGCTGTACATTAGTGTTTCCCATTTCTTAAAACTAGTGCCACTGTTCGACCCCATAATAAGAGTGTGTTGCGCAGCTTTTAGCAAGGCTGACCAAAAACACTTTTCAGCCTGTATCTCTTAGTTGCACCATATTTGCTTTGGAGAAAAAAAAAGAAAACCTGCCCACCTGTAATGGCAGTTGTGTAAAATCGTGAACGCAGCAAGCTTTGCACACAAGAAACAGATCTGTAACTCTCCTTCAAGGATGACATTGCGATTTATTACAATAAATAAAACCTTAATTTACCCATCCATCATATGAGCACAAAATCTGCTAGCGTGACCTAAAAGAGTGGCACAGTGACGAACTATATTACGTCCACCGCACTGCACTGCGACAACTGCTGGTTCAGACAGCATTCCTGCTGCACGAGTTTTATTCACAAGGTTGGGAAACATTCCAAACAAGTCTTCATGATGGGTTCATTACTTACTCAACTCTGAGCGACTTGGTCTGCTAAGTGACGATCATGTCTGTAGCACTAGCAAGACTGCCGAAAAAGATGCTCCAAAACAGGTGTTTTACACAGTCCGTGGCAAGATTGCTGGCTTTCAGCAAAAAGCAAGTGTTCCAAAGGCAGCAGCCGTTTTTCAAGAGTACTCGTTGAGCTCGTCCTCCGGCATGCCAGCAAGAAGCGGAATCATCTGCAGTGCTGCCTCACACTGCCAGCGGACCTAGCACCGACTGCCAGGGACCTTGCGAGGCCGTCGGGCATCGCAACTCAGAGAATCAGGAAGTCCTCGTGCGCACAATTTTATCTGAAAACCGCTCTTTATGGCCGTCCAGTTGGCCCACCCATCACATCACCCGGGGCACATGGAGCAGACCTTGTCTGTTGGCTGCCTCAATCCAGGGCGTGGCCCCTGCTGACTGCCTCAGCCGCGCTAATGTTGCCCACCACAGCATGAACAGCGTTGCTTTAATGGGCTTCGGCACACAAGCATCTGCCACCACCACCACCAGGTGGCGTCACTCGGTGTACTCCCACCAGTCCCGCTCGTAGCCCTCGTGCACATGCTCCAGCAGGACCCGCCGCCGGCTCTCGCAGTACCTGCACAGTCGAGGTGTTTGTTTTACAACAGTGGCTGCAAATAAAATGCCAGTATAGATGTCTGAGCATGAGACGGGATGGAAGTCACGTGGCCCGCGACCCCACCCTCACTAGGATGAGGCGGCACAACGGAATCTATTACAGAATAGACCGCTTATAACGTAAGTTGTGGGAGTTCCGAATATCCGCGCTATAAGCGGTACCGCGTTATAACCAAAACATCGTGTTTTTAAGCTCTCAGGCATGCCAAACGGGCTACCTACCTTTAAAACACAATTTATTGCACATTTCACACACGCACACACACACAAAACAATTGCAACTGAGCATCAAGAGTGTTTGCATCGAAAGTGCATTACGAGCGGAAGAATGCGGTGATTTTCGTCTGGCGGTGTTTTTTAACTGCAGTTCGAACGATTTCGTCCTCAACAAGACTTAAATACTGAAGCGCTTTGTCGCTCAAACTGTTTTTTGCGCAGTACATTTTCACTTTGCTCAGGTATTCGAGCGCGTCCTTGCATGGCACATCTGGCATTGGGTCGACATCGTCCTCCCCGTCCGATTCATCATCGGTCGCAAGCTCCACGCCACTGCGCACCGCTGCGACAGTCGCATCATCCGTGCTCGCTTCCTCGCAGACAACCAGCTCATTTTCATCAGCACTGACGTAGTCTTCGAAAGTGTCTGTTGCGGAAACGATGTTTCCCTCAACGAGGCCGGACCACACGTCGTCAGTGCTGACTGCCTCATCGACGACGTCGCTCTCCTCATCAGCTCCAACTTCGGCGTTACGTACGAAGCCAGCCTTCCGAAAGCACTTGCTTACTGTTTGAGCTTTCACTTGCCACCACGAAGCAACAATCATGTCAATTGCACCCCTTAAATGCACCTTAAGGGGCTGCTGCTGCTGCAGGTTCAGCAGAACTCTCTCACAAATTCTTTTCTTGTAGAGTGCCTTAACAGTGGCGATGACGCCCTGGTCAAAGGGCTGACTTTTGGCGGTAGTATTCGCTGGCAAAAATTTCAAATTGACAGCAGTCAACCTGGGCTTGATGTTATGAGCTGTGCAGTTATCAAGGATGAGCACAACCCGCCGCTTCTCTGCCACCATATCCTCATCAAATTTGCAAAGCCAGCTCGTAAAAAGCTCTTGCGTCATCCACGCTTTCTTGTTCGCTTTATACGTTACTGGCAGGTACTCACGCTTTTTGAAACAACGCGGCCTCGCCGATTTGCCAATGACGAACAGGCGACGCTTATCGGTGCCGTCCATATTAGCGCAAAACAAAACAGTCACACGCTCCTTTGAAGACTTGCGGCCCGAGCAGGGTTCGCCTTTCAGCGCGAGAGTACGGTTGGGCAGCAGGTTATAAAATAAGCCTGCTTCGTCGGCATTATAAATGTCTCTGTCCGTATACGTCGAGAGAATGGTTCCTAAATTTAAGCGGAGCCAGACTGCGATGGTCTCGTCGTTCACCTCTCCGCTTTCACCGCACACAGCTTTGCAGCTGATGCCATGGCGGTCCTTGAAGCGCTGTATCCATCCGTTAAGGGGGTTGAAGTCATTGTGGCCTAAAAGAGCACCCAGGCACCTAGCTTTTTGCTGGAGCATCGGGCCACTTACCGGTATGCTCTGAGCCCTAACTTCTTTAAGCCATCTGAAGAGCGCTGCGTCCACGTCCTCGTACTTCGATGCACGAATTCTCTTCCGCGACAGCGAACTAGAATCTTGCCGCAGTTGCTGCCGCACCTTGTCCCGATTTTTAAAGATCATCGACACAGTTGTGTCCGATATGCCGTACTTTGCAGCCACCGCTGCCTTCTTCAGCCCGCTCTCAATGTCCTTGATAACGCATTCCTTCGTTTCAAGCGGTAATGCTTTCCGCTTCTTCACGACGCTTGAAGACGCCGACGACATGGCAGCAGAAGCAGAGAGCACGACAAGCACGCACTGAACGCAACAAAGAAACTGTTGGAAAAAAAAAAAAAAAAACGACAGCAGCGCGACTGCTTCTACCCCGCACTCTGTTCAGCGCACGCCCGGATTGGGCGCTGCCAGCATGACGTACGCGCCTCCCCTTCCTTCGGACTCTTCGAGGCCGCCGGGTCCGCCTGCTCTTCTCCCTCCCTCTCTCTCGCTCTTCTCTTTTCGTCGCGCGCGTCCCGCGGTGTGTCCGCCGCGCGGGCTGCACCCTTCGCCTGCCAAAAACCGCGCTTTAACCGGTATTCTGGTTTTCGCGCCCGCGTATTAAGCGGTCTGCCTATATATTGAGTTCTATGGCAGGAATACCGGTGGTCAGAAAAACCCGCGTTATAACCGGTTCCGCTCTAAAAGCGGTTACGCTATAAGTGGTCTCCACTGTATATGGGAAAGGAAATGGCAGATGCAACAAAACAGAGGGCGGAGTACTGCAATGTAAGGCAACAAACAAGAGTGAAGCACAGCACTGTAAAGGCACTGCATGCAGGGTGAGGGTTCACAGCTACAGCGCAGTGGGATAGGACGAGGTGCCATGGCACGACACAGAAGGGCACGGCATGCTAACAGCTATAGCCGAGTGTAAATGTCCATCAGTTTTTTTTGACGATGTGCGCTCTGTCAAGAATGCTCACTTGTACTGGTTCAAAACACCTGCTAAGACACCACACGGCTGTTTTATTCCCCTAAACCTGTTGCGCTCTCTAAAACATGTCGCAGACTATTCTCAACAAATTTTGGCCTCAAATGCTGCTAGCCATTTCTTGTACCTGATGCCCTATGCCAGTGCTTTGGAGGCACTGTGAATGGCATTGCTCACGAGCGCAAGCATGAACCACAAGCACCCCTCCCTTACTAGTCTTTGGTTGGCCGCTTGGCGACATAAAAGCTCACTTACTATCAGTGGAACATGTACGCAGTATTCTGAGAAGAGGAAAGAGCTGCAATATGTACAGCTTCCAAAGGAAGAGTATAACAAGATGACACAAAAACTGCTATCTACACAGGTCTGCCCACATTCTTGAGGGTAGCTTTAGATCAAGTTTAGATGCCAACTATAAGTTCCTGCTTGCTATCGCAGTTGTGTATGCTAGTAGCCTCAACAAGCACCTGCCAATGTGCTAAACAAGCACATAGTTGAACAGACTTGGAAGGATGCAGTTCCCATGCACAGCTGTCCACACATCTGTCATTATAGCGCCTGCTGTCGTACATGTCTTTAAGATGTCTTTAAAAGATGTACCGGACCCGGCAGGCAGCGGTGATTGTCACAAATGCACAAAACGGCGCATCATTCGAGTGCTCAGGAAAAATGTGCGGACAACTGTACAACTATTACCCTACCCTTCATAGCGCTTGTGCAAGCAAAAGCTTTAGGTGCCTGAGATAAGCCCCAAACCATGAACAGTATTTATGTTGTATTTACCTGCAAGTCCAGATGTTCTACTCGATCTGGATAACGTAAACGCTGTCACAGACGTGAGCAGCAATCAAACTGCAACACATTTCACAAGATGCACCACAGAAACATTCAAATTTCCAGCTCTTGCTTCATTTACCTCCAGCAAAAAAAAAAAAAAAAATGTTTAAAGCACAAACACAAAGACCTCACACATAGGTAAGGGAGCCAGCACAGGCAATAGACCTGTCATCCTCTGGGCACGCACCTGTACTTGTCCTGCACCTTTTGCTTGATGTCGAGTAGATTAGCTTGGGTTATGTCACGCTCCAGGTATTCAGACAACTTTTCAGTGGCGCTCTCCAGGTCCCGCTGATTGTCCTGCAAGGGCCGCCACACATGTGGGTTCTGAAACAAGGTCTGTCACCCCACACAAAGTACTTCGCTACACAGCTGCCCTATGAGGTAATCTCAAACTCTCCCTTTAGCAAGCAGAAAAGACACATGAGGACTTGGTTACCTGAAAAAACACCCGCTTGACTAAGAATAAAGACTCACATTGCAACATGTCAGGCAGGTGTCCCTTTTTTCACATTTGCAGCAGCAAAAAGAGCACAATGCAATGCAAGAGCAGCACAGGTGTGCAGAAAGCTTGGAGCATTTAAACCATGCGCCATTACGAATACTGGCTGCTTCCCAGCAGATGTTCCAACCAATGTGACGCACTCACCTCAAATATGACCGACTGGTTGTTCTTGCGCAGGTAGTAGGCAAACACGTAGGTGTACATGAGTGTCTGGCGGCACTGGCACAGCACGTCCACTGCCTTCTTGAGGAACTGCACCTCGATCCAGGACATGTTGTGCTGCTGCATCTCCTCCATCTTCTCCTTGACAGCCGCGTACAGCTTGTGCTCAAACTTGAGGCTCTGCATGTGGTTCAGGTAGCGGTTGCAGTAGAAGAGGTAGCGCTGCAGTGCCGCCCGCGACCGCTCCTGAGCGTCCCGCGCCGCGCGCGCCTCCTCCTCGTCATAGCGGTTGCAGTTGTACCACGAGGAACCATGGGGCTCCCATGGGCCGAGGCAAACCCAGCAGAAGTCCGCCTTGCAGTTCTGGTTCTTGCACACCATGTGGTTGCAACCACCGTCCTTCTCGATCGTCACACTGCACCGCGGGCATTCCTGAAAGGCAGTAGCGAGCAACAAGCCATTTCAACCTTGCAGGCAGTAGCATGCTGCAGACAGCGCAGCTCATGCACACATGGAGAAAGTTTTCCTCAAACATCCAGCATAGCACTTACTTTTTTAACAACCAAAATGCCATCTCAAGAAGATAATTTGCACGCACAAACTTGGTTGCCCTTTAAAAGTTCCTCATGACCATTCGATCCAGTTTCCCATAAAAAAAAATAGAAAAGAAACCAACTTCCAATGCTCCCAATCGATGTAGCCTCACACAGTGGTGGTCCAGCCATTTCAAGTTTTGAAGCAATTTTTGGAGCAGAAAAATATTCATTTTGGAGCACCTTTGCATCAAAATGATAATCCTGGAGCAACCCGGGAGCAACACGTGTTGTCGTCATCATCTCCGCATCTTCGTCTTTTTTGCACTCGTTAACCATGAATAAAGGAATCCCCCAGAAGAGTTTGTTCCTAACGAGGTAAAGTTCAGTCATGTAGCTAGGAAGAAAAAAAAACAGAAGAAAGGTTCACAAAAAACAGTGACAAAACATTTTAAAGTCCGAAGAATACGTACACTACAACCATTCTTTTTCTCAATTTTCATGTTGGCTCTACGATTAAACCTGGTCATAACAGAGTCCAAGATTTTTCGTTACATGCAGTTTTCGTGAGTAGAGGTGAAAGGACACTGCAGAACGGAAACCGAAATAACAAATAATTGTAGGTGAAATCACCTTGAAAATGATTACAAAAAACAGCGTTACTCGAAGTCATAAACGCGGAGAAACGTGTCGCGATCAGCGCGGCTGCAGCAGCAGCCGCTGCCACCTCCGCCGTGGCTCGCACAACGCCGCTACGAGTGGGGTGGGGAGGGCAAGGGAGACAGAGGCACCGCGGCCAAGCTAGAGGTCAACGCGTACAGCCGCGCCGCCGCCGTAGACCGTCCGCGGAGGCACACAGTTCTTCCTGCATGTTCCCCTTCTCTCGGTCTTCCCCTCGCTGTTGGTCGCCAGCGTTCTCCGCCATCCGCGCTCCTGACGCGCGAGAGCTATCAGCACTGGAACAGCGCGAGCAACCGCGTGGAAGCTATTGCCGGGCACTGTTGTAATGCCACGAACTGTTGTAATGCCTGAACTGTTGTAATGCCACATGTTATGACGTTCCAAAAGAGAACCGCTGGAGATGCGCCGCCGGCGCTGGAGCACGGCAGGTTGTGTCAACTGCAGCCACTCGTTGCGATCGGCGTTCCTCTCACGTCGGTTAGTGCTTTATAGTCACGAAGCTTTTGCATGGTTCTGCCAAATTTTGAGTGGCTCAGCACTAGCTAACAGATAGATGGTGTAGCCAATTCATTACACCAAGGTCAACTACCGCAACACCTTTGTTACATGGAGGTCAGAAATACATGCGCTTCAATGGAGGCAGCGCTGGGGAATTCAGAAACTTCGTAATATCAAGGAATTCGCTATAGGAAGGTCCGTTACAACCAGGTTTAACTGTATCTCAATGCTTCTTATGAATCAGCAAGGCCGAAATTCCCTTGTTCCAGGAAAGCTTGACCTCGCTGGACCTGCTCCAAGCCTTTGTTCTTCAACCCAGAAGATACTTCTTCTGTCCTCTTCATGGTTGACCGACATGATGCGCAAACATGGAGGAAGAAAACCATGGGAGAGGCCCTCGCTATCCGCGCTGAATACCAAAAAGTGTGCACTTTTGCAAGGGCTACTGGGAGTCTTTGGCCGACGGCGCAAACAATAGTAACTCTAGGCGCACCGTCATCGTCTGCTGCAATGCCTGCTGTGCATGTGCAAGCGCGCTGAGACGGCAGCCAAGTCGGAAGGGAGTAGGGGAGGAGCCGGCTTTAAAAAATGTGTTGTAGCCGCATCTCCAGAGTTGTTTCCTTCCTCCATGTGCGTGAATAAGCAGGCTGCTAAATTCTACCACGAGCCAGCCCACCAGCGCCCTAGGTTGCCAACTGATAGCCTGAACGGTTTCAGAAATAGTTGTTTCCTGTGACATCACCTTCTTTTTGGCACAGCTAAGGAGCAATATTGATCAATTTGACACTTTTCGAGCAGAGTGGCACAGCAAAATGTAAATGTATCAGAATGACGCAAATGGCACAGCTGGAGCGCCACTGCTCATATGTGCCACGCCACGCACTGTTTACAACATGCCAAAGCACACATGCCTACTTGCCTTGGTGTTTGCTGCTATCCAGTTGGACGTTTCACTGTCATCGTCGCACTTCTTCTGCCACCTCTTCAGCAGGTGGCACTTCACTGGGTCATGCCAATTTTCACCGCATGCAAAGCTGCACAGAGATGGCCGGTACAAGAAAATCAGGCTAGCAGGGGCATTAACCTTAATTTCCCACTGGCACACAGTAATAATTAAGTAATAATCTGCACAACAAACTGATTGGACAGAAAAGTTTTTCTTTTGTTTATTAAAGACACCTGGCACATAAGTGCCTTTAATTATGGTTCGGCAACATGAAGTCAGAGCCAAAATTGGAGGGGACACTTAAGCTCCGCCCTTAAGCGGTATGACGCGATAGGGTAATGGGTTAATTCCCATACATGCAGAAGGTCATTCTCTACTTTACAGTCATAGATCCTTGGGAGTATCCTTGGGAGTCCTCATTCACCTCCTGGCACAGTGGTGCAGCAGTTACGCGATGCGCCACTTCCCTGCAGTGGCAGGTGCTCCCAGCTGTGGGCCTTGTGCGGCCCAGGTTGCTCTTCACGAGCGATGATTTATTAATTTAACTACCACCTACCACGGTAGACAGGTTTCAATGAAGCCACAAGGCCACGTGACCTAGGTTACCCACCTGCCTCCAAGGTTGCTCTCTGGGGACCAACTACCACAGCCATGACCGTGATTTTTCACTCATGACGACGCCGACAAAGGATTCTTTGGTGAACAGGGCCTTTAATGCTATCGCGTTAAAAATGCAGCACTGCGAAACCATACCGAGTGTAACTGTGGAATAATAAAAAGTGAATTTAGTTTCTACAAACACACCAGACCATTATGTACATTTTGTCCTCATATTCACAGTCAATCTACTCATCAGTCTCCTTTCAGTCCAAGTGTCTTCTTGTCTTTTAAACAGCCAGCTGCACTTGCGCTCAGGCTTTACAGACAGCCTTCTTGACATACGGGAATACTGCCTAAGCTGCCCACTCAGTAACCTGACTCAAGCACAAACTCACAGTTTGTAGTCAAAACAAGGACACAAGCAGTGACTGCAGTGAACAGCAAACAATAAAATTACACAGGTCCTTCTTCAACCCAAAAGGAAACTCAAAAGCAGATACTCTCACCACTTACACATGTCCACAGCACATGTTCTATATTTGACCTTGGTAGCAGACTACTAACAGTTTATGCAAACCTTGTTCTGCACATGCTGAAGAGGGCTTGTGCAAGCAAGCTACTAGCCATTTGAGACATCAGCCACATCTAACCAGCCGGCAGTGCAGTGCAGCCTTGAGACAAAACCATAAGAGCATGCCAGATTTCTCTAGAGTGCAAAGGTGGTGTGCTGCTGCACAAAGAGAGCCAAATCTGACAGCTGGGTTTGAAATATGGCACTCATGTACACATGAGCGCACTTCGACGCCAGCAATGATCAGTTTCTAACAAAAACTTCAGCCACCATGCAAATAAATATGGCTCACCAGAAGGTGTGGCCACATGAGCAGGTCACTGGCTGCGTGTCCACGTACTGCACCTTGATGGCATTGTTGCACTCTGGTTGGGGACACCACCGCAACAGCCGGTTGCACTGTGATGGGAGCACACTGTGGTGTTAGCCACCCCAAGCACACCCTAGCCCACAGGGGAGGAGGACTCACCTCGACAAAGCTGTTGGTGATGAGGTGCTGGTACTTGAGCTTCACCTTGGGGTCAGTCAGCAGTTTCATGACTGTCTGGTCATCCACAAGGATGTCGCAGCCGTGGGCGGCGCACGAGATCGTCTGGCCCATGCCCTCCTCCATAATCTTGGTCGTCAGGTAGAAGTTCCAGCACTCGGTGCAAAATCTATGGTCACAGGCTAGCCCCGTCATCATCTGCACAAAGCAAGCTACAGCGTCAAAGTTCTTCCTGCGCGTCGTTTTATACTTGCACAACAAGGTTTGCGGAAGTCGTACCCACTGCACTGAGGTTTCTAACCCTCCTCACCGCCGGTGGAAGGTTATTCAGGAATATCAAGAAATCATCCATGAATAGCAATGCTCCTACTTTTACTTCATGAACGCTAACAAAACTGCATTGTCGAGGAAATATAACACTTCTTTGCTTCAGGTTCCTGTTATGCATAATGGATGCCATTTTGACAGACAAAGGCTATAACCACTCACCGCACTGGGTAGGTCACGCAGGCAAATTTCACAGTCCTCCATGCCATTAGCCGCCGACACTTGTCGTTTCTGCAATGTCGGGTACAACACATTCCCTCTTTGAAGGCAACACAAGACTGCCTTGCAAATGGATGAGAGACAACCCCAAACAGTCAATGTTTAAATGGCTTTTCAACACATCAGCACAATAACCTGCGGTACAGGCAAAGTGCTGTAAATGAAATAACACAAGAACTGCTCAAAACAAGCATGAATTTCCTTACTTGCATCGGAAGTATGCCTCAGTTGGCCACCCAAGGTTTCTACAAAATTTCTATGAAAAATTCATGACTCTTCAAAGAATACACAGCAAAAGCTTGTTAATTCAAATGCCAAGGAACTGGAGAAAAAATGCTCCAATTATAAGAAGGTCAAATTATCGAATGACCTCGAAAAAACTGACAAAAACTTGCACCACAGCTAATTTTTTGTGGTGAAAGGTTCGGCAACGGTCGCCTGCTTTTGAGATGACAACACACTACAATGGCCATCTTTCGCATTTCCATCGATGCTCCATTGCATGCTTTAAAATGATTAGGGCCTCCCCGACATGCTTTACAGTGCAAAACCATGGTGATGAAGCTGTGCTGCTTGCCAAAAGGCTTCACCCTGGGCCACCTTGATAGGACACGTGGCCGTGCCTCACTGTACAGACAGCTAATGGCATGTGATGACCACGCAGGTTCGGTGCTATGGAAAACCACGTTTTCGGAAGCGAGGGAAATGCGTAGCAGCGCCAATCAGCACCCGGAACGGTGCGCAGTTGGGCTTGATTGGTTGGCAGATGCGCGTCCGATAGCCACTGCCGCCGCAAGCTAGTGCGAAGCTCAAAAAAGCAAAACCTAAACTATGTGATCAGTCAATTCACGAAGTCATTTGTTTTTCGTTACGCCTGTCGTTGCACACCCAAAACAGATGTGCGGGCGAGATGCAATTGAGGGTATGGATATTTTGCCGTGCCGGTCAATTCCAGACGCGGATTCCCTTCGGGAGCCTGTTCAAATAAACCAGAGCAAGTGTATCCTGCTTGCCCATGCATGGTCCCCATAGAAGGTGCATACTGGATTGCCTGCTGGTGAGTAGCTGCTATGTACAGTGCTGTTGTGACAATTGCAGTTTTCCACAGCACAACACAATAAGCGCTGTGTCCCTTCATTGTTGTTTGTTAGCGCCTGGTTTTCTGCCCTGTTACACACTATACGCTACTGCGATCCACCACATCCAGGCTACATGTGTCGGGTCACACCTGCCACCGTGACAAGACGCATGATATACAGGCTCTCTGCCTTCCTCTAGAGAGGTGGAGAAAGGAAACTTCCTTCTATAATGTGCCAAAATGGCATCTGCGGCCAGCTGGAATATGTATTAAGGTCTCTAACATTTCAGGGATTTGAGGGCACACAATAGTAACCGGTGAGTGCAAAGAACAAACAAACAAGACAAACCACCTCAATATGCCATATAAAGTAAGGTAACCACTAACAGTTAGTCCTCTAATGAGATTCGTCAGTCACAGGTCAAAAATTTAATCGCAACATTCCTTAGACTTAGCGACCTAAAAGGCCATTGTTCTGTTCGGGAAATGCAAGCACTTACCTTCTGTGATTTGGCAGGCTTTTTGTATGGATTTACCACGTGTGCTTCTTTGAAAAGCCGCTCCTGATCACCGTCATAGTACCTGGACAGCCAAGCAACACAAAGTGAAGTGTGTCACCACAGTCAAAAGCAATCACAACATAGCTAGCAAATGAACACTATTTTGACCACCTTTGTTTGGCGAGGGTGTCGTCAGTTTACAAACTCGCTCCTCAATCTTCAATGATAGACCAAAAGTTGAACAGAAACACAGGCTACATGTCCATGAGCACTTGACACGCTACTGCGAACCTGATGCAACAATATGTATGAAAATGCTACCAGACTACTGTATTCTTTTTACAGCAAATGGTTCCCAGAAAATGTGCTACGAACAAGGCTAGCAAATGCAGCACATTTCACCTTTCGTACAGCTTCTCCATGTCCCACTTGAAGTGGTTCAGGAGGATCCGGGTTGTGGTGGGCGGGATCTGCACGCAAGCAGAACCAGCATATTCCCAATAGTTAGTAATCGTAGCAGTTTACAGCTGTCGTAACAAAGTGTGGAAGAAAAATGGGGGCCAGCTGGACAGCCTTTGTCAAAAGTAAAGATACCAACATCCGTGGATTCTAAGCATCCGTGGAAGTGGAGAAATGAATAGAGAGTCTCTCATCTCCAAGCCCTAACTCTGCTAACGAAAGAATAAGCAGTCACAACTAACTATGTTTTTGCCATCTATAGAAAACTATAGTTCCAAGAAACCGACAAACCGAGCTCCATTCACGAGCAAAATGCAGAGCACTTCAGTTTATAGCGAAGTGTCGCCCTCCTCTTGGCCCTGAATTCTTTTTCTTGACCTCAAATGTTGAGACAAGTTTTACAGCTAAGCACGTTTGCACCCTTTCTTCTGTTTTTAGTATCCGAACAAGAATCGTTCACAATTCTGCTCAACTTGGACAGTGGAGGCGCTGTTATACAGTGCAATCGAATCTCCACAGCATAGCAGACAAGTGAAAAAAGGTCGACAGCTCTAGAGAGAAGTGCCACGGCACAAAGCAGCAATGACAATGCTCCACATGAAAAGCAAGAAAGCTTTCATACACATGCTACAACACAATGGAGAGTGCCGACAGACTCGACACAAGATGCATGGGCCGACTCTGAACTGCTCCAAACATCAGACAACCACCAACAATGGTGTACAATCCAAAACAACCACCACAACTGCAGCCCGTAACAACAGATTTGGCAAACGCTTTCCGTTAATGCACAGCTAACAGGCCACAACTCACAGTTTTACGTGCTGTTCAAACAAGGAAATGCCTAATTCAAGCTAGAGCAGAACACATGAGTGTTGCGTAAAAAAATGATGTTAGTGTGCAGCCTATACGCTGCAGCAATCACTGCAGCCACTAGCAGCGCCAACAATCAGTGGGCAGGTGAACCATGATGCATCAGCACAGGGCACGAGAAGTTGGCTATACAGCATGTTGCCTGCTACTGCTTACAAGACACACTTGGCTTGCAGCAAGTGCAGTTGGTGAAAATGGTGCCAAAAGGGTCACTTACCAAGTATGAACAGCACCACTGTGAAAAATCGCTATGTTGTGATTTCACCACTAAATTTTGCAACAAACGAACATCTGTGGTTATATATGAGTGCACCTTGATAGCTGCAACAATTTACCATAGATGATGCATTAAGTCCTGGCCCTCTATGTGCATACAATGAACTGACCTAGTTACTATTGACCAGTACCAGAATTTAGCAGCTGCTTGCACGAGCAACACCAGGTGCTTTGCACAGGAATATGGGAGTAGAATTTGCATGCTGTTTCCCATGATGGTCCCCCAACAATATGGTGCCAAAGGCATTTTGACAAAACAACACATTAGTCAACGCGAACAAGAATGTACTTAACACGCTCGACAAACACACTACCTATATCTAAGGACATCACCACCAATGCAATGTAGCATTAAAAGAAAATGACAACATTAAGAGGACCACAATCAATTTTCATAACAGTTTTCATAGCACTCATGAATTTGAATGCTTATCCCATAATTTTCCAGACTGATTAAAGAATTACAGTGTGAATGAATACTGTTAAGTTCAGGTCCTCACTGCTCATGCAGATTTAATAATAGTTACCAGTGATACCCTGCAGTAACGATTATTAATAATGCAAGTAACAATATTCATGTAACACCTATTGCACTTCAATTTTAACATGGCTTGTGATGTATCTGGTCGCTCAAAAACTGCTTGTAGGCTAAATCTGTTGCGATTCATCATCATGATGCCCAAGCTAGTTTTAAACACAGGATGTGCCAAAAATGAGCTTAACTTACAGTGAATAGATGCCACTTTCACTGCTTGGCAAGCATTACTGGTAAAACAAAAGGCTTGGATGCTTTTGCACAATGACCGAGGGCACAGCTTATCAAGTGTTCAGAATCACTTTAAGGAGCCCACAGCACATGGTGCTGGTTCTGGCTTCATGATGGCATTCAGATGGCAGTTCATTGTTTCAGCTTAAGATCTTGAGAAGCATTCATTCAAATGCTGGTTAGAGTGGCACTCTGTGTAGTCTGCAGACTATTGGCATGCTTAGCATGTGTGTTTGAATTTAATTTTCTTCTAATGCAATAGGATTTGGGTTGTAGCCATCCAAAAAATATCCAGTTTCACTGATGAGAAATTCACTGATTGGTCGGGAGGGTCATGACATCATCAGCACTGCCAAATTTGAAAATCTGAGGACTAGAACGTCCAAGAATACCCCCATATGTTAGTATACTCCCATATGGGAGTATACTAACCCCACCCACTAATCCACCTTAATCCACATGTGAAATATTTGCTGATCCACCTTAATTCACCCAAAAATCCCCACTAATCCACTTCAATCCATTTTCTGGGGCATGCCTACTTCCAAAATTTTGGGGGTCCTTAGGAACTTTAGGGGGTGGACCCACTTCCAGATGCTATTGCACTTTTTTCTTTAAGAATGTGATTAAGAAGGCTAAGTTTTTTACTGCTTTTCTGATCATTTTCATACTCTGGTTGACTCTTGCCATGAAGTTTATGTGCTGGGGCAACCGCCAGAGTAGAGACAACAGAACCGCCATTACTAACATGTACACAGCACCTGCGCGATGAGCCACTAACATCCAAATTTACATGCATACCAATGCTTCATCTAAGCAGCGAAAATGTTGAGAATGAAATGACAGCACTACCAGAGTGAGCAAGAAACAACCACAAACGTCTGGGTAGCCAAGCGAGGTTGATGACAGTGCATTTCACATTGGCAGTTTCTGTCCCGAAATAAAATTCTTGGGAAAGCTTCACGACTAGGTGAAGCTATTATCAGGTAAACAAAAAAATACTGAAGTCTTCAAACTGAACAACACATCATCATGCCCTGTTTAACTATGTAACTAAAGCTAGGATGCATGCTAGATGCCTAAGGTGTGCGCGCGTGCACACACACACACACACACACACAGAGCACACAGAAACAAACAGAAGTTGGTGAATGTCATTTTCTCTTTAGGTGCTAAAGAAAAAAAGGAACTAGGGACATTAAAAATGAATGGAACAATTCCTTCCAATCCTAATCTCATTTGCGATGCTCATTTTGAAACAGAAGACCAAACGAATATGGAAGTTAATTTTGAGGAAATTTCGCAGAAAAGAAAGGTGTAGATTAGAAGCCTCATCTAAAGTACCTCAAAAGTTAAAGCACTCCATCCATTACTGTACAGAGACACCTTGATGTTTCTAGACATAATTCTGGTGCAACTTCAGACACACGTGAATAGTCACTATAACAAGACACTCTTCAATCTCGAAATGCAGTCACATGGTTCTAAACAGTGTTGAAGCAAAAACAAAAACTAGCAAAACAGAAGAGGAAAGCAAATGTGGACAGAATCATCGAATTTGTTGAAATTTAGTCAGAGCTGCATAATGCACTGCAAAAGGCAAGTAAAAGTTAAATCTACAGAGTTGCACAAAAACCAACATCTTACCTAGTAGCCACTAAAAAATTATGTATGCCACAACCAATAAGATTTCTGCCTCAAAGGAGTCAACCATTAGAGCAAATTTTCATTACACTGCTCAATGTAAGGATACAAGAACCTCCTAGGTCAAGATTCAAAATCCAGGCCGACAGCTACTGTCACAATAAGTGCTGTACAGTGTTGTACACTGCTCCAGAACGGCACAGCCAGGTTTTGAGAAAATATGACAGCGCAAATTCAGAACTAACTTCTTAAATCACAATAAAAAAATCGGGGACTCTTACTTCGTACCATTCACAAACCAAAAAAAAACATTATGAACACTAGTCTAATCCATACTCAAGCAGGTCTTGAACTCCAATAGCTAGAACATCCAAAAACCTTGATAGGTATTGGAAATCCACTAGCATTTGCAACTGTTATAATTATGTAGGCTGCTTGGCTGCACTGCATAAACAAACTGTTCCACAAATTGCTGGACACGGCAGCTTACAGACATTGCCTACCACGGGCTGGGCGCAGACATTAACAGCTGCTACTGTCCAAGCAGGCAACAATTATCACCTGCTATTGTCCAATGTAATATTTTTTCCACTGAACAGAATAAGACATTTACAAATAAACAGCGAGAGCTTGCCTAACTTGACATTCTTGCAGTTTTCTCTAGTATTACAACACACTGTGAAGCACATCATGGAAACAATGAGTCCTTGAACTTGCTCAAATATTAATTAGTGCAGTTTCAATCTATTTTTCGTGCACGTAACAGGGCGTGGTGCACAGGGACAGCATGCTTCTATATTGGGAACATAAGGGGGCAAGCTCTACTTGACAACGAGCTGAATCTCCAGGAGCCATGAATGCAGTGCAGTGACATAACATGGCCAGCTTTAAATAACACGACTCACTGACACAAGCCGGCTCTTTTCTGTGCCTAACAAAAAGGGAAGATGTTGACATCCTATAACCTGAGAACACCAAACACCATGTCTTAATAGAAGGCACACCCTTACAAAAATATATTCCTTGTGAAGGTCAGAGGTTCATAATGTTTCCATGTTATGGAATGAACTTCACTAAGCCAGACATTGAAACCCCCTAGCAACAAGAACACCCCACCAGTATAAAAAAAATAGCTTATTCACATGAATTCTAGCATAAGGATGTTGATCATGACTAATCCTATCACTTTAAGTGCCCTGCTCCTATGCTTGGAATTACCCCATTGTTACAATAGTACCTGCAACTACTGCAGCTATTGCAATGGCTTATCATGCAGCACCAGCACAACAACAATATAGTGACTAAGCACCTAACCCTACTCAGAGTAGGAATGAAACAAATACAGAGTTCAAAAACAAACTGCTGCGGACAAAATATTGTTTCCAAAGAGGTGTCACATGTGAAATAACTACAACAAAGCCCTGCGCAAGTACCAGAGTAGTAGTTAATCTCTAACCAAAGCTGCATCTCATTCTCGTGAGAAACTAACTACCGGTTACTACAGTTAAACAATTAACTAGTGAATTACAGCAAGGTGTGTTACCAATGCAAAAATATACAGGGCTTCCTTCCTGCACCGAGCTTATATGGTGAAAGCAATAATTGAAACGACACTTGTAATGCATGCTCATCACTACACTGCAATGGTTAATGCAGTTTCGCTAAAGTTTACAATGAGTGATTTGAGCTAGACTCAAGGTAAGGCGTGTACCAGCACAAGATTTTGAACACAGCGACCATGCAGAAACCGCCACACCTAACGTAATAGCGGGACTACAATGAGCACCTGAAGTGAAAAAAAAACACACGCCCACGGCCTCTTGCAGTGCGCATACCTGAACTAATACCGTGTTACGATGACTCAAAGAAAATTCCCGTTCCAATTTGCTTCCCTCCGAATGCAGTTCGACCTCGCCCTCCCGCGCGATCTCCGCCACCATGCTAATGACAAAGTAAGCCTTTCTTTCGTTTCCGAGCCGTGGCGTTGTTGCACAACACCGCTCTTCAAGGACCGCGCTTCCTTCGTTTCCAAAACAGTGCGTTACGCGGTGAGCATGATGCCATTCGGTTTCGTCACATCATTGCGCCGTTGCGACACTGATGAACAACCGCAGACCTTACCAGGCAATGCAAGACACACCAGCGCATTTAACGGCGTGTGACCCCTAAACAAGCGCACGTTCGCAGCCATCCGCAGCAGACGACAGCCCCGGCACGACGACGAACCCCTGTCACAAGCACCTAGCTAAACGTAATCCTGCTCGTTTTCCCTCTTTTTTCCTTGACAAACCGCAAACGTATTCAGCACGACTGCCGCCACCTGCACGGAGAAGCAGTCCGCACCATCGATGCATAATTTGGGCCCATAGAGGACGTCCCGTGTGACAGGCGCCGTTCAGGAACGCGTCCGTGTTGGACTACGTCCGGAGAACGCGGCTGTCAGGATATGCTCCGCAAGAAGGCACCGATGGGACAGGAGAAACGGCCGATGCCTTCTCGGCTCTGGCGAGCTACCAGAGACAAGAACTGATGCGCTTTCGCTAGCTGCCCAGGCAGACGTGAAGCAAGCAGTTAGGCTTAAACACCACATCGACACCACCCGCGGCTGGCACTGCCGTGACACACTCACCTCGACAATATTGTTAACGTCACTGATACAGTTAATCATGTGCTGCACAATATCCTCCGTTGTGAGAACTTCAAAAGGAAAGTCTTCAATTTCCATCTTCTCTTTAGCCGTCGTCGGTTCTGGTTCCAAACCAATAGACAGTCCGTCGTCTTCCTCGCCGCTAGATTCATTCCCGGAATCCGTGTTGTACATGTTGTCGTCTTCCGAATCCATACTCACGCCCTTGGAGAATGTGTTAGGAAACAGAAGACCGTGATAAGCGTATAAATTGAGAAAGAACACTGGGCCTAATACAGGCCTCCTTACAGCTCATCGTTCCATACCGTGTTTATCCTGTGACGTCATTGCGCTGCTTGCGCCACCTGAGAGGCCGACGACGCGTTGTGGCTCGGGAAGTGCTGGCTGTGGTCGCCGCGGCGGCGGGCGGCTGCGTCCTGCAGCAACCCCGCGGCGAGCGCCCAACGCTCGGCCACCGCAGGATTCCTGCTGATGGCGGGGCGTGCTGCCTCAGACCGCTTCGTCTTTGCTGTCGTCGTCACCGCTGCCGACGATATGGCTGCCGCCGCCGCAGCAGTGACCCCCCGGACCACAACAGTAGCCGTGGTCTAGGAGCTCCGCGTGCAGGCCGCACGAGACAGTAGCTCGGACATTTGCGCGTTCGAAATCGGAGCCCCGCTCTGCGCCCATGTAAATTATTCCCGAAGCCAATATCTATCATGCTTCGTCCGTTCCAACCCTTACAAGCACGCGTACCCGAGGTATAAAACGAAATATGGCACGCATGCTTCTGCAGTGCGCGGTTTTATTAATCAGAATAACTGCTTAGAATCACACAAAAAAAAATAACTGGTCAATTGAATAGAAGCTATATATAGATTTCAGCAAAGCAAGATGCCCCGGGGACCTGTCCAAATGCCCTGACTAACATAAGCTGATATTTGTCTTGTTGCCATGCAGTTGGGGTTTTGTACATTGTTTTTTTTTTTCCATATCGCTGCTTCTTGTTTCTAATTACAGCTGCTCTGGGCATGAGACTGCATATGAGTTGTGTACATTAAAAAAACTGAGATATTTTCTCCACGCCGTAGTACAGAGTGACTGCTGTACCACCACCGGCACCTAAGAGTGCTTCTAGTTAAGAGTGCTGCCATTGGCACGCCTGCCTCAACCATGTGACCGCACGTCTCACCCGCCGCGGTGGCTCGGTGGTTACGGTGTTCGGGTGCTTAGCGTGAGGACGAGGGATAACATCTTAGGTGGACACGGCGGTAGCATTTCGATGGAGGCGAAACGCAAAAGACGCCCGCGTGCTGTGCGATGTCAGTGCACGTTAGAAAACCCGAGGAGGTCAAAATTAATCCATTCCTGCCCGGCGCGTTTGGTGTATGAAGGGAGACAGTCTCTCCGAAAATTAAGTGATACAGTGTCTTTTCTTTCCTCAAAACAAGAAATTTTAATTTCATCAGACCCACTTGGTAGTTTTGGCAACGTTGTTTTACGTGAACGCGGGACTCTTCGGTAACGACATTCTAAGATGCCGCTTCTTTATCATGGAGATGAAGAACAGAAGGAAAAGCAGCGAGCCCATACTACGGTCTGTGCGAAAAGCAACTATCGTCGTTTCCGGGCCTCCGATGCAGCCAGACAGGATATAACAGCTCGTAACAGCTAGCATGGCGTCAACTTCTCGAGGTGGGTGACCTCCGAGCATACGTGGAATTCCTGGATCGGTCTTCTCTATCCAGCAGAAGGACGGCGAAGATGTGTTTTGTGACATTTGATGTGGGTGGGGCATAAAAGAAGCAGTCCGCTGTCCATATTGGACGCTAATCAAGTAGTCAAACTGCCCAGCCAGAGATCTGGGGATTATGGACTGTATTTAATGAACCGAACCAGGTGTGCGCGCCTACGTAGAATAAACCTCCCTTGCACAGTTTTTCCTTAAGCCCTTCCTGCTCTTCCGAGTTCCGCGCTACACACGGAGCCAGACAGGAGCTGCAGAGCTCGGCCTAGGAGAGACGAGCGAAGACGAGAAATAAATTAATTCGTACAAATTGATATATATTATGTATGAGGTAATGTAAAACAAAGATCTTCGCCACTCTTTAGTGTTTGAAAAAGATTTTCCGCGACTGGCTGTTATCAGCGTCAAAAATCAGCTTGATTTTGAATGAGACAGCCTGAAATAGCAAGATGGCTCTGTTGATGCCTCCATGCTCAGCATTAGGTCAAACGGCAATTTATTTCAACAAGAAGGGTTCCTTTCAACATCAAATTCAAATGAGAAAGTCGCCAAGGAAAAGTAAATCTTTGGACTTTCTCAAAATTTGTACAATCGCGTCTGGTTAGATTAATGAGCCATTATCTCTGTTTCAAATTTCGCGCCGGCAGTTGCCTTCTTTAGCGCATAGCTTAAAAGTTTATAACCATGACCATATTAAATAAAATACAAAGCGAGTTTTTTTTTAAGTGTTAATTTTGCTTGTTTTTGAAAGACGATAATGAAGGTGAGAGAAAAATGCCATCACCGCAATGGGTCAAACTGGTTTCCAGGTGGCGCGAATGTGACCATCATGGCCGCCGTCTTGCGAGTTGTCTGCAATGAGCCCGTCTGCATATGCGATCGTTCCCACACGTTGTAGCGTCTTGGACTTGAACTTTCAAGGCCTTGACCTTATCGCTGACGTGTTTCCCACGATCGACATGTAGTGCCGCCTGACAGACATCGATTTCGGCGCAGATTGTAGGACTGAAGTACTGAAGCGTGCCGCGGAACAGTCCGGAAACTGACTCCGAGGTGCACAGGTGTCGTGCTGAAAGCCGAAGATGGACATCGTACTAAAGCAGCAGACTTACCTCAAAGAATGCTATGATTCTTTACTACGAAAAAAGGAACGCCAAGACCCCGAAGAGCTCAAGCAAAATCTGCGAAAGCTGAACGAGTGCAACTACTCTTTTCAGTTCATTAGCAGCCGGGTAAGGACTAACAAATCCTATCGAAACATTATTAGAACGGCACGCCATGAGTTTTTAGAGTGCTGTTTATGTTACTCAGCTTCGCCCTGGTATCTGTCGCTTTGAAGCAACGCGTTGCGAACATTCGTTGTGCAAGTCGTAGCAACGAGGTCGACTGCTTAGGCTTGCTACTGGCTGTAAATAAAGGGATTGAAATGTTGCTGCCAGATATGTAAGAAGCGCCTTGTAAAAAACTATTTGGCTAACTTTGGACCCATTTTGGGCATATACGGTTTATAGGGGTTTAACGTCCCAAAGCGACTCAGGCTATGAGGGACACCGTAGTGAAGGGCTCCGGAAATTTCGACCACCTGGGGTTCTTCAACGTGCATTGACATCGTACAGTACACGGGCCTCTATAATTTCTCCTACATCGAAATTCGACCGCCGCGGCCGGGATCGAACCCGCGTCTTTCGGGTCAGCAGACGAGCGCCATAACCACTGAGCCACCGCGGCGGCTGACATTTTGAGCATATACGTGAAATAATATACTTGTACTGCTTCATTCAACAAATATGAGAACTTCTTATAGATAACGGAACTTTACCTTTAATTTTTGAAGTGCTTGCTTCGGTAGTGTGAAAAGGCTTTTTTTTTTATTTATTCTCTGGCTTTTTACTTCTAGGATGCTGATGTGATTATAGTACTCCTCGTTGACGTTTTGAGTGTCGTCCCTAACGATGACCTGGTATCACGTTTTGGCCAGCTTGTTTTTGACATCTGCACCAAACAAAAGGTATGTGTTTTTCAGGAATTACCATAAGCACATTGTTAGGCAATAATCATTTTCCCAAAACATAAACATCACTGGTTGACCCTGTGGCACATGGTATAAACTTTGCGAGAAACTGCTGTGATTGTCAGGAAAGGATCACGAATACTTTTATATATAGTGAGTTCACTATACTTTTATGGATGGATGGTAATGGCATTACCCTTTGTGTCGGGCGGCAGCTTGCGCCACCTAGCCTATAATTTCCCCCTTAATTTTTCCCCTTTTCCTTCTATTTCGCTTTATGTAACTGTTAATGTGTTTTCTGCCAATGTACATTACCTTGATTGGGACAAAATGTTAACAGAAAGCTATGAACAAATATAGGCCCAATCTTTTACTTTGACTATTTTATTTGATTGTTGTTTAGTCAGATATCGGTACTTTGTGCATACTTTTTCTAATCCTTGTCACGCATGTGTCGCCAGTCTGATCTTGAACATGCCTTGATGATCCTTGTCGCATGGTTTATATGACAGCTTCTGTCATGCACACAACATGAGCTTTGATAACGTGATAGACATCAGCAGCTAGCCACCACCGTATCTGTTTGAATACTGGAAGGGTCGTTCCCCTTCCTTTTCCTTCAAACCTGGAAATATCGAAGAGGAGTGAGGTGCTTTACAGTTGGAGCATATTTCTGGAGAGGATGTGACCGCGCTTAAGACTGGACGCAGAGAACGAGACACACACTTGAACTGTTTTTCTCAGTTCTAATTTGTAATTGGAATGCCTGTAATCAAGAAAAAAATGCATTAGGACCACAGAAGGTACACCAAACTGTGGCTGTAGCATTTATTTAGTTTATATTTAAGCTTTGCTCAGTAGCTGTAGTCTTCTGTTCATGTTATACGCTACTCTCCCGACCAAGTGTGATGATTTTCTGTCTTCTGTTAATGTTATGCAGAGTGTGCTCTTTGTCACTGCAGGTCACTCTTGAGACTAGGAGTCTACATAAAACGATGGAGTTTCTCCTGAAGGCGTTCTCCTCTTGCAGTCTTTGGACACTCACAAACTGCATTAGTGCCTGTGGGGCACTCCTTTACTCAAATGTATCACGGCTCGAACAGGCAAGCCACATGGCCATCACTATGCATGAAAGTCTTCACTTAACATCTCTGCCCTTTCTCCTCTGACAAAGAATTTGGTGCTGCTCAGAAGCTATGCCATCAGTCATTTTGGTATCTGTGGAGCTGGCATGTGTTGTGGCCTTGCCCAAATTGAAAGATTCACCAGTTTAGGAAAAACACTTTTGTAGTCATTAGTGTACTGAAATGCCATTGCTTGTATTATATTGTCGAGTGTGGACCTGTAAAAATTGAATACTCGAGCAATTTAGGAACAAATATTGCTTGATATGTCATCATCATTTTCCTTGAGTGCTACTTTAAAGCTGTGTTACGGTTTTTATCATATGGTTTTTAAGGCAAAATTCTAAAGCTATTTGTACTTGAAGCTCTGTGTGGATTCTGCAGAAAAGAAAAAAAAAGAAATACTATCCTGTCAGATTGTTTTATCTTTGCTATGCTCTTGAACATGCCTATGCACCCATTGGATACACATCATTTTCAATACCATGAGTGGTGATGACTGTATTATTTACAAAGCACCCCTGAGCAAAGCCTGCATTAGCTTCTTGTTGTATGAGCATTTTACTTGGAAGTGTAACTTCTGATTGCCTTTCTCTTCCAGTTTTGGGAAGAACTGCTAGGCAGAGGGTGTGTGTTTGAAACATTGCTTTCTTCGCTGGAGCTTGATATCAATGCAAAGCTTACAACACTTAAAGCTCTGAGAGCAATGACAATTAGGTGAGTAAAATCTTCCAGCGTTAATTACTAAACTGCTTGTTTAACATTTGTTTCACCTTCGTGCAGTCTGCCTTAATGTGTCATTTATTTTCTTTCGTAATTGACATAGGCACCTGTTTTTCTTTGCTGAAAGTGCTGAAAACAAGTATGACAAGTTCTTGTGCTAGCTTATGTCAGAAAAGTGCAGTAGTTAATGTGCCAACCAGTTCACTACTTTCACTTTTAGATCTGATAATCTCAGAGTGGTGTAGTTCTTATAGCCATTTTTTTTCTGTGTTTGTTTCCATTTTATTTTTCTTGATGTCATTGTTCTTGTGCCGTGATGTGGTAACTGTTAGATGACCTTCAATGAGCCGCAATGGTGTCGATCCTGACTTTTTGCACCTTTCATGCAAACAGGAACCCTGGAGAGCCATACATGCCAGACACGTACATTGCGCGAATGGTGGAGATCCTTCTGGGTGTGCTCAGTGGGCCCTGCTTTAATGATAACAGCATCCAAGCACAGGCAAGTATTCTATCTTAGTCATGTCTGTCTTGTACTTGCTTCCAAACAGTTGTAGCAGCACAAGTTTCAATTTATAAGAACACTTGCAGGCCACATTCTTCAAAATGGAAGTACCTGCCTGTCTTAGGCCTGCCAAGATGTTATGTTGGGCTTTTGTACTGTCTGAGCATGTTAACGAGTGTTTAAAGTTTGTAGGTGATACAATGGAAGTTTTATTTGCAGTTTGCTGAATTGCTTTATTTCTCATTTGGCTAGCTTATAAGAAAAACCTTACAATGAAGAGTGTGTTGCAACTATACATGTTGTATACCTTGGATCTGCTTTTACTTAAGGTCACAGAAACTTCCAGAATATTTTATTTATTGTGTTTAGCTAAATTATAAACACTACAATTTTGCTTTATCTTCTCCATCTCGTCACAGACACTGGTTATTAGTGCCTTGAGGTGCTTGCAAAACATTTTTTCCATGAAGTGGAATTTTCCTAGTGAGCAACTAGGGAACCTCTTAGGCGTGCTCAAGGTGAGTAGTGCACTGTGCTTTAGAGATGATGTAGAGAAATGCATGCCACTGCATGGCAGTACAACTGAGTGTTCTGAATTTTGATAGTTAGCTGCAGTGTTGATGGCCCAGGAACTTTGAATTATGCATTGCAGTTTTGATGTGTGTCAGTCATGCTGCCATCAGTAAGTCATTCACTGCTTCTTTGCCATTATTGAATGGTCATTTAGCAGTTGAAACAATGCTGAAAGAAAAAACTCAGGTTTCACAGTCATGTTTGAATGTATGATCTCTGCTGTTCAAAGTTTATACTACTGATTTCGTTCCTTTCTGCATTTATGTACAATTAAGGAAGAAAAGCTAAAAAATATTTGATGGAACCAGAATTTTTACTGTGCATGCTAAAACTTATGTAATCTGAAACATTTCGCTGACTTTCAGCATGATTGTTCTATTTTTGTACTCCTAAGCGTTGATAAGTTCCCGGTTCAATCGATTTCCCGGTTCGTACGCTCATAATTGCGGACATTAAAAATGTCCCATAGAGTTGCACTATATTTTTCCCGTTTAATACGGAAAACACGATTTTCCGGCTACTGCGTTTAAAATTTCAACAAATTGTGGCCGTATATTACGTTTATTGACCAATCGCACTTGTGCAAACATACAAGTGTGCCGAACGAGAGGGCACGCGACATGTTTTTTGCGGCAGTCACCCGCGGTGGTGGCTTCACTGCAGTGCCTCGATAGAACGAGGCGAAGCACTATTGCCACCACCAAGAACAAAAAAATAAAAACCGCGCTAGCATTCGCGGCGGCCGTTACTGCGGGGACGCGATATGGAGAGGAGAAACGCTGAGGTTTCTTCGCGGTGCATAAGGGAAAGGAGGCGAAGCTTCTACGAACTACAGCGATGCGCTTATATACGAACTGGGAAACCGCAGCTTAAAGAGCAAAAACACTGCGACGACAATCAGCCGCCGCGTTGGCTTTCCCACTGTACTAGAATGCAAAGGGGAGAAGCATCCGAAAATGACAAGGAAACGATTTTGGTTACTTTCGTCACTGCCGCTGACGGACCGGATGCGTTACGAATTTCCTTCCGCGCTAAAGATGGCGTGAACACGGACTGAATTCCGCGAGCACTGGAATAGGATCTGTTCAGCTCTTGTGCCGAGAAATGCCAATCGACATTTTTATAAAGTGAAATTGTCAATAAATGTCTTTTTACCTCATTCAACAGTTACATTTGGCAAATTGGTTGAGCATCCGCCTCACATGCGGGAGGTGCGGGCTTCGATCCCCAGTGTCGCCGGGTCCCCACTTGGGATACAATGGGCACAAGCTTTCTCCTGACCTGGTGTTCGGCTTATTAGGAGTGAATTGCTTGGAAAATGGGTCTTTGACCCCACCTTGAGTAGTCGAAAACACTTGGCCGTGGCGCTCTTTCGCCATAGATGGATGCCCTTGCGCCGCAAAAATTCATAATCATCATCAAAATCGGTTTGGATCATACGTTTTCCCGGATAATACGTTTTTCCCCACAATTAAAAAAAACGTATCAACGAGGTTTTACTGTACTTGCTTTGCTGTGAAATTACCCTATTTACAAGAATATAACGAGTTTCCTTCCCTTAGTTTATTAGTTTAAGAATGTATCTTGCGTTATATTTCGAACCGAGGTACGAATATAACGCATTTTTTTTTCTCGCTCCTGATAAAGATAGCCAGATAAAGCTTCATCACCAGACTCCAAAGCATCTAGAAGAAGCCAGCTTTCAACAGCTTTGAGATGGCACAGTGCGCAGGGGAATGGAGTGGGTGGTTATGAACGCGGATAGAACGTGGCATAGACCATTAAGAAAAAGAAGGCTCTGAAACAGTTCAGTGAAGTAGAAATGAAAGAAGGGCAAATGGTCGCAGGGATGGGCAGCACGGAGCAGCGGTTGCATGGCACTAACGGCAGCCACTGCTGCTTCGGAGAGTGCATATGTTAACGTGTCGGAGGCTTTGCTGCACATAATGATGTCGCATGCATTCCAGATGTGCTGCCTCAAATAATATCAATGTGCCCGTTGCTTCCATGCGTGCGATCTCCGCTTTTCCGAGCCCTTGGCTTATAGCTGGCGTGAACAAGCTGACATCGCTTTACAGTCATAATATTTTTTAAAAATTATTTTCGTGAGGTCTCAAAATCCTACCTTGCATTGTACTCATTGTCATCTTATATACGCGTAAATGCAGTAAGCTTTTGGACATCTTGGCCCGTCTCCTATGGAGGTGTCACTGTAAAATGCATATTTTGTCAAATTCCGAGAAATAGATGAAATTTTATGTATAGCCCCATAGTCAAGTAGGAGAGCTGAAACGTGTTTTTATTTAGGCAAATATTAAGTTCTCTAAATCGTATATACAAGAACATAACGGTGCATGAACACATTATGACTTGTGTCATTTGTGTCATTATTGACTTTAGGCTTCGAAATCATATTGTAGCAATTCTGCGAGGCTGTTCTGTCAAGAAGGATCACAGATTATTATACTTCACCACACCTTTTTCTGATACTGCTTGATGTGTACTGCTTTTAATTGAAGTTAAAGGGATTGGTTCTGTTGTTTGTTTTTCGTTAACTGTTGCAGCATTATTCTATGGTAAGCATTCACTACGTCTGCCTACTTCATCTTTGTTTTGTTCTCCTAGACTTGAAGACTTACACCTGTTTCTTCTATGACTCTTCTTTTTTTTTTTTGCCAGAGCCTCTCCTTTTTCGGCTTCCCAGGGCAAAAAAATAGGCAGTACCTGAACTTACTTCCTAGTCCGCTATGCACACATTTGCCATCTGTGGCCACCAGCGAGGAAGCCCAAAACCAATCAAAAGTGAGTAGTGCTGTAAAATTGTGTTATCTTCGTGACATTGACTACAAAACGAGTGGGTAGGAATTATCACTTTTAGCTGGCATCAGCATTTCACATTACAAGCTGTTCATTTCCTCTATCATTCGAGAGTCTTAAGGCAACTCTCTGCTTTCAAGTCTGGTGTTCAGTTGTGCTTTTCCTGCAGTCCAGGTTAGCATAAGAGGGCAGTTTAATAAATCCCTCCACACCGCCTTCTGAGCCCTTCTTTTCATCATGGTATGTCTGTAGTAAAAACAAGACGCTTTTACTGGCTGAACTGCGAGTTACTAACATGACCAAGTTTCCTCTGGCACTTGGTATACCAAGTATACCATGCAAAAAAACATACGCAATTTTTCGAATAGGCAGGAAAAACTTGCGCAAATATACTGTCATGCACTTAAACAGCAGAATTTGTGGAAAGAAGAAAAAATAAAAAGAAACAAGGTTTGTTTGAACCCCAAGATGAACTGAAAAAGAATAAACAAATGGCAGCGCACAAGAATTCTGTGTACTATGTTAACATCAGGTTAGCCAAAGCAGACTTAAACACAGAATGGTCACATTTTTCGACGACCGATCGGGGAAGGTGATTCCATTGTGCCGATATGCTATGGACGAATGAGTTGCAGAAGTGATTTGTTTGACGTGAAGGAATACCAACTTTATGACGATGATCGACCCGAGCTGAAACGTAGCAAGGTGGCGTTATGAATTTGCTCTTAAGGATGGAGTTATCATAGTAAATCTTATGAAATAGACAAAAGCGGGATATATTTCTGCATTGGAACAGTAGTGGCAGTGATAAGCTTGATTTCATGGCAGTGACACTAGAGTTATGGTAATAATTCGAGAGAATGTAATGGGCTGCATTTGAGTTGGTAAATTAGTTTCTCTTGATAAGGGCCCCAGATGGTTGTAAAATTTCTCGGCTGGACGATTACCCCATACTCCCCCCGCTTACACCCGTAAATCTGCCCCTGAGTATTTCTCATTTATGCATGCTTACGTCAAGTTTATTGACTTTGTTAATGACATGTGGAGTTGTGCTGCCACCACAACCTTGCTGTACTCATCCTTGCGCTGTTCCCTTTGTGTCCACTTTAAGCCAGCAACACCGAGGAGGAAAAACCGTAAAAAGAAGAGCAAGAAAGGGAATGGACCTGTCAAGGAAGATACACCAGAACAATCAGAGGAAGGTGTGTTGGCTCCTTTGTTCGTGCTGTGAGCTTTGTATACTCTTGTGTCACGTGTCCTTGGAAATTATTGCTCTTGTCTGACATGATTCTGTAAGAGTGCTGCCAAATGTTTTCTGCATAACTTTTTTTGCTACTTTCCATATGAGGGATGTTGCTCACAGAAATTGCGGATGGGAGAGATTTTTGTCATGTATCCAGGATAATTTTGGTTACATTCCTAAGCAAAAACAAAAGTGGTTGACCTGTTGCATGCTTTTAAATGCCTGGAAAAAATATTGACTCTTTGGACACTGAAAGCAAGAGGCAAAATTATGTGGAAGATGATATGTGTAAACCATGACATTAAGTGCTGTGCACTTCTTAGTTGCCGTAGTTTTTAATGAGAGAATTTTTTAAGCAGGGAAGACGTGAAGTCAGGAAATTGTATTTGTGCTGGAATATTTTATGTAAAGCAGCTAAACTAAGGCTTAGGTGAAAAATATAAAGTAGAATTTATCAGGTTTGCTACTTGCCACGAGTGTGCTTTGCACATACACATGTTATGAGATGCACCTAAACCATCCGCATACTAAAGGCAAACAGGTGGTGTCATTTCCCTTATTCAATTATGGCTGTGCATGTTTTTGTCAGTTCAACAACCAGCTGCGTGGGCCAGTCGCAATGTCAGGAACCCAGTATTTCCATGCTGCCAGCATATGTGTGGCAGTAATGTAAGCAATTTCCGATACTACATATATTGTGGTTGCATATTATGTGGTGCAGCTGTACCTTTCTACTAACCACTATTTGTACAAGGTGACAAGCACACTTTGCTCTGAATGCCTGTTTTAGTTTGAGGGGCTGTTATTTGCAAAATAAAAAGGTGGTGACATTCCTGCCGACAGACCGTTTGGCCATAGCTAAAGTTAAAGGTCAGCCTTGTTATTACCTTCCCGCATCATCTCTTATGATCATTATTTTCACAGAGGGTGCAAAGACGCCTCTCCAGTTTTGGAAGAAAACATCAAGCTCAGAGTCTGAGTACTCAGACTCTGAAGGTGGCCAAATGGCAAGGCAACGGCATCTGCAAGCTAGTGTTCGTCGCAATGTCTACATTGCCCTCACATACATAACCAAGGTAAGGTAATGGTCTGTTCTGTGCTTTTTTACATAGTTCTGTGAGCGGTGGTCGGGAGAACGCGTTTTCAGCTGTGATGTCCAACAGCCGCTTCTTTTAGAAAGGTACAGTTCTCTTCAAGATCCTCGCATTGATGCTGGGACTGCAGCAAGTTACGTGTTGCGAGTTCCACGACCTTAGCCAATACATATATATAGACCGGACAGCAGATTCATTGGGGATCAATAAATTATTAAAGCAGAGCAAGATGCAATGAATACTATTTGTTTTTCAGATTTCAATGTTGCATAGTCTGCCATAATATGCTGATTTTTTATTACATCTTTCACAGTTAGAATGCAGTTTGCCGAGTGCTGGGAAAGCTGCTTAGCAATACTGATACTATGTCTGTGTCCCTCAGCAATTCCACTACCTCTCTAGATGCCTAAAAGTGAGGCAGTCTTGACAGGCAATTTCAGGAACCATGATAGTGCCTGAAATTTCCTTTTAATAGACCGCAGGACTGCTTTTATACCCAGCATAAACAAACACAAAGAAAACTATGTTTATCTGTCTCACTTTTGCCAGGCTGCACCTTCACATGTTTCCAGCTCTAGCATTGCCCAGTGGCCAAAAGAACAGTTGCTAAATTAATCTATTGTTGGAATGAATTCTTGTGCTTATCTGTGCACAAGCTTCTGCAAATTTAACACAGTGCTGTTCTTCACTCCACAGGTTGTTGACAGCCGTGAGATGTTTGGCTACTGGCTGCACTTTCTCCCCGACATACCTGTCACCATTGGGGCGCCACAAACCCAGACAGTTCTGCTGACCATTTTGAAGGACCCAAACCCACAAGTGAGTAGTGTACTTCTCTGGCATTTAAAGTTCGCAATGCTTTTCAGTGCCTGTTAATCTCTATGTCATATGAACAAACATTACTGATGAACTCCATTAGGGCTGTTACTGTATGCAGTGCATACTAAAGGCATTCTCTTGCATTGTCACAGCTGTTGTCTTTGGTAAGTGGCACTTGCAGTCTGGCAGGCACTTGCAAACATAAACATCCTACAAGTAGTAGGGTTTGCAGATCCTCTAGTACTGTGACAAGAGTAATGCTTTATTAATGTGCCATCACAAATCGTCCATCAGTCAGTTTATGCATCAAGAAGTAGTTAGAAGCACAAAATATCTTAATGTCATGCAGCCAGTGTGTCAAGTCAAGTTTATTTCAGCTTTTGTCTTACAAAAACTGTGGGTGACGAAAAAAAAAGCGGTTCGCAGTGACCGCTTGACAAGCTTCGTCACCCGTAGAAGTTGGCAGCATTAGCAGACACAGTTACACATAAAGAGTCATTATACATTGTTAGACATTGTTAGAGAAAGAAGAAAAAAAGAAAGAGAAATGACAGGTAAAAACATTCAACAGAGTAACAAAATACAACCTAGTCAATGAACAGTTCCCTAAGTGCAGAAGAAGTCATTTTTGTTAAATTGCTATAGAGAGGGGTGTTCAAACATTTTCGGAAGAATATATTTTAACATCGCACAACCGTAGTTTGTGTGGAATTACATTGCAGTATACTACAAGGGAGTAAACATTTTAAGCTCTGTGTCGTGTATATCAGTTTAACTTTCACTGTGAGCATATTTAATGTGTTATCATGTGCTGTAGCCATTTTTTTTTTTTTTTTGCCTGCAGGTTCGTGTGGCAGCTCTTGATTTGCTCACCGGCTTTGTGACCAAGTACAAACCCTTCCTTGGACTCGCAGCCTACAGGTGGTGCCCTCTAGCAGCAGAGCATACATTTTCCATGTGGTTAAAGCAGTTCAGCTTGGAAGCTATTATAAGCTTTTGATGAGTTAAAAATTATTGTCTATGTTAGAATCACCTGGTGCTTTTCTTTGTGCTATGTTTGCTGTATATATTATAGCAGCATCAAAGCTTCTGCACAGTTAGACGGACAGTCAGCAAAGAAAAAAAAAGGGAATTCTGGTTTCTTGTTTTGTATTTACAGGATTTCATTCTTAAATTTAAGGTTGCCTTTGAGTTCTTGGTATTATTGATAACAAATGATCTGCTGTTTCAGATCATTTCATCTTTACAAGGATTTATTGTTGAAAATGAAAATTGGTTCTTGAGGAAAGGAAATGGGGCAGTAATTGTCTCACATTCATGCTGTAAGGGAAGGGAGAAAGGTGGGAGTGAAAGAAGAGAGAAACAGGTGCTGTATTGGAGAGCTTGGAATAATTTCGACCACCTGGGGATCTTTATTGTGCACTGACATTTCGCTTCTATCAAAACCTGGCCGTGATGGCCTAGTTCAAACCCAGGAACTTCTGCTTTGTAGCCGAGCGCCCTAACCACTGAGCCACCGCGGCCGGCATTTATTGTTGAGGCTTGTACAAATTCTGTATATGTACAAATTCTGTAATTCTGTGTATCACACAGCAAAGAGTAGACTACCAGAAATGATGGCACAATATCCCCATCTCACTGACGACTGTCACAGCGATTGAACAGTCGGTAAGCATGCTGTGTACTGTAGCATTTTTCTTGGCAGACAGCTAACTATAGATTTTAGGAGGTACTTGCAATGCCGAGGGGTTATAGTTTCTCACCAGTAATGTGCGACAAGGTAGGAAGGCAAGAATGCAGTGAATAATATCATTGCTAATCATACCTTTATAGCAGCTTGCAATTAAAATTGGATTCAACTCACCCCAGCGAGCACTGCTGTGTCAAGCACCTGCACTTCTCTGCCAGTGTGTGTCATTCTTGTGAAGTAATTCATTGTGTCTTGCCTGCATTGTGAGTGTGTGTGTGTTGCTTGCAGCAAGAATGACAAAACACGGAAAAAAAAGTAGACACTGTAGTGAGTCGCTTATCTTTCTGGCACCAAACTGAGAGCCGGCGCTTCTTGGTCAGCAACTGACCCTTGATACATTAGTTCATCAATGAAAGGTGATTACAGAGCATTGTTTGGGAGCTCTGGTGCATATTAGTATCAGTCCTGTAAAGTGTATGCCTATTAAATGCAATTGGAATAAAATTGCAACTTTTTTAAAGTAGTGTCCATATAGCTGCAATTTTTAGTTTTCCAGAAATTGGCAGAGTTATTCTTTAATGCTGCCATTATTTATTTGCCCTTATCTCTATTAGTGGCTCGAAGAGGACAGCATTCATCACCTTGTCCGAGACTGTGGCTGCCATCTTGGGAGAAGTTCATCGGTGCCTGCATCTCGCCATCATTGCCGAAAACAATCCAGCACAGATTATCCAACTTCTCAAGGTTGGTGCACTTTGCCTGTGTGCCCAATGCTTCAAGGTTACCAAAGACTTTTGTGTTGAGTCATCTAATTATAATAGCAGTTCCCAAGCTATGAATAATCAGAATCTGAATGCAACTGCCTGCCAGAGTCTTTCAGTGTAAAGAGTTTCTGGGAGCAAACGTCATTAATTTCTGCTTGAAGAGACATCTTCAGAAAAGACTAGGCACCTTAAGTGTAGTGCAGTTTCTTACAGGAACGCATGGGAAGGGCAACTAATTTGCTTACTCATTAAGCTAGCTAGAGTTCTTAGTCATAGAGTTCAATTTCCATGAATAATGGCATCCATGCTAAGAGTGCACAGTGAAACAAGATGATGAGATGCTGCATCATCATGGGCATCTTCATGTAAGCTCAGGTGTTCTGTTAAAATATGTACCGGGTTGAGAAATTCAAAATTAAATTTATCTAGTACTAGTTAGTCTTTCTGTTCTGCTGTTTTTTCTTCTTTACTAGAAGCAACTTGCACAACTTAAATGTTGTGTTTTGTATTTATGAAAGCCTACAGCAGTTTATCATGAACAGAAAAGTTCTAAGAGGCCATACTTTTTTCTTCTTTCTTTTCCATCCCTGTTGCTTTGATCAGTGCCTGGCTGCTGTAGTTGCTGGTTCTCCATATCACCGTTTGCAGCAGGGGCTGCTGAGTCGTGTCATCAGCGACGTGGCCATCTTCTTGGACAACAAGGGTCAGTATGTACAGCCACGCTGATGCTTTTGCACACTACCCAAGTACCATTTCTTGCAGCATTGGTTGTGGGCTGAATGCCAGCGCTGTACACAAGTTGCTCAGTGCAGATCAAAAAATATGTTTTGTGCAGTCTGTCTTGCGGGTATTAGCCTATGTGTTGCTTCTTTGTTTAGAGCACTAAATGGTATCTGTAATAATTTAATACTGTGTCATGCTTGTGCCCTAATTACATCAATTATGCACATAAAAGCAGTATCCCAGAGCTAGCGGCGAAGGTACGGCATAATGTGTGGAAGAAATTTAGTTGAAGCAAATGCGCAGAGCAAAGCTAAAGGAAATGGCTGCCTGCAGTACGTGATAGTTTATACCTGATTTTAAATATATAGCATTAATTTTCAGTGTCTCGTTTTTCTACTCCTACACTGGCTAAAGTTGGTGCAGGTAACAGCTGATCAACGTGATCACTTGGGGGGAACACTGACTGTAATTATGCCTTCATCCTGGACCTTTTAGCTCCTATTCTGTTTGCATTTCACAGCCGTGCAGGTGCAAGTTGCTGCGCTGACTGTGCTGGGTGCAGTGGTGAATGTGACACCACTTCCAAAAGAAGTGGCTGGTGCACTGGAACAAAGCAGCATCACTGGGCTAAGAAATAACAGCAGCCAGGGTACTGAGGGCAGCACCAGCGCTTCTGGTCCATGCTGGCTGGCTGTAGCTTGTGCCGACAAGTTGCTGGCTGATATGAGCGAGTCCGTCCGGATAGCCACGACAGCCGTGCGTGTCGAAGCACTCCAAGTCCTGACCAACATGTGCCAGGGGTACTTTGCACAGCTCATGTAGGTTCCCAAGTTTCAATTTGTGTGTAACTGTGCAGTCTCTTGGCAAAGTTTTACAGAACACGTATACCATAATTTTCTCGTGTCCTCTGAATGCATCCTTAAAGTGAGTGGCATGTTGGGTTCGTCGAACAGACATGTGCCATTTATTGTAGTCTGCATTCCTAGGCTGCGAGGGAAATCAATGAGTGGCATTAGAAGGACAAGTTGTGAGGGCTTTACGTGATTACTGCAAATGTGAATTCCGCATGCATAAAAATAAAATAACTATTACTTGGTTGTATTTCGTGCTAAGCTGTGAACCATCAAGCCTGCCTACAAGTTTTGTTGGGCAAAGCTAAAGTTTACATCAGCACCAGTGCAAAGAGCATGTGTGAGTGGCATCACGCAATGGCATTCAAGCGGCACTGAGGCACCGAGGCGAAATGTCAAGGTGGTAAATTGTTGTGAACATAGTGCAGTATAAAGGATGCCAGCTTGCTAAATTGTCAAGTTATATACTAAAAAGGAAAAACAGTTGTGCGGTTCAAACGTTAGTACCTAGACTCCATCTGCCAAAAAAGTAATGAAAGTAAAAAAAAATCCAGTCAGAAAAGGCATACAATTTTTTTTTTTTTTGTGCAAAGTTTCCATGCTTACTCTCTAGCTATTCTAGCAAGGTATGGTGGAGGTGAGATTTAGGGCCCTCTGCTTCATAGCCCAGGAGTTGCTTTGACATAAAAAACTAGCAGTTATTCTTAGGTACTAATGGTGTAGAAGAAGTTACTGGCTTATATAATCTCATTTAAGGTATTAGGCATTAGGCAGTGCTTTCTCATACTGTGTCACATGTTAGCCTATTTGTTCAATGTTCAAGAAATTAATGTGCCATGCAATCATTGTTGCGAACAGGTGTCATCAGAGGCTGTTCCTTTACTGCACATGTGTAATTATGGGAGGCATTGCACAAAAGGAATGTCGAGGCTTTGGTGCATGCCTTTGAAGCCAGACGTTTCATTATGTACCACAACGAAAACTGTGCATTCATGTCGCACTGCTCTATCATCGAACGTGCCCATGTTTTAGCTTGTGTATTCCCTTTTCTTTTCAGGAGGTCTTCCGATTGTGTGGTGACAACAATAAAAACTTGTCTTCAGGACACCAACTTGACCATAAGGATCCATATATTAAAAGTGAGTGTGGTTTAGCAACTGTCTAAAACTGCCATGAAGGCATGTCATATGTTTTTGACCAGAAGGTTGATACTCAAAATGGCATTTTTCTTCCTTTACAGAACCTGCTTGTTTCGCATTTTAGCTTCTCCACATATACCGTAATGTTTCCTCATGACGAGTTTAAGTGACGTGTAGTGCCCGTGCCTGTTCCTTTATGTGGAGGACAATATTGTCATTTTTTCATTGTTTGCAGCTTCTTGGTGCATTTAGTAAGAAACTTGGTGAAGCGGCAAGTCTAAAGAAGGGAGAAGAGGATTTGAATGCAATACATTGCTTGGACTTGGTGAGAACATCTTTCGTAACACACGAATATTACTAGCCTGATGCATATTACATGTAAGTAAAAGATCAAAACTGAGAGGGGCTTCTGTGTGAGTAAGATGCTTTAAGTGGTGCTTCATGTACCTGTTTCAGGTACTGTATACTAAATATTTTTAATCCTGCACTGATTTCGCTAGGTTTGATGGCACTTAGAAGAGCCAGAAGGTTGGTCTTGCTGACTCGCTTAATGCAGAATGACAGCTCTGAATGAACTCAAGTGCAGAGCTGTCTAAGTGACTAGGTAGCTGCATGAAGCTTATGCAATTGTAGGCCTAATGGCTCTTGCTCCACTTATCTTTATCTGTAGCCATTTCATCGCTTGTTTTGCCGTTCCTTTATTTTCCTTCTGTTCGTGCAGTTTTTGCAAAATTCGCATTCATTTCTCTGCAAATATGTGAAGTACGAAGTATCCTAGCACTGTGAAATTTTCAGCATGCAGATTTTTTAGCAAGCTGTGACGTGCCATTGCTGGCTGAATCAGTTTAAAGCTCTGTTTAGCGCTGTAAATTCCATTCTTCTTTTCTAGCACCTATAAGATTAACATTTAAAGCATTTCTGGGTATATGTTCACGAAGCAGTGATTCTTGCTCACTTGCATGTTTGCAGGGAAGGCATCTTTGGTTGGACTGCCTCCTGAATGGAACCCTGCAGTCTTTTCTTCAAGATTTCTCTGAACCCATGCTGCAAACGGAGAGCTGCAATTGCCTTTCTACAATTGGCACAGTGATATGGGATTCATTGCCAGTAAGTTTACGTCAAGTGTTCACAGCCTTCCTCAACCAAAAAAAGAAAAACGGTCAACTTTAATTGCATTAGGAGACCTGTTCTGCACTGATTTATATAAGATACTGTTCTCTGCATTTGTGTTAGCTTTCACTTTAAACACAGTATTTTTACAATTTGTTTGCTACTCCTTTTTTATCATTAAACTTATATACGCATTTGTACATATGTGAAGCATGCCATATTAAGAGACTGGACCAGACACAGTGCACTGAAGGTTTTTTTTTTTATATTTCTAACGCAAGAATAGTGCACAATCTATGACAGCACTGTCTGTCTAGCTGTACCAGTATTCTGTGATGCGATAACCTCTTCCCTGCTGTGACTGTGGTGGTTTTGTGTAGTGTGTATGTTGCTTTTCATATGGGTTGTGCTTGAAATAACAAACTTCATGTTGTAACTCAAGCGTATTCCCCGTCTGCGTTTTGCACTTGTGTGCGTGTCTTCTTATGCCTTCGTTTAACTTCACTTTTGCAGGATGACCGCAAAGTGCTGTGCATCACTGTGCTGCTTGGTCTCGCACGGTCTCCTGACAGCAATGACAATGTTGCAGAGCGGACCGAAGATGCCTTCGTGCGAAATGCTGCCATCCGATGCCTCAGCATTTTCTGTATGCACACATCACTGCGAGAGGTGAGTATGTGAGCCATGTCAACTTACCATCCCAGCTGCAGCACTAGGCAGCATTTATTGGTAGTTATCTCCACTATTTGGTTGTCCGCTGGTCCTAAATTTCAGACAAGTGGAATGGGCTCTGTGGTCATTTGTGAATTTTAGGGCACGGAGTGATAGGGTTGCAGCTATAGGTAGGCAACACTGCAGAAAAACCAAGCAAGTTTTTGATCTCTTAAATAATGCATTCGAACCTCATTATAACGAAATAATGGGTATAACAAAGCTGCAGCTGTAACGAAATAGTGGCCTGGCCCCTTCAACTTCATTATAACGAGGCTCAACTGTACTTCATCTATGACTGCTTTTCTTCCCTTTACTGTTGTTTGAAGGTTTGCCTGTAAGTCGAGCAATTATAAGCTCTGAAAATCATTGCAAGTTAGGCCAAAGGCGAAAAAAATATGTGAAAAAAGGGCAAATGGAGGGGCAAAGGAAGACGGTGACTGTGTCGGATAGCAGCAGTAACTGGCACTACAGGCGATGGCTAACGATTCATGTAGACTAAGACCGTTGATGTTGATGTGGTACGCATCTGCGGTCTGCAAGCGATGCCTTAATGCTCATAACACTATGATTAGTGCACTAAAGCTTCACTAGTGGGAATTAGTGCACATTCTCATTGCTCCCCTCACATTTTTGAGAACCTGAAAAGTGGTGTGATGGATGGGGTGTCCTGCCACTGGTGCCAGAACTGCAGTGAGATGTAGTAATTTCATTCTTATGAGGTGTTGTTACATAAGTAAACCATTAAAAAAATTTTTTTTAGAGTTTGCCATTAGGGATGTAAGGAGAAGTCTGTGTGCTGCATCAAATGTATTTCTGCTCTCTCAGCACCACTTCTATTGGCCAAATGCATGATTGCTGATTGTTGCCTGTAGGATACACTTGTTATATCTGTAGCAGTTTGTTGTGGTTGTCCTTGTTCTTTCATTTTATTATGGAAGCTTAAGGGTGGTTAATTCGAACCCCATTAATTCGGAAATCAGGATAATTCAAACTGCCAGCTAGGTCCCGGCCAACGCCCGTACAAGTCCATGGCATGAGACATTCACTAAATTGGACACTATGGGTCTCGCTTGTTAATTCGAAAGGGCATCCGAAGGGAGGCCATGTCCTGGTATGACCAGCGCGGCAAGAGATCAAAAACAGCCCTATTCAAAACCTGAGTTCCATACTGCAGAGTCTCGTGCACCTCGTACGTGCGTGTGAACTTTGAAGGAAGGTGTGATGACGAACAGAAAGCCCTGTCTCCGAGTTTCTGCTTAATTTTGGTTTTGATTTTCTGAGCTGCATGTCAGCCCGCAGCGGCGGCGACTCAACCAGCCAGCATCAACCAGCAAGCCCAACCCAGTTGAGCACCGTTTCAGACGCTGATTGGCGCATCGCTGGTGTTTTCTTCTTCCAGCCCTTTACTCCCCCCCCTTTTCCATTGCTCTGGCACTGTTTCCTTCACTTGCGTCCACAAGGTTTCGTTATTCCTGTGCACCGAAATCGTGCCTCGTCACGTGGCAGTCTCTGTGGGTTTGTGCGGTGAAGCCTTCTTACGTGCAACGGTGCTTCTTATTTTCGTTGTGATGCAGTAGCGATGGAGCTCCATCGCATTGCATTGTGAAGGGAAGACATTGCCGCACTGTTTTCATCTCAAAATCAGGCTACCATTGCCCAGTCTTTCACTAAGTAAATTACCGTGATGCAAACAGTTCTTGGCTTTTCGGGGTCGTTCGATAACTTGAACATTTTTTTCAGTCTCTTAAAGTTCGAATTAATCAGCTTTTGCTGTATACTGCATACCTTTCTTGGTGTAAAATAATACTTAGATTAGGGTATGTCATCTGTTGCTGGGAAGTAAAAGCTTTGTGAAGTAGTGTACTCCTGGAATACCCAACCTTAAAATTTTTAATGGATCTGATTTAACTTGTCTGATTAGCTATTTCCATTACTAGTGGTTTACATATACTCATTTTCTTGCTTTTACAGTCTGTTAGCGATAGCTTCTTAGTACTGCTTATATACAGGCATGACGGATTGGTGGAGCAGAGTGGAACCACATTATAACGAAATGGTTTATAACGAAACAATGGATATAACGAAGGAGTGACGATTGCCCTTGGAAGCTTGGTCAACATGGGCTATAACGAAGCTATGGGTATAACGAAGTAATCGCCAGGCCCCTTTAACTTCGTTACAATGAGGCTCAACTGCGCTTACCCCAGCAGGCCATTTCTTTTAACTCCTACCTCTTCTTTCTTGTATTATTTTTCTGTGAACCTATGTAGGACCTGTTGTTCCTCATGGATGTTGGTGAGATTTCTGTGGAAGCACTTGAAGACCCCAGCGTTCGAATGAAGGCATCTTGGGCTCTGAGCAATGTGACTGAAATGCTTTCTGAACTCAGGTAAGCCGTTTTATACTAATATGTTAATTCGTGTGGGAAAGTTTCTCACAAGAAATAGTGCATGAAAGTAATTCTCTGTGGCTCTCGCACTGTTGATTTTTGTTTTGCTGTACCATTGGTACTAACTTTAGATAACCTATTATGCAAGTTTCAGGGCACATTTAACTGCATGGTGTTGGGCTCCGAAAGGTGTTGAGGTGTTGCAGGCAGTATTTACTATGATGATGGTTTTAACTTGGTGGTAAATGGCCACATAACAGTTTGGTTCTGGTCTTTGGGTGCTGCAGCAGTACCATTGCGGCATGGAACTGTAGGAAGAACTTTTTGTCATTGGTTTAGGCAGGTATATTAGTGCATAATATGAAAATCTTGTTCTGTTCTTTTATTGAGCCACAAGGCAGAGAAAATATTTGCGTGCATGTTCAGTTGTGGTTGCATGTAATCTTTTTGGCGTGGCACAAATTTTGCTTCTGTTTCTTTGACTGCAGGAAGAGTGGATCAAAAATAGCATCTGAAGTGCCAAACACCTTCATCTGCCTTCTTGGAAATGCCGCTGTTCGTGTCCAGCCAGACAAGAACCAAATGCAAGCCAACGCTGTGAGGGCACTGGGGTGCCTATTACAGTTCATCTCTACAGAGAATTTAGGTGACTGATTGCGTTTCTCGACAGTTAATTTATTTAGATCTTTAATTAAATACCACCACTAGTCTTTTCAGTATCTAAGGTAGGTGTACAAGGAAATCCATGACAAAAAAAAAATAGAGCAAAACGGGCAAGTTTCAGCACCTAAAATATATGTGTTAGGTGCTACACAAGTGATCAAAAAGCAGAGACGAAAAATCATCTCGGGATGCTGCAGACACCACATTAGCAGGTAGCTGATTCCATTCATGTGCACCCATGTGCACCCGCCACAACGGCTCAGTAACTTTGGCATTCAGCTGCTGATCCCAAGGAGTTGGGATCGAATTTGGCTGCAGCGACCACATTTTGGTGAAGGTGAAATATTAAAACACCTGTGTGCACTACGATACGTTACTGCACATTAAAGGACTGTAGCCACCGAATTTTAATTGCGTGTTTTCTTCTTTCAAATGATATGTTAGGCATTAGAATACTACATGGATCACCACATGGTACTCGCCTGTGATCACTAGTATATAATTTATAATTCAGTTTCTGCTGTTGTGCTGTTTCGCTTTTGGTTTCATCAACCAAACGATGACTGTGACGAGTAGTTGACCTTAAGATCTCGTGAGGCACGAAAAAGCTGATACTGATAAACACTGATACTTTGTTTAATTTCAATACAGCACTTCAGTCAGCCTGCTTCAAGAGCTGGAATGACAACAAATGACGTATCAGCAGTTATATGGTTTTTTTTTTTTTCGAGCCTCATGTGACTTGAGGTCTACACATCGCAGCCATCGTTCAGTTGCTGAAACTGAAATAGTGTCAAGAAGAAATTCAATTATAAATTATTTAGCAGTCTTAGGTGAATATCATGTGGTGATCTATGTATATCGATGTCTAATGCAGCATTTGAAACGAGAAAACGCACAAGCAAGAATTTAGTGTATAGAGTCCTTTAAAGATCCCCAGATTGGTCATGTTAATCCAGAGCACTCCACTAGAGTGTCTCGTTATGGCCCATGTGTCACTTGTCAGTGAATTTTTTTTGACTTTTTTTTCTCATTTCCACATCTAGGTAATGAAAGCATCAAGGAGCTTGTCACCAAATCAACAGCCTGTTTGGTCCAGAGTCTCAGTGCAGGCCTGATGAAAGTTCGGTGGAATGCTTGCTACTCTCTGGGCTGCCTCCTGGGAAACAGCGACATTGTCACTTCAAACCACGTTGATGTGGTATGTAGCTGCAGTTTGTAAAAGATCGGCTTCAATGCTGATAGTAGTATGTGATAGAGAGCGATGCAATTGCAGCTTATGTGCTGTGCTGCCAGTCATGCTATCATGCAGACTGCTTTAAAACTTTCACCTTTCACATACTTTTTTCCCTTGCTGACATCTAGCTGAAAACGTCTCAGTGGGGCTTTTCTCATGATGATCTACAACCTTCCTTTTGGTCTAAACATTGAAGGCAATAGTATGTAAAATGTTGACATGACTACGCATCGGTCTGACAGTGTCCACTTTGTTTCATTTTTCTAAAAGCCTTCGGCTGTTTTGAAATCTTGGTGCTTGTTTGCAGGCGTGTCCTGTGCATGCAGTCCTTATAGACATGCAAGGGGATGTACAGTAGCAAAGCATGCAACATGAGTACCGCCTATACTCAGCTTCATACATAGCAGTTAACACTGCCAATACTGGCGTGCCTGTTAGCACAGGCTAAGTCTGCACCCAAAAATAGTTTGCCATACAAACGAAGTGAACACAGACATTTTTTTGTGACAAACCTTAAGTGCTGTGACTGGCACCTGCTGGAGTTCAGAAGCAAGAATCACATGTGGCGGTATGACACGTGGCTGGTAGGGTGAACCGCTCCTACTCAGTCCAAGCCTAAAAAGTAGTTCACACTCAGTGAAAATTATAGACAGAGGGCCTGAACACTGAGCGCTTTACAGCTTCTACTGTGGTTTTCAATGCTACCACTCGTTTTATACCACTCTTTGTTTTTGTCCAAACACTTGCCGAGGTTTCGAGAACAAGTGATACTGGGCGGAGTAATATGGTTTTGCAGATGCACTACTTCAGCATTGCCTGCGATGTATGAAACGGAGTAAAGAAAGAGTTATGATTACAGATAGGTTTCACTGTACGTATGGAACATGCAGAAAATGTTCAGGACTCTAAAATGCCAGTTTGAAGAAAATACTAAGGAAGTAAAAGTTGAAATTCGTTGAACTCCAGTCGTCATGTTGAGAGCTCACGTGCAGTACAGAAACAGTATCCATGGTAGCACTTGTTAAAAACCACAGCATGCCTTTTCATGTACCAGGTGCAGTTTGTTAGCTGAGTAGTATTAGTGCAAAGGTTCTGTGCAATGATGAAAGGAATAAAACATGTCAGCCCTCTCAGCTCTCTATGCATTCGCAAAGTTCAGAAAATATGAAAAAATTTGCACTCTGTAATGATGCACTACACTTTGTTGGTTGCCCCACAGGTGATTTGATAAAAAGTCGTGTCCTCACAACTGTGGGCAGCATGCGTAGCATGGGAAGTGTGTCTTCGTGCGTGTAGCATGTGCCAACCTTTTTTTGAAAGGAATAGTCAGTGCTTGCACTGTTTGCTTTTTAGGCTTCTGTATTTGCTGCCCTGCTATCAAGCCTGAACACGTGCAGCAATTTCAAGGTGCGCATACAGGCGGCATCTGCACTGGCGGTGCCCAGGGAGCGAGACATCTACGGGCGTGTCATGCAGACTGTGTGGAGTGGAACGCTGACTGCTCTCGAAGGCACCAAGCAGCAGGTCGACTACCGAGAACTGCAGCACCAGGAGCAGCTGAGGGAACAGGTATGCTTACAGCTGGGGCATTGTGGAAAGTCGGGCCACTATGGAGAAGTGATGCGAGTGGGAGGTTTTTTTTTTTTTTTTGGTGCCTTACTTTCTGGCTCAGATTTTTGAAGAAAAAGAAGAAGATGCTGTTTTAATTTCACACAAGTACAAAGCCGTGAACATTCCCCTCAGGCTTTATGGCTCATTCTCAATATCCTCACCGTCATTATCCAGATCACATTCACTGCAGGCCAAAGGAATCTTCCTTCCGAAGCTCTCCAGTTATCCCTGTCTTGCTCTAACTATGGCTTCCCTATCTCAGAAAACTTCCTAATCTCGTCTCTCCGCACAAATTTCAGCCACCCTCGGCTACAGTTGTCTTCCTTTCTAATCTACTCTTCTCATCTCTGTCCGGGTCCATTTTTCTCCTCTTGATTTTTGTTATATCACTGACTCATGTTTATTCTCTAATCTGCACTCGGTATGGACATCCAGCTCTAGCAGGTGTGTGTTCAGCATTTCAGTAGTTCTAGGGATAATAGTTTCCAACATTTTGAGAGATAGTAGCGTAGGTAACGCTACATCAGTGTTATTATTAGACCACGTCTCAAAAGAAAACTGCAAGCAGCATGAGGCACTTGACTGGAGAGCTGCTGTTCAAGTCTTCTAAGGTTTCTGACCTCTGATATCTTATACCACAGGTTCCTTCACTGTGACTGATGTGAACAGAGAGCGTTGAAGCCAATTAATGATGTTTATGTTCAGCTGTACCACGCGATGTCGTGTTGCGGCTGTTTGCGAAGTGCGGGATTTCGCTGCACGGTGACGTTAGAACGACGTGCTGTGGGATCACAGCAGCGATCACGACGGCAGAACTAGCAAGGACGATGGCGCAAGTGTGGACGAGTCGTCCAGTGATTAATACATTTTCGTTTTGGAATGTGCCCACGGGCACGCCCGCGCACGGCAGCCGATAGTGGCTCACGATAAGCGGCGGCCGCAGGATAATGCTATCGCGTTCTATTATTTAAGGCCAAGCTTGATTGACCTCCAAGGTTTTCTTTTTCTGAAATGTGATGTGGGGGGGGTCAACTTACATTCAAGTCGACTTACAATCATGTAAATACGGTGCGGGTGCCTTGCCCACATTTTCCAAGAAACTGGAACTGGCAACAAACCCCCACCCTGTGTAACAATGTAGATCACCTGCAGCGTCTTTAACATGCTTGTCAGGCGCTGCCTTCGTCTTGGCATTTGATGCAAACCTGGACAAGAGCATTCTCCCACCCACTTTCTCAAACAATCTCAAAGCCTACGGGAGGCACTTGCTCATAAATTCATGGTGGAACACTTTGAGTGCACAAACAGAAATCAGCTACACAGACTTCGTGCTTTGTTTTGTATCCACCCACGACTCTGTTCAGTAAGCAGTTTGCTCTTGGGTACATGTGATATATTCACAACTTTCAACCCCTACACATGACAATATTCAATTTGTCCTACTGCACAGCTCCTTACTCTGTCTCCACCAGCCACACTACTATACTATTTGTATTTGTCTTCACATATGGTTGAACCATCTCATCACACCAGTCGTTTTATCGCACCACACCTTTTTTCTTCTTTTTCAGTTGTGCGCTACAATATGCCATCTTTTGTCCCTGGCCAAACCTGAAGACTTGCCCGAGATGGGACGAGCTGCGTTGGAATATGAGCAGAACATATCTGTTGCTTTCAAAAGGGTGCAAACAAAGTCATCACTTCTAGGTACGCTGCTCATGACAACCTTGATAGTGCATATTTGTATGCCTGTAAGGAACACTTTAGAAGCCCTTGTGAAAACACTTGGTCATTGCATGATAATGCTTAAATTGTGGGGCATGGTGATGACCCACAGGAGATTGATTTGTTGCTTCATGAAGATGGCATGATGGAACAGAATTTGAGCAACTTGACATGGTCATCTATCCTCTTACACTTTTTAAAAATTGCAGGAAAGTTATAAATGCCTGTTTTTCAAGATTTGCATCTGCAACAAATGCAGAGCCTTCTGTATTTATGTGCCAGATTTTAAAAAATTCCCGTGCACTAACTACTGGCCTAATTGAGAGCTAACATTACTCACAAGGCACCATATTATGGTCTTTGTTCTTTGAGATGTAATTAAACATCGGTGCTTCTCTGCATTTTGTGTAATTAATGCAAAAATTGGCAGTGGCTTAGCTTGGCTATGCCAGGATATACGTAGCGAAAGCTAAGGCATAGCTTGGTTAGCCTTGGCTAATTTTGAATGCAAGTCCAGGTTAGTCTGGTTGTCTGGCTAGTTGTCACGCAATTCGTCACGCGGTTGGTCACGTGGTGCGATGCGACCACAGTGGGAATGCGAGCACAATGGGACTGCGATCACGACGAAACAGCGAGTTCGTGGCCAGTGTAGCTTTCGCTACAAAATTGGTGTCGTCCGCAAGTACGCATTTTGAAAAGGCTGGCTGAGCAGCCAAAACAACGGGCTGCACCCCTCTTGGGAAAGCAACCGATGGCTTTGCTCGGTTTTGCAGAGCCGTTGGTTGCTTTCAACGTCATCTGCTTATTAAAATTAAAGTCAAAAGGAACCACCATCGCTTCTCTAACCAAAGCACCACTAAATGCTACAGTAGCCGTCAAAATAAGCATGCAACTTGGCCACCCACACAGCTGGGCTTTCGGTTGCTTCTTCATCCGGCAGGTGGAGCAGTATGTCAAATCAGCTGCTTGGCTCGCACCTGCAAAAACTGTACTCACAGGCGACAGCAGTTTCTCCTTAATCCCAGAAAATGGACCCAAGTACCTATGTTAAATTACATCTCGTGCACAGCAGTTTTTTAAATTCCGGCAGATAAATAAGGAAGTCTCTCTCAGGTGTACTGGTAGCGAGGTCATTGAGAGGTGGGGTGGGAAGCAGAGGAAGTCAACGAAATAACTGGAGGGATGAATGAGAAGAGTGAATTTTTGGTCATGGAAAGGACAAGGTTGATGTGCGACAGTTGCAGTGTACAAGCGCAGGCAAGGTTTCAGTCCTGCTGCGGACACAATGTACTTGTAGTCTGTTCTTTCTTTTTCAATGAAGCAATAACTACTGCTCAATCTGACTTGTCTGGTTGTTTTCAGAGCCCCTGCAGAAATCACGAGACAATGTTGCAAGAATTTTTCAAGAGCTTTCAGACAACTCGACAGCCAAGGTTCTGAAGCTGCTTGACAACTTGCTCAAGGAGAAGGAATTGACTGACCTTTTGCCACTGAAAGGGCTAGAGATTCAATGATTAGGCGAATTGTCAGTTACTTATTGCAAACATTTTATACTGTGCAGTTGTTTATCGTTGATAGCATTTTATACTGGGGTTCTATAACTTATTTGAGACTCTATACCATCTACATTTTGTGACGTTTTTATGTATTTAAATCTAGGAACCAATCGACTTCCCTCATTTGGTCGTCGCATTCCCACGTAGCTAGCTGTTTGTTGATTATGTAGTGTCGCCTACCAGAGGCCTTTTTTTTTTCGCGTGGATAGGTGCTGGTGGAGGTAAGGATTTGATAAAGCAAGAGCTGAGCTACTTATGTAGGTTCGACATTTTGGCGAAAGAGGCTTCAGCCCGCTCAACCTCATTTGTCACGCCCTTGCTTGTTGCGCATCTCATATCATATTGTGACAAACGTAATAGAGTCTCTCTTTTTCTTTTTTGTTGCAGTGTATAATAAACAGTTTACACATATTTTGTTTATTGTGGTACTCTTATTTTGTTTCAAGCATTTAAAAAAATCTCATTTGTCTAGTATTTTTCAAGCATTCCAAGTGCTATCATTAACGAGTGAACAAGTAACGAGAAAATGGAAATGGGAAAACGGGTAAATTTTGGCTTGGCATATCATGGTGCGAGCACACGTATCATAGTTAATAACTGCCTGATTTGCATCAAAAGTGCATGGTGCCAAGGATTGCCACATCTTTTAACACTATCCGTATGGCTGGAATCCGTGACTCGGACTCACCGTGGTCAATATTTGGGCGCAAACTGCATCGATGAGCAGCGAGACAAGGAAGTTTGTTGTCCTTGAAATTTGTATTTTGTCGTCACTGGCGTCGAGTATTAGCGTACCGGCCCACACGAAAGCTTTATAAAACCAAACTTTCTGCTTTTGAAACTTTTGGTTCTTGCAAGTTTTGCAATGTTGGTCAGTATTTACTTGCTGTATGGTCTATTTTCATAACGTAGGCAGGTGCGTTGATGTGTACCACCTACCTAGTGCTTCGATAGAATGAAACAAAGCTGCACCATTAAAGAACGCTTGAATTTCTTGCTCTGGCCGACGTGAGAAACTTCAAAAGCAACGCACTAATCACGTGCTAGACTGAAACTTCTGGTTTAGCGCTGTGCGCGCCAGAAACTGCCGTTTTCGGTACAGATGTCATGTTCTGTTCATCGCGTTACCAGAATCCACACCCCCCAGCCTAAGGACGCGGCCGTGTTTATATTCAAATCCCCGCAAAAGACGCGGATGGAAAGACGGACGGAGGGAAAAACAGGGACGGGCGGAAAGTGCTTTGTGGTGTGCGTTTCTGTCTGTCTTCTGTGTGCGCTGTTGGGATTTGAAGCATATGCACGATCAACTAGCAACAGTTCGTCTTGAGCAAGACGACCGTGTCCTGTGCGATGTAAGTGCACGATAAATAACCCCAGGTTATTAGTACACTGTACCCAAGTGGTCGAAATTAATCCGGAGCACTCCATTACAGCGCCTCTCTCTGCTTTCATTCAATCCCTCCTTTACCCTCCCCTCACGGCGCGGCTGAAGTGCCCACCGAGAAGTGAGACAAATACTGTGCCTTTCATTTCCTTAGGACTAGTTTTTCGGCCGCATAACAGTGAACGGAAAAAAAATTACTAGCAACGATAGCACAGTACATGGAAAGCACAGAGATAGGGGCAGACTGCTACTTACTTTTGAACGGCACTGAAAGCCGGTAATCACCCTGCAGGGCAAAGTTCCAACGAACGCTGGCATCTCAGCAAGCGTGGTTCGAGCTGGCCTGAGCCAACGTTAGTAGAACTACAGTAGGACAAACTAGAGTCACTAAATAAAGTCTTTATTTAGTGATAGGACAAACGTGTTACGTTGGCGACGTTGGTTTGAGCGACGCGCTCGTGGTCCTTGATGATGATGGTTACAAACACCACGATAAAATATAAACTGATATGAATTAAACGTTTTTGTTTTTTTACTGCTGCGCAGAGTAGCTAAAATACTTTAAAAGTTGTAACAGTCCTGAAAATTTTACTTGCGTGCTTGCGAAATTGCAGACAAAATATCAAAACCGAAACTGATTACAGTAATGACAGCGAGTGCAAGGGGCTAACGGGAGGTTTAAGAAACTCGGTGTCAGTAAAGCCCCTCAAATTTCGTAAACTAATGCCAACCTTTGAAGAATGCCGTCCCGCTCTCGTCCCTTCTCCCTCACGCTGGGCGCGGCCGTTCTGCTTTACCTGCGCCCAATCCATAAAGTCACGGGGGTCTCAGACCCCACTCCAATATTGACAAGGGGTCTGAGACGCCCCGTACTGGAATGAAAGAAAGTAGTAGTGGTAGTAAAAGACTTTTATTCGACCATAATTTATAGGCCGAGCATGTCGACCGCCTGGGCGACCAGAAGCCGCTGTTCTTCATCCCCTTCAGCGCCAAGCCAGTCGAGCCAGGTGGTGATGGATAGAAAGGGTGGGGGGAAGGAACCCGACTGCTGAGCAGCCGGGCAATAGAAGAGGCAATGGGCCAGGTCCGCATAGATACAGGGGCAGTTGGGACAGGAAGGGTCCGATCGATAGCGATAGAGGAAGAGGCGGGACGGGGTGATAACTGCATTCATCGGAATGTGCCGAAGAAGGCGAGACTCCGGCACCGTGAGTGATGGATGAGGGGGAGGGTAAAGGCGTTTGTCGAGGCGGAGCTCAAGGTAGACCTCTTTTATGGTGCGGCGAAGGGTGAGTCTCCCAACGTCCTCCGAGGGCTTGGGCCAGGGGATCAACGGTGCCCGGAAAAGTGTGTCGCTGGCGAGCTGATGGGCCAGCTCATTGCCGTCAATCCCTGAATGCCCAGGGACCCAGCGGAGGAAAACGATGGAAGGCTGCAGTGCGGAGACCGCTCGTTCGACCTCCTGTTGGAGAGAAGGGGTCAGGGTGCGTTTCTGTATGTGGTGTATAGCGGCTTGTGAGTCTGAATAGACTCTTGGAGAGAGGGAAGGAGGGCAAATGACTGGAGGGCATGCGCAATGGCGAGGACCTCGAGGGACAATGCGTCTGGAGGGTGTAGATACGGCCCGCTGGTGTGGGTTTCAGGAGCAGGGAGGTGTGGATGGTACAGGGCGTAGCCGCAGGAACCTCGAGGAGCCACGAAGGAGGCATCCGTGTAAGCTACACCCTGGGTATCAAAGAGAGGGGAATGGTGCTGTGCGGCCGCATGACGACGTCCGGCGTGCAGGACGGGGGACATGTTGGTCGGGAGCGGAAGGATACGAAGATTGGGAGCGGGGGTGGGAATAGGAGAGGTAAACGGGGAGATTGGAATGGGCGAGATACCCGCTTGAGTCAATAACCACTGACCCTGACGGGTAAGGGAAAGCCGGGCAAGCTGCGAGTCACGATGGAGACTGAGAAGAGAACGAAGAGGATGGAAGAGGCCTGTGGCAAAGAGCTTAGTGGTAGAGGTAGTGATAGGGAGGTTGAGAACTGCCTTGTAGAGGCCCACAAGGGCAGTCTCGAGAGCGTTAAGTTGAGTCTGAGTGAAGGAAGCGTAGGGTGCAAAGTACAAGACCTTGTTGAGGGCCAGCGCGTGGGCAACGCGGCACGCGTGAGCCTCGTGGAGACCTGAGCGTCGAGTGACCACGCGCCGCAGGAGGTGAGTTACAGAGTGGCAGGTGGTGACAGCGCGGTGGAGGGCTTGCACATTCTTAGCCGCATGCAAAGGGAAGCCAAGAACTTTGCACTGTGTGACGACAGGAATGGGAGAGCCAGAAAGGTGGAGAGAGACGAAGTGGTTGTGTGAGCGCTGGTAGGAGGAATGGTTGAGAAGGAGAAGTTCGGATTTCTCAGGAGCAGGAGAGAGGCCAGCGGTGGTGAGAAAGGAGTCGATGAGATCTAGGCCACGTTGCAGGGTGTCCTGTACGTGACCGGGAGAGCCAGATGAACACCAGAGAGTGATGTCATCGGCGTAAAATATATGATGCAGGTCGGGAATTTCAGCTAGCTGGGAGGCGAGAGGGGCCATAGCGAGATTGAAAAGGATAGGAGAGGGAACAGCACCTTGAGGAGTGCCACGGGTGAGGTGGTGTGGGTTAGACAAGTGAGTATCTACTCGAAAGCGACCATTTTTAGAGTGCAGCTTCAGCGGTGGCAGGTGGCGTGTGAAGAGCTGCGTTCAAATTTCGCATTACCGACCATCGTAATCGTCTGCCAATTTTTTTTTCATTCCTCTTGTTAGCGGTAACCGCGGAACACTTGTTGTCTATCGTTCCGAAAATTGAAATTGAAAATTGGTTTGGGGGGAAAAGGAAATGGACCCGCCGCGGTGGCTCGCTGAGGCTCGTCGTTGCCTCGCTGAGGCTCGTCGAACCCCAGCCCGGGCTATGTACCCAGCGCTGCAGAACCTGCGCCTCGTCATCTGGGGATATTTGTGATTTCAGGGCACCTGGGAAGGGGCACAATGGTGCAAGGTTAGGTTAGAGCAGGCTGAAGGTGCCACTGGGTTTGCTGTGTCCTCTGGCCATGTTTAATGGCATGCCAGCACACTCAAATCTTGATAAGTCATCTGGGGATATTTGTCTGGCCGGCTAGCAATTGATGGCGAGGCGCTGTTTCTACGGCGCTGGCACACACGATTCTTTGTAGTTACCGAGGGCAGGCTATAGATGAGGGCCTTACTCTACTAGCTTGCCCCCCCCCCCCCTTTTTTTTGTGCGTTTCAAATATTGACACCCTCTGTACATGTGACATCACTGTGATATTTGCTCCTGAATTTGTAGCTTTGTGAGCTCTCCCTTTTTATTTTGTAATGGAGAGCCAAACTGGGCTGCCAGTGTACGATTGCCTTTGAGTGCACTATTGTTTTGGTGGACCTTGCTGTTTGAGAGTAATAAACTTCTCTTTTCGTAGTTTCTGTTCTTATCAGCGCCCCGCCGCGGTGGCTCAGTGGTTAGGGCGCTCGACTACTGATCCGGAGTTCCCGGGTTCGAACCCGACCGCGGCGGCTGCGTTTTTATGGGGGAAAAACGCTAAGGCGCCCGTGTGCTGTGCGATGTCAGTGCACGTTAAAGATCCCCAGGTGGTCGAAATTATTCCGGAGCCCTCCACTACGGCACCTCTTTCTTCTTTCACTCCCTCCTTTATCCCTTCCCTTACGGCGCGGTTCAGGTGTCCAACGATATATGAGACAGATACTGCGCCATTTCCTTTCCCCCAAAACCAATTATTATTATTATTATTATTATTATTATTATTATTATTATTATTATTATTATTATTATTATTATTATTATTATTATTATTATTATTATCAGCTTAATATCTGATATGGCCCGTATTCGGCCTTCGGTATTAAACTTATTTTTGTGATAAGGTGCTGCTGCGGAGCTTGCTCCGGCGGCGCCACGGGTTGTCCTGGCCTTGCACTATTGCGATGGAGGTTCGGCCCACCCCCAGCACGGGGCTTATATTGAATGAAAAGAAAGACTTGCATGCGCATCTGAAATTGCCCGGCGTTGGACTCGATCCCGGCCATCGGCAAAAGAAACCCGGCGGTGTTGACTAGGTGTAGTGGCCCGAAAACCCCAGTAGGCCGTAAGGTAGTGGATTGTGAGGCGAGCACGCAACCATATAGGATTCCAAGAGAAGGAAGCTTATGGGTTTACGGGTTTATGGGGGTTTAATGTCCCAAAGGCTATGAGGGACCTCGTAGTGAAGGGCTCCGGAAATTTCGACCACCTGGGGTTCTTTAACGCGCACTGCCATCGCACAGTACACGCGCCTCCAGCATTTCGCCTCCATCGAAATTCAACCGCCGCGGCCGAGATCGAGCTCGCGTCTTTCGGGTCAGCAGCCGAGTGCCATAACCACTGAGCCGCTGCGGCGGCACCCAAGAAAAGGAAGTGTAGCAGGGGTGGCAGAAAGGAGGTCGGATGAGATGAAATTAGCGGGGATACGGTGGGCACATAGAGCTGGCAAACGACAGGGTTAATTGGAGAGTCATGGGAGAGGCCTTTGCCCTGCAGTAGGCGTAGTCAGGCTGATGATGATGAGCGTATGCGTTGCCTTACGACTATATGCTAGTAAGTAGGTGTGTCAATAGAAAGGAAGCAATCTTTAATGAACCTTATTTCGGTTTAAACCAAAACGTAAAGGCCACCTCCAAAAAAAAAATTTGGAGGACGCTTAAGCTTCGTCTTAGAGACGCGACAGCGTGTTGCAGCGCTGCCAAGGAGTCCACAGAACAGCCAGCGCCCGTTCGGCGCGATGCGTGGTCCGTTGGACAATTTAAGGAAAGGACGCCGGTCTCACGCGAACCAGGCCGTAAGGGAAGGAAATTGAAATGAAAATTGGTTTTAAGGAAAGGAAATGATGCCTGCCTCACAATTCTCGCTGTACACCCGTACCGTACCGTAATGGAAGGAAAAACCCTTCCCTTACGGCGCGGTTCAGGTGTCCACCGAGAGGCGCCATTTTTCAAGACGCCGACCACACCAGCTTTTCTGCGACACGAGCTCCTTAAAAAAAAAACGTTGGCCCCCTCCCGTAATTTAGGTGGCCCACCCCTGATAATTTGTAAACTTAGTTAGCCCGGACTCAGAAACGACATGGGACACCCCAAAATGGGCTTGGCCCACCACCAAAATTCGGGTGGTCAACACCGAATTTGAAAATTGAGTTAACCGACGTTTGAAACAGAGCTGGGACATCCCCAGAATGTGTTTGGCCCAGTCCTAAAATTTGAGTGGCCCATCGTGTTTTCGCACAATATTTCGTGCTTAGCATTAAACTGAAAAAAGAAATTGGTTTTTAAGGAAAGGAAATGGCGCAATAATTGTCTCACATCTAGGTGGACACCCGAACCACGCCTTAAGGGAAGGAGGAAGGTGGGAGTGAAAGAAGAGAGAAAGAGGCGCCGTAGTGGAGGGCTCCGGAATAATTTCGACCATCTGTGGATCTTAAACGTGCACTGACATCGCACAGCACACGGGCGCCTTTTGCGTTTCGATTTCGTCGAAACTGCCAGCCATTTTTTTCGCTTTAGCGCGCGTCATTCCTACACCTGTTGCTCTATCTCTTGATTCTTTCACTCTCTCCTTTCTGCACGAGCCAGAATGAAAACGGAAAGGTACTCACGGGAACATACTGAAATGCGTAGGAAAAATTAGGGATATGATGTCAGATTCCTCTTGCCCACGATGGTGATTATGTCCTCCGGCTGAATGGGAAAATGACCAGTTTGGTGCCATGCAGTCGACAGGCACATACTTTCCTTTTCTTCCTTCATACATCCACATAAATATCATATATAGATAAAGTCATTATTATTATTATTATTATTATTATTATTATTATTATTATTATTATTATTACATGCACATACAAGTAATAAAACGAAAGTGAAGTTGATGAAGGCAGCGCCACCTGAAATGCAGACCATCTACACTGCATGAAAAGTGAAATTTGATGAGGTATACGCTCTTCCCTGGCTTGAAGAAACTCGAGTGATAATGGTCCGTATATAATACATATAGAAGGAGCTATTTATGTTGAGATCAGTGTGGAATAAGAATGGTGTGAAAGAAACGCGAAAGGATATGCTTTTAAAAAACGCAATATAGCCGGCAAACTAACGCATGCGTAGTATACGCTGTCCACATTGGCGCACTGCAAGCACCAACCCGCATCGCCATGGAAGACAAAGAAGAGAAGGCAGTGCCAACCTGCAGTGGCTGACGAGGCCGCGCTTCGTGGCTTCGCAGGCCACGGAGCAGTTTCTATGAGCGTGTGCGCCGCCGCCGCCGCTCTCCTGCTCCTGGCCCTCGTCCACCCGACCGCCGGAGCGCAGCTGCAGCCTCAGGGCAGCGCCGGATCCGGCAGCCAGGAGCAGGAGCCGCCACTGCAAGCCCGACAGCCTGACACGGTCGCAACGAGCCAGCTGGAGGGGCGGCAGTCGCAGCAGGTGATTTCCGCACAACAGTCTTCCTTGGGGCAGCCAGAAGCTGCAGACAGCGGCGCTGCTAACCCCAGCGTCCAAATTCAAGACGGTGCGTATGGAAGGGAGGATTCAGCGGCGCAGAGTCCGAGTGCAGATGTCGAGGCACCTGGCGTCAACGACTGGATTCCCCCGAATGGCTACATACCATATCCCGTACCGGCCGCTGCAGAGCAACCGCCGGGAAACCCGCAGTATGAGGAGCCCCGTCAGTTCGCTGTGCCCTACGCCGCCTACGAAGACGCCCCTGGGCCGTACGCGGACGCAGCAGCGAATCAAGCGTTTCAGGCCTGGTACGCGGCGCAACGTCAACAACGTAAACCCCCGTTTCCTCTGCCTTACGTGTTTAACTACTATCCACGCGTCGTTAGCAACACTGCAGAAGGCTACGCGCCGCACCGTCGTAGGCCCGCTGGAGGTGCTGCTGCTTCCGGACTGAAGAACGAAGCGCCGACTGGACTATCTTCTATGAGGAACAACGACAATGTCGAAGTCGCTGATGGATGGCCGAAAGACGTTCTTGTGCCGTTCCCAAGCAATCTAGCGCAGAGTGAGCTCGGTTCCCAAGTCCCCCACGATTCTAGCATCGAAGGCAATGCATTCCCGGAAGCTATTCCAGGCGCCGGAGCTATAGATAATAAAACTGGGAAGTCTCGCGCAGCGCGCGACGAGAGCACTAAATCTACTCACAGCGATAAAGGCCTCGCACACTACCGAAAATCTTCATCCAAGCCCCACTATGCAAAACCGCAGGAATTCGTCGACCCTGCTAACTTCGTTCTCGGCAATATCCTTCCTGGCAGCATCCTTGCGGGTATCGGCCCCCGCGGCAATATTTCTGGAAAAGATGTCCCTATCAACATCAGCGCTTATGCCAAAGCTCCCGGTGACTTCGGCCCGCTGCCTGCTTTCCTTCTGCCGCCAACGCAGGTCATACATGCCGGCAACAACCTCACGCTGTTCTATTTCCAACTGGACAACTCCACTTTGAAGTCTAAACCGGGATTCAGTGCGCTCCGCAGTGAAGTAAGCGAACACGCAACGAACAACGTCGCCAAGGATGAACATGCGGAGGACCACCACTCGGAGCACGACCATGAAGAAGACCACCACAGGGAAAATGATCATGGACCGAGCGACCACGCTGTGGAGGATCACGCAGAGATCGGCCACGCAGGCGAGGGTGACCACGTTGTCGGAAGCGACTCCCATGGCGATAAGCCAGCTGATCCTAGTGAGGGTGCTCCTTCACCTTCCCTGCTAAATCGCGCACAGAGGTCAGCCGACGACGGTACGTTCCTGGGCAAGCTATCCGAGTGGGCCTGCTTGGGTCGAACTGTGAATGGCGAGACTGTGTATTGTGATAGCATTCTCGACTACGCTCGGCTGGTGGCTGTTCTGGGGACGGCCACAATCGTCGTGACAATCATCTTTGTGCTGCTTATCCATGGCTGGGCGAGAAAGGATGACGACGAGGCGTCCAGAAAAAAAGCTCCCGCTGACGCCCCGGCGGACGATGAAGAGAGGACTCCGCTGAGAGCCAGGAATGACGAGGGCGCCGATGATATGGATTACGACTTTAGGGCTGACAAATCCAAACGCCTTCTTGTTGAGTTTCTTAAACGGGACATACGAAGAAAACCACTGTAGGCAGGTGAAATCGCACTTTTGTCTTCCTGTTCATAACCATTAATCACCACCCTGCTTCCGGTATCAGCCCCCAATGAAAGCTAACCACGCTTCTGGACTAGACCTTCCACCTCAGTATAGCGCATAAAAACGATGGCCATGAGCTTCATTGTATGAATGCCGAGGATGAACTGATGTTTCAGTTTGTACTGTGGGCGTAACACGTTTGTTTTGAAGAGCAGAAAGATTTGTCTTTTTTTCTCTCTTCTTCTACTTGCATACACACACAATCGCTTGCGGCGTGCACTGCTCGGGCGGAGCGATGAATAGCGGCACAAAGACCACACATATTCCCTTAGAGTGGTGGCGCCAGCAGGTTACCACCACATGTTCCGCGCGCCTTGTTTGCGTGATTGGAGTCCAGAAACATCCCCGGAGGACGCATTCCGTTTCTTTGGCAAGTCTCTCTTATGACACTATGCCAGGTACAAGCCAAATGGATCTGTGCAGTGCGTGCAACTCACGCTATCTTCAGGCAGGCATGCTCTTGGCTAGTCGGAGCACTGCTATCTCCTTCCGTGTAGAATACCGCGCCGGGATAATAGCTTGCGCCCCGCCGCGGTGGCTCAGTGGTTAGGGCGCTCGACTACTGATCCGGAGTTCCCGGGTTCGAACCCGACCGCGGCGGCTGCGTTTTTGTGGAGGAAAAACGCCAAGGCGCCCGTGTGCTGTGCGATGTCAGTGCACGTTAAAGATCCCCAGGTGGTCGAAATTATTCCGGAGCCCTCCACTACGGCACCTCTTCTTCCTTTCTTCTTTCACTCCCTCCTTTATCCCTTCCCTTACGGCGCGGTTCAGGTGTCCAACGATATATGAGACAGATACTGTGCCAGTTCCTTTCCCCCAAAAACCAATTATTATTATTATTATTAATAGCTTGCATATCGTTACTTGAGCAGAGCCCTTAGGAAGACATAATGGAGACAAGTTTCGCAGCATGAATAAAACCCACGCAGAAGACAAGGAACAAACAAGACAGGACTGTGCTGCACTTCCAACTGATTTTATTTGAAAAGGCTCGACGTTTAAATACATTCAGTTATCATGAGGTGAAACCTAATCACAATCATCCAAAAAAGCCGTTTCATTCTCCAGCAATGACAGTGAAGGCGTGCTGACGCAATTGTCACCGGCTTTCCTAATAAAAAAAGGCTTCGATAATTTCACGCTGAAGCTTGTCCTTGGCGTGACCCAGAAACTGCGCCTTCTTAAACATAGGGTTGCATTTGCACGACCGGGAGTGTACGGCAAGATGGCCGCTGATACCATCTTTTACAAGATTGAAGTGTTCTAGCGCTCTTTCATTAAAACAACGCCCCGTTTGGCCAATGTACACTTTTTTATTCATGCTGCGAAACTTGTCTCCATTATGAACTGCAACCAACTAGCCCAAACCACCGTGTTACCTTAGGAAGAGGTCCCGGCAAACTAAGCAGCATCTGGCCATGCTCTCGCATATCATGAATTTGGTCTGCTCAAGTAACGATAGCAAGCTATATATTATCCCGCCGCGGTATTCTACACGAAAGGAGATAGCAGTGCTCCGACTAGCTAAGAGCATGCCTGCCTGAAGATAGCGTGAGTTGCACGTACTGCACAGATCCATTTGGCTTGTACCTGGCATAGTGCCAAAAGAGAGACTTGCCAAAGAAACGGAATGTGTCCTCCGCGGATGTTTCTGGACCCCAATCACGCAGACAAGGCGCGCGAAACATGTGGTGGTAACCTGCTGGCGCCACCACTCTAAGGGAATCGTCATTTCTCTTAAGAAAAATTTCTTTAAGAATTTAGCAATCGTGCTGCTGTGACAGATATTATGACCCTCGCCAAATTTCGGATGGTTGTTTTAGAGTCGCTGAAAATCCGGTTAGCACTAGTATTAGCTATAGCTAGCGCTATCGCCGCCTCCTCTGCAGTTTCTGAGGAGCGGGTCTTGACTGATCCACAGGTGACCAAGCGTCCCTGCCCGTCCACCACCGAAACTGAAAACGCGGTGCGTCGTCGACAGAGGCCAGCTTCTATTTGCCCTCACTGCAGCCAAAAGCAAAAATGAACACTTGACCTTGGGTGCGTTAAAACTACGAAATTCACTGAAATAAAATCATCATCAAACATTGTTTTTTTTCCTTCTGAGCATTTTGACACATTTGAACCTGCTTTTTCCATTTTTTTCATTTTTTCAATTCTTTTTTTAATCAATTAATTACAATTATTTCATGAACTCATCATCGCCGATCACACACCAATCAATCGTCAATCACTAGAATCACAAATTAATAATAATAATTGGTATTTTGGAGGAAGGAAATGGCGCAGTATCCGTCTCATATATCAGCGGACACCTGAACCGCGCCGTAAGGGAAGGGTTAAAGGAGGGAGTGAAAGAAGAAAGGAAGAAAGAGGTGCCGTAGTGGAGGGCTCCGGAATAATTTCGACCACCTGGGTACCTTTAACGTGCACTGACATCGCACAGCACACGGGCGCCTTAGCGTTTTGCCTCCATAGAAAACGCAGCCGCCGCGGTCGGGTTAGAACCCGGGAACTCCGGATCAGTAGCCGAGCGCCCTCACCACTGAGCCACCGCGGCGGGGCAATCACAAATTACCATGATACCATTTTGATACGATTTTTTATACGCAGCTTCCAATTATTTCCGACATGCGGTGCCGACTACTACTATACGTCGACAGCTTTTCGACCGAACAAGCTGCACACGCTTTCGAGTAAAGTCAGCGCTTTAGATTGCTCCGAACAGCAAAAATAACCGAAAGAAGCACACAAAAATATATCAGGTCAAAAAAAAAAAAACTTCGACGCAAAAATGCGCGCCTTCGGCGCTCTTCCTTAGAACATATGTGCAGACCAATTGTAGCATCGCTTATCGCACAACAGGTATATCTCTCTTAATGGCTGAGGGTTATTGACGGGGCACTGACACAGTCCCTTTCCAGACCTGACATCATTCCGAACGCTCCAATAATATCGTGTATTAGCCCATCTTTATCACGCGCCACTACGCATGCAGTTTTCCATTCGACGAAAGCATCACGACGCGCGTCTAGCATTTGTTCGCCACGTTTCCAGATCCCTGCAGGGAACAGCTCCTCATTTCTGTGCTTCTTGGGTTCTGACGTTTTTTTGTAAACAGACCGAAATTTTGGCGTGCGCGAAAGACAAGATAAAACGCGTAGGTATGGACGCGATCCGAATGACCTCGAGACTGGAAGGGGATTGTGCCAATGCTCCTTCGACAGCTCTCAGACATAAAGAGATAGACCTGTTACAGGATGATAAGCGATGCTGCAGTTGACGTCCTCGTGCGCAGCAGAAAGTTGTCTGGGAGGTGCTTGTTCTTGTAAGAGCCTTTTTTTTTCTGAGGTGCTGCATCCTTCCTGCATGTATTTTTTGCAATTATTCTTATGTTTCGAGGCAATCTACGGTCAGGAAGTGGTTTTTCTATCTTTTTTTTCTTTGAATCTCTTTTTTTACCACACCCAAGATCACGCCTTTCTTTAATTTTTTTTCTGGTTGCTGCAGCCGTATAAATACTACAGCTGGCAGATGCGCTCAGCTGCACCTGATTGTTTCAAACCCTTGCCTGTGTCTGACTTTTGTAATCTTTTGTAGTTTTGTGATTTAAAGACACTGAATTGCACGAGACATTCCGGAATCCGAAATTTCTACTGGTAAAAACTCGCCCTACTCCATTGAGAAAACAAAAAACAAAAAAATTGTCCATTGCGTATAGACAGACACCCATATTGGGCGTTTTTTTTTCGGAAACTGCTCCTTTCTTTTCCGCGCTAATAATAATAATAATAATAGGTTCTTGTGGAAAGGAAATGGCGCAGTATCTGTCTCATATATCATTGGACACCTGAACCGTGCCGTAAGGGAAGGTATAAAGAGGGGCTAAGAGAAGAAAGGAAGAAAGAAGTGCCGTAGTGGGGGCTCCGGATTAATTTCGACCACCTGGGGATCTTTAGCGTGCACTGACATCGCACAGCACACCGACGCCTTAGCGTTTTTTCTGCATAAAAACGCAGCCGCCGCGGTCGGGTTCGAACCCGGGAACTGAGAATTGAGTCCGAGGCTTACAGTGAGAATTTCACTGGCGGCTTCTGATTATTTCATAGCATTCCCAAGAAAAGTACTAATTGCACACAACTTCGAGTAAGGCTCACAGGACTGCCTGAAATGCAAAAGCATTGCATTCTTATAAAAGGCTGAGTACCTCAGCGGTGGCCTATACACGATTTTACCGAGGGCTGCTGGGAGAGGGAGAAAATACTCTCGAACCGCGCGCTTCTCCAGCCTGCCACGGTGGCCAACTGGCTGCGGGCTGTTACATCGCCGGCTCTTACCTTCTCGGCGTAGCTTGTTTACAGATATCCGTACCTTATCGTGATTTTCTCGCCTTTCGCAACTAATGCCGCGATGCCGTACTCGGCGCGAACTTCAACTGGTCAGCACTGCGTAGTCATCGGCTGTGGCAACAACCAGCGTAAAAGGAAAAACATCGCCGATAGCACTTGCGCCAAGCATGCTGTGTCCAGGTCTCAGTGCGGGTGTGACATGTTCATGTTGCACCGACTTCTCGTCGACCCCGAGTTGAATCGTCAGTGGACGTCGCTGGTTAACAGAAAGGACTTTGCCCCGACTACAAACTCGCGCGTCTGTTCTCTGCATTTCGTCGATGGCAAGCGAACGGAGCAAAACCCACTGCCCATGCTGAATCTCGGCTACGAGCGAAAGGCAAGTACAATTATTGTCGTTTTACGTATAGTAAACATGCAATTTGCTTGCTGCAGAGCCTAAATGTTTATTATGCTGCATTTTGCATGCGTAAAAGCACGGACAGCATTTGTCACTTTTTTTTTCCATTGCTTGCTCCATCACCGGGCACGTTTCGCGACAGCGGTGCGATATGCGCTGGTTGGCCGCAGATTGAACTTAAAACGTTGTCGATAACGTAAATGTGCAGCTTTACAACTTCACCACCGCCATATGTGATGTACAGGAGCGCTTTTTGTTTCCGTTAGTAGAAATAATAATCGCTTCAGGTCATCCACGGCCGCAGATGCCTGATGCGCGATGACTGTGGTCCACCACCTGTCAAACGAAAGGTCAGATTGTTGAATCTGTACATGGAAATGCTGGAACTCACGTTACATTTGATGGGAATAACGCGCTGCACACGGAAAAACAACTGAAACGACGGCGCTTGCACAAGCGCCCTCGTTTCAGTTGTCGTTTTTCCTCGTGTAGCGGGTTATTCCCACCAAAGTCCAAGCGCCGTCGTTTCAGTTGCTGTTTTTCCTTGTGTAGCGCGTTATTCCCATCAAATGTACAACCAACTAGCCCACATTGCTGCCTTGCTAGCTGTTGCTCACGTTACACTTGTTTCGCATTTTAGAGACAAGAAAGCCCAAGTGACGAGTCCGAAGCATCTGATGCAGTTCAGCAGACGCCACCGCACAATGTAAGAAATGCGCATTTATTATTTCACAATATTGTTAGCATTTATCGGGCTTCTACAGGAGCGGGCTGAAGTACAGACAGGTGGCAAGGTGTTTCAAAGCAATAAAAACACAGCAGTCTCAAATATTCGGTTCAGACGAATGCACAGCTGTGAAACTCGAGCAAGAAATGAGACTCGTGTACAAAAAATATACAGAACAGCAATTTCACAAACGCGAGTCTTCTAGAAAGATCATACAGTGCAACAAAGGCATCAAGTACCATATCTAGTTATACATTGGTAGGCAGATGGCTTTAGGCACGTATCTATGCTGATGCCACCATGTAAAGCAGAGAAAAGGAATTGTGCAGTGCACTGGCTTTCAGAGCTCATGATTTTGAGTATTGTGCAATTTGTTGCCTAAACAGAGTGTAGCACTGTGAGGGAAATTTTCCCAAAATATTTGAGCATGCAAGAGGTCCTATGCAGAGTGACGTCTGGAGCAACACACTCACGTATAGCACACAAAAGGTGCGAGGCATTTGTCATGTCATTTGCACTGAATCTGTCTCGACAAGCTATGACTGTTCTAGTGAAGCCAGAGTTATTGTACGGAGAAGCTTGTTAAGCATCATCACATGCTAGATAATTTGAGATCAGGGTTATTTGCACTGTTTCATAACATGTCTCATCCAACACAGAAGATTCCACAGCAAGCCTGTCCTCAATCAGCAAACACAGTGTTAGTGTGCATTCACTATTTGATGCTTTGCAATGTGCTGAGAAAGTAGACTCACAGCTAATGTACTTCTCTGTTGGCAGGTTGTTTGTATCGGACATCACTCGGTCAGCCTGCCTTTCAGCCACGGAGTGAGTGTAAGTATGCATGCTCTCATCATTCCTTTGTTGCTGAAGCTAAATTGCAGCCATCTGTTGCACTTTCTTTCACAGGTTATCAGTAATGTTTAAGATGTATTTGCAACCAGCAACAAACTAGATGTAAGCATGCATGCACATACAGGTCCACTACATACTGAAATAGGCCGTTTTTGCCATTCTTGTGTTTGTCTGCCAGCAAGTTGTTAACCCTCATGGCTATAACTATCAAATCTGTATTAATTTCCAAAAACGAGCTTGCTATGCACCAGTAAACTGGATATAAGCTTGCATGCTGTCCGAGCTTCCAGACGGTCGTTTCTGATGTTGCCTCTTTTTTTCTAGCAGGTCTCATTGAAAACTGATGCTGCTTCGTCTCGCCTAGACGCTAGCTTTGAAGAAACAACTGTGAGTGCTCATACAAAGTTCACTTTTCCAACCAAGACAACCTGCATTGCCTTCATGTTTTTCTTTTCCTGCATTTTTCCGACAGATGGCCCCTGACCAACAAAACAGCAGTTTGTCAAGGGAGGAAACAGAAATGAAGGTAATTTATAAGAAAATGGATTCTCAAAACAATATAAAAGATTGTTTATTATTTCAGGTGGAGAAGAAAGACAACTCTACACAGTGGGAATTGGAGGAACCAGTCCCAGACCACACATATGCAGACACAAATGACAGTTCAAACACTCCTCTTACAATGAGAAGCATTCACTTTCAGTACTTAACGCCACAAGACGTACACTTCTACACTGGCCTCCCGTTTGATGCTTTTAATAAGCTCATTCTTTTACTGAGGGCCAATGGCACAAAAGTAGGGGGAATATTGGGTTTAGAACAACAGCTGTTGCTCACACTTATGAGACTAAGACTTGGGCTCCTCTGTGGGGACCTTGCAAGAAGATTCAGCATTTCAATTGCGACAGTGTCAACAATATTCTCAAGTATGATGTCCACCTTAGCTAAAGTAATGGAAGACATAGTGGTGTGGCTGCCTCGGTCAGTAGTTTATGACAGTATGCCGTACACCTTTGTCAAGAATGGCTACGACCGCACAACATGCATATTTGACTGCACAGAGGCGTGGTTGCAAAGACCCAAGAAATTAATGGCAAGGGCACAGAGCTACAGCGCATACAAAGGGTCAAATACTATCAAGTTTTTGACAGTCATAGCGCCCAACGGGCTAATCATGTTTGTATCAGATGTATATGGTGGAAGGGCCTCCGATAAATACATAGTTCGGACATGTGGTGTGGAGGACTATTTACTCCCAGGCGACGAAATTATGGCAGATCGTGGATTTAAGCTTGAGCCACATCTTGAAGCACAAGGAATCCGCATGAATGTACCGGCCTTCACCAGAGGTATGTAGACTGTTCTCTACATTGCAAGCTTTCATGCACCTCTGGGTTTGAAATGCTCATATTTGTTGTCTTTTAGGAAAGAGTCAACTGTCTGAAAAAGAAGTGACAAAAACCAGGCGAATCGCTTCACTGCGCATCCATGTGGAACGCGCTATCAATCGGATAAAGACTTATCGAATTTTTAAGCAGGCTTTGCCTATCAAGTGAAGGAAGCATATCAACACGATTATTTTCGTTTGTGCTGGCCTATGCAATCTGAAGGGCCCTCTGATCAAAGAGCAGCAAGAACAATAAAGGTTCAGCTTCAATCCCAGTACTGTTAGGGCTTGACTCATTTATTTCAAATGCGAACGTGCGATTAACACTCTAAGAAAGCAAAAAATGCAGAACACAGGCATCACTAACAGTGCACTCTATGGCCGCTGCGTCTTCAGGAGACAGCTGTGCAAGGAGGAGGAAGTTCCTGCTGTGCATCATCAGCCTTGGTTATATCCACTGCACCATAAAGGCATCATCCAGCTGAGACTTATGTTATCCTCGTAAATTTAGCAACCAACTCCCTTCACAGCCTAGGCAATATTATGCTCTCAAAAAAGCTTTCAAGATTATTAATGTGGGTTTCCATGAATCCTTCATCTCTCTTGACTGGAATCAATGCTCCCCCTTGGTCTACATGCAAGTATAGGTAGCAAACAGTGCTCCCTACCAGGTTCAGGTGCAGCTGTGCCTGAACTTGGTAGTAGTATTTATGTGCTGCCTTTAGTACACCTGCAGAATCTAAGCAAAAATCTGCCTTGCACTGCCCCTCCTTAATTAATTCGTCCGGATGTACATGCCGCAAGCTATATAGGCATTTAACCTCTAAAAGTGCTGGGGGGTGGCAATCGCAGACAAGCAAACCGTCTGGACTACACCCAAGATACGGATACCTTGGATGAATCATCAAACCGCAATCTTCGAGTCTGCAATTTGTATGCTTTGTTTGAAAAGCAGCAAGAGCACGCTGTTTCGCTAACTGCTCATAATTTATGCCACACTGCACGGCAAGGCTGGTAATGCAGTTGTCATTAAGTATTCTCTTCATTAATGACTCGCAATTCAATCGTTTGGAACGGCAAACATCTTTGAACAATGAAGCAGTTATCCTGCCCTTGCGGTGGGAAAACCACTCGGCACAGTTTCTTTGCTCCCTTGTGGCAGCTTCAATTTTTTTTGCAGAGGTCATGGTAAGGCTGAGCTTATCCACTGCTCGCTCACTTCCAAGCAGCTTTCCGAAGTTGAGGTTGCACAGAGGTCTTTCGAGAGTAATCTCGAAGTCGTCCACTGGTGGCTCCACTTTGTTCAGCTGCCTTTCTTTGCACTTCGGTGACTGGAAGGCAACCTGAAAAAAATGTCTTCATTAGTCTAGTTATAAATTTTTATTAAGGGCAAGGATGTTAAGAAGTCTGACTATAACAGTTTAAGCAACAATAAAAGGGCGGCAACACTGCCTTGTCAGCAAGATTACATTGAGCATGGCTGTGGGTTCAGGTCATTCCTAAAGCTTGCACTCATATTCAAGATAAATGAGTCAAGTTATGTTCATGCATGACAAAGGCTTATGCATTTTTGTCGCTACCTTCTCTGAGTGATGTGTCGCTTGTTGCCTCTGGACACTTGCTGGTGCCTGAGAAGGTTGCTGGATCTCCCTTCTCGTCATCAATGTGTTGTGGAGAAGGGTGCCTGCAAATGAAAAGCATCACCACAATGCCTAACAGCCAATTTCATTCCATGAAAGGCACTCAAACTCGCACCTACATATAGTAGTCAATGTACTACCTACATTTTCAAAAATATGACAGTGCAATCAGGACAAGAGTGAATAAATGGATGGATCAGCCCAGTGTTCACGTGCAACTGCATTCATCAAAAAAGTAGAAAATATGTTCTACAATGAAAATTTTTCATATGTGGCTAGCACATGTGCTCCGAGGAATTGTCAATGCTTGGCAAAGTCTTTCCACAAACTAACATTCAAAGATATAGACCCCTTTTACACTTACACTCTATTTTTCTCCTTACAGTGTTCCATTTCAGTTTATCCTCACAGCACATAACTGCACTGAATATGCAGCTCTAACTAAGAAAGAAATCATCTCTTTCATACGGAACACTGCAAAACGGGACTAAACACATACAGCGGTGAACTTTTTTTTACATTAAACGCAGCATTCATTCTCTCCCAGATACACGTGTCAATAAGCAAATTTTTTTTCTTATGAGCCGGAGTTCTCAAAAATGGCTTCTCTTCCCTTGGAAAGAAATGAAGCTCTCATTATTCGTGTTCTGTGTTACCGACAATACGAAAATTTGTCGTCCAGCCAGCCATTACACAGAATTCAAACAGGTTCATGATTTTTCTCATTCACATATGCTTGCAAACAGATTTTTCTTGGAATGTGAAATATCTTCAAAATGTGACAATTGTTTTCTCCTCTGTCTGCGAAAATGACTGGCTTCCAAAATGAGCTGCATGTGTATTCCATATAAAGTACATAAGCTCTATATCTTAGATCAGTTTTTACTCATGAGTGTCCATGGTCCTCATTGTGCTACTGAACTTCTAGAAACTAATGACTTTGATCACTTGCCACTTCCTTGTTGTAGAGCCTTACTCGTACTATATGCAGCAAGTGACAATGTTATCTGACACTGAATACCAGCAAAGCACACTCATATTACTACACCGGCAACCAGCTTGTTTAATAGATGTGTGTCATCTCAGCAATACTCACCAGGAATATTGAAGAGCTCGCCATAAGGTGACTTCTTGATGTGGTCTGCGAGTTCTTCTTTGCTTGCAAAATGCTTGACCTTTCGGGTCGGCCTTGGGTGCTGCGTGCTTGCGGTGTCCACCGTTGACCTCTTAAGATTGAAGGACATGGAATTGAGAAGGGCCGGCTCAACATTTCTCTTTGTACCCCGATTCCAAGCTGCCGTCTTGTCGGTACATGAGATGCCAGTGATGCCTAGCTGGACGCCCATTTCTAGCTTCCACAACAGGGCACCAATATGGCTACAAACACGTGCTTTTCCAGCCATGCAAGAACAACCAGCAGTCACCACTTGACCATTCTTCCGCACACAGGCCCATGGCGACCATGGTTTTTTGTTTGCTGCCTGAGAGGGTCGCACATCGGCCTTCACATACACAATATCAGCAGCTGCTTCGTGACTCAGCACCCGGGCCACCCAACCGCACTGCAGCTGGTTATAAGAGTCCAGGCTTTTGTACGCCTCTGCCTCTTTAAGATCACAGGCCTTTGATCTAATCAAGTAGCATACAATATGAGCACTTGTTATGCTTGGCCAGGGTTTGGTGTCATCTGTCCACTGCTGCACGAGCAGGGGATGAGCATGGATGTCACCATCTGAAAAAAAAAAGACGGCATGAAAAGGACATTACAATAAAGAAAGATACCTCCAAAGGCCGGCAAAAGTGCATTGGGCGCTACAGCTCTTAAGGAGATATGTACGATCATGAGTTCACTGTAGTGCTGCCATAATATGGATCCCACAGTTGCTTCTGCCTTCTTGAAATTTGAGCAGTGCAAAACAGATGCGATAATGCTGGTTAACTGCCCGAATACAAGGCACACAAGTCCGATCGCAAAGCACATATAATTGCGCAAAATACTCTGACGCAACAGGAGTTGGCGACCTTACACATATTTCGGCAACTGGGCAGACTATCAACTAACACTGCCTCGCACATAATCAAATTGCGCTCTCACGGCTGCGTGCGCTCGTGCAGCCTACGTACGAGGCGTGAAGGGTATACCAATCTCGTTCTTTCCAACTTTCTGTTTCGTGACGCATCGAGCGAGTTCCACATTGCAGTGGTGTGGCTATGTGGGACGCGGCCGACAACGGGAAAGAGCACGCGTACTGACGAAGCTAATTCGAAGAATTTACATGTAGTAGAACGTACGGTACACGTCAGATGCGGCCAAAGACGAACTGTGCGGGATTGCCGGAGCCCTCGCGAGTAATTTCGGAACGCCAGCCCATCGGTGGCAGAAGGCAGCGCAGATCGACGACTCCGCAGTCAGCGGACTGCCGGCCCTTCATTCCGCTGAATGTCAGGTGGCCCGCGGTAACTTACAAAGACTGTAACACGCTACGCAGCCGTTAAAAAACGATATTTATTTGTTTACTACGGTTATTCATTATTTTAGTAGTAAGTAGCACAGACACTCACCTATCGTGATCGTTTGCTCCGTCGATGCAATAACGGGCGGTTGGTTGCCTTGACCACCAGCGCTTCCAGCCGCTTGCGCCTTTCAAAATGCACACGTATACGGCTTCAAGCTCACCACTGCTACGTTTCGGCAGATTTATTTTGCGAGCGGGTGCCGGCAGAACGAGGAGCTGCACTCCAAAACACGCTGAGACGCAACGCAGCCCGAGCAGCCCAAGCCAAAAGTAACAGCCCGTAACGGCAACGCCGCTACGCGGCGCTGGGTTCTAGCAATATGGCAGTCCCCAGGTATCGAAACTGAAATCGTGTATAGTCGTTGAGAATCTGCCTTGCATGCGGGAGGTGCGGGGTTCGATTATTAGTGCCGCCGGGAACCCAGTGGTGATATGATGTCTACAAGCATCCACTCCCGCAGAGGATGTGCGCTGCACTCTGCCTGGGATGTGTGCGGCGGTTCCCGAAAAGGGAGTGAAATTTGGGACATATACTTACTCCATCGAAAGGCATTTGTAACACTCCCATCGTAGAGCACGTACGGGCGTCATTCGCATTTCGCCCTCATCTAAATTGACCCGCCGCGGTGGCTCAGTGGTTAGGACGCTCGGCTGCTGATCCGGAGTTCCCGGGATCGAACCCGACCGCGGCGGCTGCGTTTTTATGGAGGAAAAAACGCTAAGGCGCCCGTGTGCTGTGCGATGTCAGTGCACGTTAAAGATCCCCATGTGGTCGAAATTATTCCGGATCCCTCCACTACGGCACCTCCTTCTTCCTTTCTTCGTTCACTCCCTCTTTTATCCCTTCCCTTACAGCGCGCTTCAGGTGTCCAACGATATATGAGACAGATACTGCGCAATTTCCTTTCCCCAGAAACCAATTACCTTCATCTAAATGCTGGCGGCGTGGAGGGGATTCGATCCCACGACCTACTGCGTCGGAAGGGAATTTCAAAGGGAAAGCGAAGATTGAGAATAAGTGGTGGTGAAGAAGGAATAATAATAATAATAATTGGTTTTTGGGGGGAAAGGAAATGGCGCAGTATCTGTCTCATATATCGTTGGACACCTGAACCGCGCCGTAAGGGAAGAAGGAAAGAAGCGTGCATCGCGTACGACGAGGGCAGCACGCTGGGCATTTTCTTCCGAACCTCTTCTCCCCGCTTCTTCATAGCTGAACTTTGCGGTACGACCGCCGAAGGTGTAGAATGTGTTAGGGCACAGAAGGCTTATCCGGCGAGGTGACTCAGTGGTTAAGGCGCCCGGCTACTGAGCCGGAGTTCCCTGGCTCGAACCATGCCGTGGCGGCCGTGTTTCGATGGAGGCGAAACGCAAACGTGCCCGTGTGCTGTGCGATGTCAGTGCTCGTTAAAGATCCCCATGTGGTCGAAATTATACCGGAGCCATCCACCACGGCACCTCTTTCTTCCTTTGTTCTTTCGCTCCCTCCTTTATCCATTGCCTTACGCCGCGGTTCGGGTGTGCACCGAGATAAGTGAGACAGTTACTGGGCATTTCCTTTCCTAAAAAAAAAATTACAGAAGGCTTCGCCGGGTTCGAACCCGACCGCGGCGGCTGCGTTTTTATGGAGCCGAAACGCAAAGGCGCCCGTGTGCTGTGCGATGTCAGTGCACGTTAAAGATCCCCAGGTGGTCGAAATTATTCCGGAGCCCTCCACTACGGCACCTATTCTTCCTTTCTTCTTTCACTCCGTCCCTTATCCCTTCCCTTACGACGCGGTTCAGGTGTCCAACGATATATGAGACAGATACTGCGCCATTTCCTTTCCCCAAAAACCAATTATTATTATTATTATTAAGGCTTCGCAGTGAACCAGAGCGACGGGGATGCAGTTGGGAACGGCAACGCTCAGCGACCGCGCAGTTCTCTCTCGCTGCCTTTTTAATAATAATAATAATAATAATAATAATTGGTTTTTGGTGGAAAGGAAATGGCGCAGTATCTGTCTCATATATCTTTGGACACGTGAACCGCGCCGTAAGGGTAGGGATAAAGGAGGGAGTGAAAGAAGAAAGGAAGAAAGAGGTGCCGAAGTGGAGGGCTCCGGAATAATTTCGACCACCTGGGGATCTTTAACGTGCACTTACATCGCACAGCACACGGGCGCCTTAGCGTTTTTCCTCCATAAAAACGCAGCCGCCGCGGTCGGGTTCGAACCCGGGAACTCCGGATCAGTAGTCGAGCGCCCTAATCACTGAGCCACCGCGGCGGGGGCTGCCTTTTTCCGCATTCACCCATTCTGGCATGCCACTAAACATGGCCAGAGGATGCAGCAGTGGCACCTTCAGCCTACTCTAACCTAACCTTGCGCCATTGCACTGAAATCACCAGTTCATCCAACGCGGAGCTCAGGATAAGGCTCTATATATGCTGGGGAGCCCAAGGTCGCAGCTTTGACGTCTCATAGGGGAGCCCACATTTTGATGGCTCGTGTACACTCTGAGTTAAAAGGGAGTGTCCTCCACAGGGCACTCCGTTTTATAAAAAAAAAAGGATCGAGTGCTCTAGAGGACAGCTCACTCCCTTTTTAGTACTTTCTGTTTACAGTGTATAGTTAACACACGCAGACACGTCCGCGTGGTCGAAGAGCTCGGCGCCCACTGAAGAAACCGTCGGCAGTGGCGTCCAAGACAGCGTCCTTCACAGCCCATGTATGCGCACTATACGTGGCTCCTGGCGACGTGGAAGCTAATTCACTTTGCTTGCTCACTCGATCATTCAATATGGCGCGACCGCCGCGGCGCGCTTCGTGGCAAGAGGAGAGGGGGGGGGGGGGTGCTGCAGAGGGTGGAAACAGCAGCCCGGGCCTCGATCCGCGCGCGGGGAGACTGCCGCGAACTCCGCGGCCTCAAACAATGCGCGGGAGGAGAGAGGACGCGGAAACGGGCAACGGCCGAGATAGCGCGCATCCTTTTCCTTTGTCCCGAGGTCGTTTCGCATTTTGCCCATCGCAGTCGGGCGGCAGCAGCGGATGTCCGCCGCTGGTATTTTATTTCCACCGACGGCATATAACATGCACACGCGGGCGTTGCCGCAACAGCGACCACTGTCGTAACGACGTTTCTTTGGAGGCGACGCGCACCTTTACGCGAGCGTTCTAACGAAAGTGCCGATTTAAGTGGGGAAGGAGGGGAAGCGGGATAAGCTTAGACATTTTTCAGGTGAAAACTGCATTAACTATAATTTTTTTTCGACACAGGAAGCTCAAGAAATGAATTGAGTAAATACATGCCCAACATTGTTGGACAAAAATTGTGATTATTGCAAAATTGTCAGGTACTTTTATGGAAATATTGGATATAATTATCTAAGGCAAAACAGCGCTAAGTTAACAGCTTTGTGCTAAATTAGAGCTGTTTTTACTTTTTTTAGAGAGTGCTCCACCAACTATTCCCGCAAAATGCACTGTTAAACGAATTTGGAGGTAATGGTCCATTTTTCAGATGTGTAGCAAAATATTTCTTTATTTTCCCATCGTTTCCCTGTCGCTCACATCGAGCAGTTAAGATTGCCATATAGAAAACCAATGGGGAGCGCTTCTGACGATAGCAAGAACGTTAATAGAAAAAAATTCAAGTCTGCCGACTGGAGATCCGCGGATATATAGATTGTTTTGCTGAAATATCGCAATATATGAAAAAAATTGCATTCATAAACGCTTTCTCGCTCAAAAATGCTTTTGTCCAGAATTGTTGAGTGTGAGACGCCTCACTCTCCCACCTCCACTTAGCTGTTCCCCAATCGCGATTGAATCTGGAGTTCAGTAGTGGTGGCTGCAGTGGAAACAGACACCCGATTGAGTGATTTTTTTATTCTTGTTTGATGAATTGCGCAAAATTTCCCAAAATTCTAAAACTTGGATTCTATAAAAAAAATGAGATTTATTACGTCAGGGCATCAGTGGGTGCAGGTGTGATGAAGAATGCAGTAATGATTAAAGGAATGGAAAAAGCTAAGGGGACCATACCTTCATAAAATCAAGTTGGATTCTTACCTGCTGGTTTTTCGGGGTTGACGTATATGAATCAAAGCTTCCCCGTATGACCGCGCGTCTGTGTGAGCCACAGTGCGTTGTACTCTTTACACAGAGTGCAAACAGGCGAAGCGCTCGTGCTGCTGATAACAGTTGCACTCGGGCTTTAAACGAGTTCCTCGAACCGTGCGCAGCTCCGAGTGCGTCGAACCTTCGACCAACATCCGGGGATGCCGCACGCACTGAACAACAAAGAAACGCGTTTAACACACAAACTGCGTGCGCAGTACGTTTGATACAGTTGTTGGACAGATGGATGGGTGGATCAATGAGTGGATGGAAATAACGTCCCCTGCCGCCAAGCTCAGTAATTTCTCCTGTTTCTTCGAACATTCCTTTCAATACTATCTCAGAATTCAACCATGCTTCAATTACACATTCCAAGCGCTTTCAGGACAAACTTGACAACAATCGCATCTACCCGTCTACATATTTTGGGCGAACAATTCTTCAACCGTCTTTTAACGATTGAATCGGGAGAGGATAGGCGCTGGCTTTCTGCCAGCCGCATAACCGTCAGGCCAACACGCGCAATCAACACCAATACTTTCTGATGAAAATGATTATGATTTTTATGACGCAAGGGCATCTGTGGCCAAAGAGCATCATGGCACAGGGTTTTTTTCATCTACTCAAGGTGGGTTTTCATCTACTCAAAGACCCGCTTCTCAAGCATTTCACCCTAAAGAAGCCGAGCACCAGGCCAGGGGAAAGCTTGTACCCATTTTATCACTGGTGGGTATACCCGGCGGCACTGGGGATCGAAACCGGAACTGTATGCCCGAACCTCCATCCCGCATGCGAGGCGGATGCTCAAACAACTAGGGCACCGCTGCGGTATCATGCCAACACTTTCTCTCCTGCCCTTCAGTTCTTCCATGACTTGTCGCTTTCTCATTTCCTTCGTTTGCCCTTCACTCTCCATTCTCAAGCCTACACCACTTCGCACGTATGGAGCCGGTAAACCCAGCCGCGGTCCAAGTTACGAAAGGGCATTTCGATTTTCAAGAAAACCAATGAACAGTGTTGGCGGAATCGGGCATTTCGATCGACAGAAGCAGAATAGTTCGGTGTTTGATTTCATTCTGGCTTCCGAAACATCGAATCACAATATAGCGCTAAAACAGCGCTAAACGAGAGAAACTATAAGCCGGGGTTTAACTTTGTTATACCTAGTGAGACGAGAGAAGCTCAGACCCGCTGCGCCGGCAGGCGGCGAGGCGAGCGGCGCTGCTGTGGCGAGTCACGTGGTATGACGTCATGCCACACCTCCGGTTTAGAGGTCACAGCGCGATGCCAGTGACCTTCAGAGTTGCGGCTAGGAAAGTAAAAGCTTCCGCTCTTTGTAGCGTATTCTGAACTTTTAATAGAGGCTTGTTGCATACCCGACACGTATTAGCATAGACGTATATCAGTTTACCCGACGCCGGCTGCGCACGCGCAGTAGGCATCCGGTAAACCGGTATTCGTCTACGCTAGGGCATCTCCGCTGTACAAGAAGTTTCTCTTCGCCGACGTGATGGAGAAGGCTCCGGCATTTGAAACTGCCGCACATGCGCCATTTTGAGGCCCACCCGGAACTCATCTCCCAATGTCCTGTCAGATGCCGAACTTTTCGAGGTGAGAAGGTGAAGCAAGCAGTGATTCCAAATTTTCGTCCTTTGGCTCCGGCAAGCAGCGAGCGCTGAGTGGTTCATAGCCAGTTGTATATGATGTACTCAGTGCCCTCGGCGGGCCTTTGACCTCTCACATTTCCACAATCCTGATGAGGTTTTCTCTACGAGAGTGAGGGCGACCTTTATTGCAACGTACTGTGCATGAAATTTCGCACTGATTTGCAAGTTTCCAGTGCCTCGTATGGCTCCATTCGTAAAAAGCGACGAACCTCTAATTAAAGCAGATAGACGCGCATGTTCTGATTGCGCTAAAGCATTAACATCCACTAGCATACTGTTCACATGTAAGGAACCCGAGGAGTTCCGGCAACACCACCTAGAAGACGTCTAGGTGGTGTTGGTACAGGACAAGGCAATAGAGGATGTGCCAACTCCCCCTCCCTCCCCGCAAATGACATCCTGGTCGAAATCAAGAGGAATAAATGGGCTTGGGCAGGGCATGTGATGCGAAGGCAAGATAACCACTGGTCCTTAACGGTAACGGAGTAGATTCCAAGAGAAGGCAAGAGTAGCAGGGGGCAGCAGAAGGTTAGGGGGCGGATGAGATTAAGAAATTCGCAGGCATAGGTTTGGCGCAGCTGGCAAAGGACAGGGTTAATTGGGGAGACATGGGAGAGGCCTTTGCCCTGCAGTAGATGTAGTCAGAATCCTCCCTACAAATCAATTAATCCTCTCTCAGAACCCTCATTGGTCAATGAGAATCAATTAATCCTCACTGACTCGCACGTAAATGCGGGAGTTTTCAATTACAACTTACTACGTTGATAGCGAAGCTGTTTCCATATACAGATATATCGCTGTAAAACAGAACGATGTCGCATACAGTACATTGGGAAAGCAATCGATTGCTGAAAGGTATACAGGGGGTCGGACCAATATCGCGTGTGTAATCACACGCACGCTATTGGTCCGACCCCCTGCATATACCCTTCGGCACGCTACCTGAACGGCAAGGTTCCAAGGAATAAAAACACCGCGGACAAAGTAACAGCAGATCGGACCGAAAGTATCCCATAGTAACGGGTGCTATGCCGGTATCATCATCATCGCCTTCGTTGACGTCACCACCGTCATCAGAGTAGAGCTCACTGCAGGACGAAGGCCTCTCCCAGTGACCTCCAGATACTTCTGGTGCTGCTGGCTTGCACCAGCGGGAACCACGTTAATTGTTACAGTAAGTTTTATCATCTAACATTGAAAAAACCAGTCACAGAAGACAAGGGACAAGAGAAGGAGTGTTCACGCCACAACGACTGGACTGTCAACTGAGATTTAGTAGACAAAACATAGTCCGAGCAAGGCCAGCAGAGTATGCGCAACAGCCGCATCGCAACTCACAGCGCGTAGGGCGCACAAGATACACATCTATCGTGACCGCCCTAAAAAAGCGAATTCCTTCTCGAGTAAGCGCACCGAGGTTGTGCTAATGCAATCTTGGCCTGACAAACTGATATGGTATGCTTCCAAGATTTCTCGCTCTTGCTTTCCCTTGCCTCTACCAAGTATCATTACATTGCTGTATATGTATACTAGGTATACTATTTCGCATGTGAGGGGGAACTTGTACACTACCTGATCGACACACGCCGTGAAGCGAAAGAGTATACATAGGCCACATGTGAAAGAGTATACATAGGCCAAACAGGTCGATGTATTAATGACCGGCTGCGTGAGCACCACTCCTCCCTGGGGTCTGATGACGGTGCCTACTTGCCTCGTCATTGCAATGAATGTGGGTGTTATCCACTGTTCAGCAACGTAATGATTCTTGGTAGAGGCAAGGGCAAGCAAGAGCGAGAAATCTTGGAGGCATACCTTATCAGTTTGTCAGGCCAAGATTGCATTAGCACAACCTCGGTGCGCTTACTCGAGAAGGAATTCGCTTTTTTAGGCCGGTCACGATAGATGTGTATCTTGTGCGCCCTACGCGCTGTGAGTTGTGATGCGGCTGTTGCGCATGCTCTGCTGGCCTTGCTCGGACTATGTTTTGTCTAATAAATCTCAGTTGATAGTCCAGTCGTTGTGGCGTGAACAGCCCTTCTCTTGTCCCTTGTCTTTTGTGACTGGTTTTTTTCAAGTTACTATGAACCAACTGGCCCGCATTTCAACCCTTTTTTATCACCTAGTCACTAGTCTTTTTTTCTGGGGGGGGGGGGGGGGGGGGGTAACTTTAACGTCCCAAAGCGACTCAGGCGGAATCAGGCTACGAGGGTCGTCGTAGTGGAGGGCTCCGGATAATTTCGACCACCTGGAGTTCTTTAGAGTGCACTGACGTCGTGCAGTACGCGGGCCTGCAGCATTTCCTCCATCGAAATGCTGCCGCCGCAGCTATAGGGTAGAGCCCGCGTCTTTCGGGTCAGCAATCGAGCATCATAACCACTGAGCCACCACGGCTTTGACTCTCGGCCGCTCCCGATTATCCGGTTTTCTTTTCTTGGCATCCACGCTAACGCTAGGACTTTTCACCGTGTTCACGCAGGTGCCAGCACACCTGCTCTTTCAGCTGCTGCGTACAGGTGCAGAACGCTCGCGCTACCAGTCCCTCCATCTCTGCACACAGCAGTCCAACGAGGTACATGGCGGCGCCCAGGAAGCGCTTATTGGAAAGCTCCGATTCGGCCAGTAACGCACGTCTGAGTCGATCGAGCCGTCCGTATATAAAAAGGTTAAACTCCAGATGGATTGCTCGCTGCTCCTGAAGAACGCGCCCCGCGTGCTTCATGACGCGATGCGGCTCCTTTCGCGGTACACACCGAGTGCTCATTTGCATCGGCGCGCCGCGCGGTCACGGTCTGTCAGCCCTCCCGGAGTTGCAGCGGTGACGGGGAAGGGGGGAGACAGGCTCCGACGACGTCGCACGACCGACACGACGCCGCGACGGGGCGTGCCTCGTCGTCGCTCGGGGATAAGTTCAAATGCAGACGCGCGGGTCGGATATTCGTTCTTCGCATGCCGAGCCAAATATGCACTGGCCGCTGTGCACGGCTGCTGCGGGAGACGTGTGTTCCGAAATATGCGGTGGTGAACGCCGCTTTCGTGGTACGTGTCTGTACACGATGTCCACGCGTTGTTCCCGGGGTATGCACCTTTTGTGGGAAAGACGTCAGCTTTGTACGGGGCAGGTATACGACCGGCGTTCAAGAAGGAACAATTAAACTGTCACTTATTTAGCGGTCTTTATTTTGCTTGAAGACACGAAGACATGCACAGAATAAGGGAGGAAGGAGCCTGCCAGGAACTCCAACTAGAAGGGACACACGGTCTACCTGATGCAGAGAGGAGACGAAGACGATGTATGGAAATAAGTGTAATTTGGCAAATGTGGCATGCATGCAACAGATAGTGACCGTTATATAGCACCAATGGAGGAGCTGCAACTTAGCCCTTGTAAGCTATGAGCAGGGTCACCATCATCATCCCATATATGTAACTATACAGGACAAGGACCCCTCTGACTGATCTCCAATTAACCCTGTCCTGTAGCAGCTGAGACCACCCTATCCCCGTAAACTTCCGAATCTCGTCTGCTCTCAGTCGCACCCTGCTCCATTCACCATCTTTTGGGATCTGCTCTGTTACCCCGTGGCCGTCTACTGTCTGCTGGCATTGTTGTTGTTGCCTTCGTGACATGGCACACATACCCTTTCCGCCCATGCACTTCCTCTTCTTCATTTCATCTCGCATATCATTAACTTCAATCATTAGCCTGGCACCAATTTACCCTGTTCTTTGGGCTCTCCTCGATGAACCCTGGCCAATACCCCGTCGTGGGTATGTGCCATGTGATGAAGGCAACAACAACAACTCATGTTTAACCCATCAGCTCTCTGTGTTTCCTAATGTTGCCCCTATCATTTTCCTTTTTTCGCTGCACTGTTCTCAGTTTCATTCCTGTTTATTACCATGATGTCCAACTTACACTACCTCTTCAGCAGTGTTGTAAGCATGCATACTGCAAGGTAAATACGTCTTTCGGGGGCTGCATCATGCGAACTTCTTGGCATGGCACAGTACCATACCGGACGCTGCAGGCGCATGGATTTTCTTATGCGTTATTTCCATCGTCGCAAAAATTGACCGTCGTATTTTTGAAGCCTGGAGTGGATTCGGAAAGGCCCAAGTGCGACCGCTTCCAAACGCAAGGGCGCATGAGCACTGGCACGTGCAAGCTCGCCTTCGAACGCGTCCGGGGGACCCGGGTTCGAACCTGGCCGCGGCGGCCGGGCTTCGATTGAAGCGAAACGCAAAAGGTGCCCGTATGCTGTGCGATGTCAGCGCACGTTAAAGATTCCCTGGTGCTCTAAATTACTCTGGAGCCTTAAGCTATAGCACCTCTTTCTCTATTTCCCCCTTCTTTCACTCCCACCTTCCTCCCTTCCTTCATGGCACGGTTGAGGTGTTCAGCAAGAAGTGTGGCAGTTACTACGTCTTTCGTTTCCTGCACCAATCATTTTCTAAAACCTGGTGTAGTTTCGATTGATCACTGACCGTTTAAACCTGCACCGATAAGGAGGCGACAATTGATGGATTCTGCCCTTTCGGTTTTCGTGCTGCGAGGTAATTCGACACATATTGGCAACAAAATTGGAGCCCCTTATGCCAACGTTTGCCCTTTCGCGTCACTCTGATTGGTCGCCTGTCACTTTTTGAACTTCTGTGGTGTGACAGAGTAACTACGACGCCTATACTGGTGCTGTTAAGCCTCATACTGAAGTTAATTCTTCTGTACAGTGAGACTGGAAAACTTCGAAATTAGTTTTCAGGCTGGCTCAGTGAGACTGGCGTTCTACTGCTTCGGCGAAGTATTGGAGGGTTCGACATCCGGCCGATTCGGCTTCATTTCGATGCCAGTGAAATGTTGAAGTCCCCTCGTGCTGCGATTTTGGCGGCAGTTAACAGACACTGCATGCGGCTGGTTGAGATCGTTCGGGAACTCTCGACAATGCACGGCGTCCCTCTAATTTATGGCAAGATTTACTGAAAAGATCCAACACATACTTGCTGAATGAATGTGCACAGTGCTTAAAGCCTGGCTCCATCTAAGGAAGGTCTCCGTGATTCGAGAACAGGTGGAGAGGGAAAGGAGAGAGGGAGAAAGCGGCTGGCGGCCGATTTTACACATCGTTTTATGTATACAAAGGGGAGATACGATTTTTAACGGTCGTTGTTTGCTCACATTATCTCACAGACCTGAAACAAGTGATCTCCACGCTCTGCCAGTGTGCTTGTTATTGATGGGTAGCCTTGGAGCTGAGTGGTCAGTTCTGGATTGACTCGTGGTGTGAGGGCACGAGTTTCCCTTTTTCTCCCACCCTCTGTGTAGCGCTGCCAGCTTTGTATTTTTCTCCGTCTAGGGTTTTAGAAAAGGTGTTAATGATTCATACTGGAAATATGGGCGAAATTTTCGAAATGATAGAGAAGAAATGTTCCGACAACCACTGAAAGAATAAAAAATGGTTGCTTGCTTCAAATTCGTGCAGTCTCTATATTCTAATACGGGGTGCCTCGGATCCCTTGTCATTACTGGGGGGGGGAGTCTGAGATCTCTCCGAGATCTCTCCGACTTTAAGCACTTATCGACATTAGGACACGGTTGATTAAACATAACATTGCAAGAGAGCAAAAATTTACAATTCGCGTTGTTTGAAAACGAAATGCTACTGACAAAAGCTTCTTCACGACGTTGTAGGTATTTGTTTTTGCCGCATGCCAAACAGGAAGGAAATAAGGAACATATATTGTAATCCAGTGTAACGTAGCCTCAAACAGACGAGGGAAGCAAATAAAACTGTGAAACAATGGGGTTCAAAACCAGCCAAAATGTGCTGGTTAATTCGCAGAATGTCATAAAAAAATAGACAAAGTAAAAGGCTGGAAGATTGGTGGAGGGAAATAATTGGATTTAGAGACCAGCCGTTCAGCGAGAAAGAGAAGGAAAATGAAACAAAGGTTCAGAACGAAGGAAATTCAGGAATTTATATACTTACTGACAGGTTGATAGCATGTTTCTGACAAAAGGCAAGTTGACAAATGTCAACCAATATTTATTTAGAAGAAGCAGAGCATGCAAAAAGAGGCACGTTTCCATACCCCTTCTACGCGAGACTGTGCGGTACACTGCAGCACGCCTGTAACAATAACAGCAGCTCTAAACAATCCTGCGCCACTTGCGAACGCGCGAAACGGCATGGTGGCGGGCGACACATCAGTGACACTCAACCGCGGCAACGGCTGTCAAGCAAGTGCAGCAGAGGTCACCAGTGCTCCTTCTTCACTGCTCTCTGATGACGCACCGACGGCGATTGGACGCCTGCCCTAAATGAGTGTAGGTGGAACGCGCTCGCCCGACCCGCCCGCGCCAAGAGCGAGGCCGATATTTTTGGAAGGCCCCGCGCCGCGCGCAAGATGTATTTCTTTTTCCTGCGAGGCGGATTTTCGGTCGCTTGCGCGCCGTGTGCACCTCAAGGATCCCCAGCGCGGTGACGTGTCGTGCGCGTTGACACTCGAGCACCCTGCCCGCGAGCGCTCAACCCATTTCTTGCCGCGCCGCCCCTCGGCGCCCGATGAGGGGACGCATCGTCGCGCGTGCAATTAGCAGCTCCTCGCCAGTCAGCGATGGGCATCCATTCGCGCTGGATCGCCGCCCGCGAAGCGGTTCTAACGAGCTCGCACGCGCGTGCGTATTAACGTGCCTTACACGCGTGCATCCACAAACACCTGTGCATCAAGGCTGAGACGCGGCCATTGTTTTGGTGTAACCATACGTTTCGCTATGACCGCACGGTGGTCATGTCGCAGCAAGAAGAAACTGCAGCGAATGTGTGATATCGGGCATTGCTTGATGTTTACCAAAGTTAATTAAGATCACGTTTGCAGTATCGCTTTTGCAGTGCATATCATACACGTCTTACATTTTGTGTGTACACCAGTGCGTGTTTGCATTGATGATTTTTAGTGTTTTATTCTTCTTGCGTGTACTCTCTACTATAGTCTTACAGCGTTCATTTGAAACCGTTGAAGCAGGCGTATTATTATTTCGTCCTTTCTATTCTTCCTGAAACTGAAATTTGTTAAATACCATAGGAACAAAACAAAAAAAACCTGTGTGTGTAAGGGTGGGAATTGTATCGAAAAAGAGTGGGAGAAGAAGGGAAAAAGAGGACTTAATAATAAAAAAGACCTCTTATTTATTGAGACGACGGGAAGATGAAGAGAAGGGAAACGCAAAAATATGTCTAAAAATTTGTCAGGCGACGCGCGTTACGTTAGAGTGTGCGAGAATTTTCGCTTACAGGAGTCTAGATTTGTCTACTTCAAGTGCTCCTTATACTCCCGTCAGCTAGGAAATTATATCCGAAGAATGTTTTAAGAGTACCTGTTTTATTTTAGGTGTTAAAATGCCAGATATTTGCTGTGCGACTTTGTCGGCAGCAGTTGCAAATCTAGCCATTTCAAACTGGGCGCGCAAACTTCGTTAAAAAAAGAGAAAAGAAACCACGAGCCCCATAAATGGCAGCGCCCGCTCCCGCCCGTGTGCGCATGCGCAACCCCCACACCCGCGTTGCTGCTTCCATTTTGTGTGGTTATCAAATCGTAGTCGCCGATTATCGACTTCTACGGACGTACTCGCTATGTTATGCTACTTTTGAGCGTGCGACATCGAAACATCTGACGCCCACGGCCACAACTTTAGCTGAAATGTGAGTAGAAAGCGCGTTCTTAGGCTTTTGCGAGGTGCTTCGTGTGCGGCGGTCCGGCGAGCTAGGGACGACGGGCGCTCAGGTATCGAGCCTGGCTTGCCGCTTCCGATCGTGCGCGTGTTTCTTGATCGGCGTGGCGAGCGTCAATAAACATCTAAAACATGTGCGCGCATACTGAAAATGCGCATTACTTCGCAACTAATCAGTGCACTACTTTGCCGCTCATATCAGCCCCGCACAACTGGGCGTAACTGTTCAGTGGGTCAAGACTACGCTAAGGCGCATCGTCTCAGAAGAAATCGCCGGGCAGAAACACTCCGTGCATTTGATGCTTTAACTGGCGGGTTAAAGCGGGTTAAAACATATGGCTTTTGTGTGCGAGGGCCATCTTATCTGGATCTTCGCAACGTTGAGGCAGCGAATGGGCATCACCGTAACGTAGGCTGTGGCGAAGCTGCTCTTTCTGATCGTTGACATCTCGTGGCGCTTCGCCTTTTAATCGTTATCGCTTTTCCCTGCCAGCTTTGAAAAGTTCTGGAATAAAAGCTGAATGCATAGCTCACAGCAGTACTTGTGAGTGTTATGCCAAGTCATTTCTTTGGCGCCTCGTCGGCACGATACTCGCTCGCACCGTTTACTCAGCGCATTACGCGTGAGCAGAGTCATATCTCTAAATATGCCAACTAGGCGCAGGGGCATTACCTGACCCACCGTGACGCTTCCTTTCCGCCGTTATAACCGTGATAAGCATCTGGACCGCTTAGCGCCAAGAACAGCCCATCTTGCTCGGCACAGTGCAACCAGAAATTAGCAAGCTGTCTGGTGACGGCGACTTGTTTTCATTTGGGAGTGAAAAGAATAAAAAGATTTGAAACACACATTTAGGTAATCTTGAAAGCCGCACTGTCTGGCGGGCATAACCGCGGGTGTGACGGTAGCTCGAAGTCACTGAACAAAATATGCTGTGGCGTTAGCCTTTGCAGAAACAGAACAATATGCAAGGGGCAAGTACTTAGACAAGAGTTCAGTGACTCATAACTTAATTGCCTTCCTATTGTACTTGGAGACACTGCTCAGATAACATTGTGTATTAAAGGGCTCACATGTTCTGAATATCATCTTTTCTTCAGGCACTTTTAGTTTGTGGAAACACAGTGTGGACTTTTCTTTGGACGTTTCTGTAGTGGAGGTTTTGTGCACTGAGAATAGCCCATTTTTGTTGAATTCAGTGTTGCACATGCTGTGAGGATTTGTGACAGTGACAGATTGCTGGCATTGTTGGGCTTCAGATGGCGCATCGGAGCATTGTGCGAACGAGCAAGTTTCGCCACGTGTTTGGCCAGGCACTGAAGAGGGAACAGTGCTATGACAACATCAGGATCACGAAACAGTCATGGGATTCCAACTTCTGTGCGGTCAATCCCAAGTTCCTGGCAATTATCATAGAAGCTGCGGGTGGTGGGGCGTTTATGGTGCTTCCATTAAACAAGGTGAGATGCTGCTTCGCCTACTTTGCTCTTTCCTGGTTATTTGTTTTTTTGCACTATTCATATAAGCCTTTCCTTTCTCAAATCTTACAGTTAGCTGAGCTTGGCTCCCACTGAGTTCCCAATGACGACCTTTTTATGCAGAACATAAGGCAAAGATTTTACGGGAAATATTCTTTAACAACTGACAACAACTCCCCCCATTTTTCATTGTCAGTAAAATTGGACTGGCTGCTTGTGGCTACGTTGCGGTTTGTTTGGTAGCAAAAGACAAATTTACTTAGAAATTTAGAGCCGAAGGTGGAGTATATTTTCCCCCCTACAGTAACTTCTGAAGATGATGACATTGAAAAGATTAGAGACTATGTGATCTGTGGTTTGAAATAGATAGCAGTGGGGTCTAGCCTCAGAGATGTGCATACAAAAAATATATTGATGTCATAGCAGTTTTCCTAGTGAAAACGGTTGGTAAGCGGCATTGACTGTATTTATTTGCTGTTTTCTTTTTGCCTTTTCTAGCTCATAAGAGGTTCATTCTCAGCGAAAGTATCCTATTTGTAATTAGAACATGTTCAATAGAGGCCAGTGTCAGGTTCTCCTTGATGTCTGCCAACACTGTTAAAGCATTTGTCAGCTTTTTTCTTCGTTTTTGTGGTTTGACATATATTCCAGCTGTCTCCCTGTTCATATACCATAGTTCTCACTGTGCTGAAACAGTTCCAGATGTGATACCCGAGAGTTCTTGCATTAACATTTAGATGGCATGTGGTTGAGACATGCTACCTCCTAAGAGAGGAAAAAAAAAAAATTGAAGGCAGGGCAGGATATGAGCAGATAATTGAAATTAAGCTTTTATTGGAGCCTTGACCTCTTATGTAAGTAAGTGCAGAAAGGAGTTTAATTCCCCGCCGTAGAGATGCCTCTGAGAATAAAGGTTATATTAACTTTTGCATGAAGCTTACATAAATTGAAACTGCTGCCTATCTGCACACTGTAAAAGTTAAAAATGGCATGAGACAGTATATTTAGAACAGTAGTGCATATAGATTGCATGTCTTCTTGACTGTATTGATTATATATTATTGTACTGCCCTGTGAGGACCACAATTTGATTTTTATGCCCTGCTCTTATCATAGTTTAAGTTGGACTGATAGTTTTTATAAATAAATAAGGAACACGGAAGACAAATCTCACAAAATAGGGTGTATGGGCCTATTCAGTAGCTAACAATAAAGCATTATTGTCTTAATGGATTCTTTGTTTTTGGTTGTTAACTGTAATGGTGCTGCCTAAAATACAATGTCTTGCTAGCTATAAAAGTGTCGACATTAGTAAAGTTTCAGAGGTCATGTAACGAGTATGACCTGTGCTTTCTTCTGATTGAAACCTGATAAATATATTTATTTGCTTTGTAGATAAGCATATTTTATACTATGCAATGTTTATAAATTCCCCAGGTAATTTATTTAACAGCCTTCACCTATTGGCTTGCGTCATCTACGAAAAAAAAAGGGATGAAGCAGTGTTGCAATTCATTATGTTCACTATATCAAAAAACAACTTGGGGGAGAAAAACTCCAGACATTTCACCTTCCCAAAGGTGAAGAAACGACTATAATAGCTGTGCTGATGTAGAAATGCCGGTCTCTAAGCTTATAAATCTCTGTCTGTGTGTTAACCCATAATCAGAGACTGCGTGCTGATTGTTGATTTTTGATGCATGTGCTGCGTCAGTGTTAAAAGGCAACTTTGGAGGATTCTCGAACATCTTGTGTTTCTATCGCATTGATGTTTCTGGGACGTCCCTGTCTTAGTTGCGATAAAAAGTTTGCAAAATAATGCAGAAAACATTCATAAAAGTAGCAAGAATGAGGAAACGAAAACTGAAACTGGGTTTTGACCTAAGTGTGACGTCACAATAGACTAACAAATGACGTCCCAGACACTATCACAAAGCCTTTCGTTTGTGTGTTGAATGGCTGACTGGCAACTCGTTAAGTGGTAGCTTCAATCGTTACTTGTCTGCGGCGACCAAAAACAAGCTCGAAATTGTTTCATCAAATGCAGAGCAAATATCGACGGACATGCAACCTATGACAGCTCCAATTGAGACCACAGAGTGAGAAATTTTAAAATTCATTTGTGCTGAAACAAAATGTCAGCTAGAAATTTAGCTAAAAGGATCAGAAGACCCTGAAGAACCAACCATGAAAGTTTCTGTAAAATGTGTGGAGGTTAAAAAAACTCTAGAGTTGCCCTTGCAGGGCTAAAAAGTCACTCATTAATGTAGACCTAGGCTGTTTTGCTGAGCAGTGTTTATGGGCCTTTATTTTAAAAGTGGATGTTAGTTCTGTGTTTCAAGGGCACATAATAGCATGCTGTGAAATGTTAGTGCACTCTAGAGAACTCCGTGTGGTTCCCCCCCCCCCCACGGGGAACCCTCCACTACAGCATTCCTCATGGCACACTTGCAGCTTTGGGGTGTTAAATCGTATGTGTCATGCCATTTCAGGGACTTTCATAAGTGTGATAAAAGGTAGAAAATGGTCTGTGATCTGAAAAATTCATGCTTTTTAACTTTGCCTAGCGTAATTTAGCAGCTGCTTTTTTAGTGTTGTCATGTATGTGAGGCAGTTGAGGCTTCTTTCAATTGTGGTGCACTCGAATTTAGCAATTCTGGGTTTTGTTATGCGAAATGGAATTGTTATGCGAAATGGCGAAATTCTGTCGAAAATGAATGCTTGTGGTCATAGTGACTAGAAAACCACTGTACTATTGGCGTAGTGTTTCCTGTGTGCTTTACAGGCAACAGCACCATCTGAACTCATGTTGCTGCATACTTGCATTAATTGTGCTAACTTATGCAAATTGTCTCAGAAAGTTAGTACTCCTGCAGCTGAGAGTGAAGCGCGTTATGTATTTTTCTTCTGGGCATGTGAAGTTTTGGAACGACGATGAACTGCTGTTCTCACAGCTGTTTTTTATTTTAGCATGTAGGATAGCATGAATGAATGGTAGAAACAAGTCTGAATGACCCTTTCTCTGCACAGACGGGTCGAGTGGATGTGAATCAGCCACTGGTTGCTGGGCACAAGGGACCTGTGCTGGATATCGCCTGGTGCCCTTTCAACGACAACATAATTGCCAGTGCTTCAGATGATGCCGTGGTTCGAGTGTGGCAGATCCCCAACTTGGGCCTCGTTCGTCCCCTTGTTGACCCTGTGGTTGAGCTGCCCGGACACGAGCGCCGTGTGGGGCAGATCCTTTGGCACCCATCGGCCAACAATGTCTTGCTCAGTGTTGGTGAGGAGTCAGTTCAGTTGCCCGTGAGGTCTTGACTTTGTAAGGTATAGTGGATGCGCATTAGTTGCAGCTCGTTTGATTCAAACTGATGCTTTAACTTGCCTTTATTCGAATAAAGTTTCAGTTACTTTTGAATTTGAATTATACTGGACTGTGTAATTATATTGTTACGTGGCCCGAAGTCTAGGCAGGCACAAGAACGACCGGAGCACAAGGCACAGATCACAGCGAACACTGAGCGGATAGCGCGCACACACCGGACACTTCCTCCACGTCATCTTTACAAAGATTATCCGTTGAAATATTTATAGTAAACTGTTTTACAGACACTGTAGAAAAACAGCACCGCAGATGTGGCAATGTCTGTAAAAAAAAAAAAAAAAGCTTGGCTGAGAGTGCTGTTTTTATTTTTTGTTTAATTTTCTGTTGCTACCATAAAGTTGCTTTCCATCTGCAAAACAAGTGAGAAATTTGGAGTGCACCCATTGGAGTTGTTATTTCGTCTTGCTTTATGAGCACTGTGATTACAGCTGGTGAATCACTTGATGAGTAACAAGGCTTAATGAAGCTCTCAGCAGAACTCTTTTCAGGACTACTAGGTGTGAACTCAAATTGGGTAAATTGTACTGCAGAGACACTACAGACTTAAACGAGCAAGGGAAGACATAATACTCAGATGCGTGTATCTTTGAATATTATGATTTTCCTTCTCCCTCCTTCTCTTAACTCCTGTAATGTCTCTGCAGTGCATCTTGTCCAAGATCGGCTTTACTATAAGGATAGTGCAAGTTGGGCTAGTTGGCAGCTTTTATGTTGACAAATAGATTATGCATGATGTGTTGTGCAAGAAGGAAAAGGTTGTGCCGTATTCACTGAATTCTGACAGGATATATGTTCAAAAGCTGTAGAGATGGTGACAGTGGCCTTTTTTTTTTTTTAAGTAATGCTATTAGTACAAATTAGCCATCAGAGGTGTTCCCCAGCAGTGTGGAAGGCTTTTGCTAGTTAATGAGTTATGTGGTTCTTGTGTAAAAATGCTGTCAATGTCTTCATGAAAAAAAAAAAAAAAACGCTTTCATTTGCACGTTTTACAGTGCCGAACTAGATTGGGCTAAAATTTTTGACAAATACACCATGCTCTCAGGTGTAGCTTAACTTGTTCACAAATCCTTCTTGTGCACACAGGGGCCGACTGCAAGATCATCATCTGGAATGTGGGCACAGGGGAAATCCTGTCATGTATTGACCACCCAGACATGGTGTTCAGCTGTTGTTGGAACTGGGATGGCAGCCGCATTGTCACCACCTGCAAGGACCGCAAGATTCGTGTCTACAACCCAAGGTCGGGGGAAATAGAAGTGGTAAGGATGGCCTTCAATGTATCCTTACATTTTTAGGCTTGGAAGCAGATAGTCCAATCTGCCATAACACCTTGCCTGCTTTGCCAAAAAATGGATGGCAGTTTAGCATTGCTAAGCACGAAATATTGTGCGAAAGCACTGTTTTCCGCAGATGGACAACACCACCTCATACCTGAAAGCGCTATTGAAGCTGTCCAGTTTTGCGTGCCTTCAACTTTTTATTTGTCAGTGCCAATTTACCCAATGTACGCCAGCGGCCTATGCTCTAGTGCTGTGTTTCTGCAGCAATGTTGTCAATGCCAACATGTATTGCTCTAGTGCCGTGTTTCTTCCACAATGTTATCCACGCCATTGCATGCGGCGCACATCTCTCTGTCACTGCCGCCGTATAGCTCCAAGCGCGAATATTAGTTTGATAGTAGTATTAGTTGATGAAGAAGACGATGTGCAATGCACAGCGCAAGAGTGTGTTGCGGTTTGACACGAGGCATGTTTGGCTGCGGCAATAGCCGTAGTGCTCTCACACAGTGGCCAGCGAAGCTGGTCTGTTCGCACCGCCGCAGATTCGAATCCCATGCGCGGATATTTACTTCATTTATTTTTATTTATTTATTTCACTTGGCGCAAACTTACAAACCCACAAACATTGCAAGATCTTGCTCAGGGTTCACTCATGGGAATAGTGCTTTCGCACTAGAACATGCGAGGGAAATCCCCGGGAATGAGGTGTCGTTAAGGTACTGTACCATATTTACTCGCAATATGAACCGACCCCCTACTTTTTTGGCGTTGAGAATTTATTTTTTTTAACCTCGCATAAAAAAAGTGCACCTGACGTTCAGTGCTACTGTTCAGCATGTTTTCTTCATCTTGCTGCGATTGGGCGGCGCTATCGACTATCACAAAATCATCACATTGTGCCGTGATGTCGTAAACACGTTTTGAAGCGAACGATGCTTAACACCGGCAGCACGAGCACTGGTGACATGGGTACGCAACTTGTTGACTGCACGCTTTTTTTGTTGATGATGGACGGACAGGCGGGCAGGCGGACACGCATTTTTGTTGACGATGGATGGATGGGCGGGCAGGCGGACGCACGCTTTTGTTGAGGACAAAGAGATGGATGGATGGGTGGGCGGCTGTGGATGGACAGGTGGACGGATGCATGCTTTTGTTTATGTGGGATGGGTGGGCGGTGGATGTGAGCTTTTATTGACGGATGGATGTGGACGGACGGAGGTATATGAAATTTCCACTCTTACAAAAAACTTTCTCGAAACTTTTTTTTCCTACGTAATGAACTCTCCCCCAAAATGATGTCAATTTTTGTGAATAAAAAAATAAATGGGTTTATTATGCGAGTAAATACGGTATGTATGAAAGAACCCAACGGTTGTTGAAAACCAAGGAAAGCATAGGGGAATGATTTCTAAAGTGGGTAACTAGTATTCTTCAGACAAAAGATAGAAGTAGAAAAAAAGACCACACGCGGTCGATGGGATCAGAACCTACGACCTCCGCATGTAGTGTATGGTGCCTCTGCCAACTGAGCTATGGCGGTGGCTTTCTAGCCTTCTGCTTTCGAATGTACCTGTGTTGCGTCCAGCCTAACCTTGAAATTGTTCACCAGCGCCAGCTTCAACCATAGTGGTGGGCATGGAGTGTCCTGTCGTACTGCAAGTGCCACGTAGAGTGTGACCGAATGGGGAAGGCAGCAGCTGTGTGAGAATTTTCTTAAAATTTTCCTACCATTGAAACAAAACATTCTGCTCTGCTTTCCTTAGTTTCAATTTTCTAGAATTGAAAGTTTGGCACTAAGGATGAGGACAAAGAACACTTAATACGAGACTGATGCCAACAGCCTGCTGACGTATATTGCCTTTTTAGTGACTTCAGTGGCCGCAGCGCTTTCTTTTCTCCTCTTTGTTTTTTCTTTGTGTGTGTGTGTAATTTCTGATTTTCGTTGCATTTTTCAATTTACCGGGTGGAGCGACAGCGTAACTGTGCTGTCTCTAGTTGTATGGAAAAAAGATTGTTATCGATTTAATCCTCACGTACGTGTCTCTGCTTGATGCGTGCATGCTTGATGAAGTGTCAGATATGTGTAATGCTGTGCATTGAATGCCCTACAGGCATTTTGGTGACACATTAGCTGTACAAAAATGTGTGGCTTGTCAATAAGTGTCGGTAGTCAGTGTCAGTCCTGTGTTGAGTGTCTTTTGTCCCTGCCCTTTGCGCCGAACTTTCAAATCTGGAAAAATGTACCAGGTAGCCCAACTCAAAGCACTTCCGGTTTCAATGACTGTTAGGGTTCTTTCATATGTTGGACAGGGATACGATCACAATTACATAGTGCCTGGGACAGTATACATTGAAGAGGTTAAATTTCATTGCACTCGGTTTCACTTGTGCGCTGTGTCTCTTTCCATGCAGGAGGATTTTGGCCACGAGGGTGCCAAGCCGCAGAAGGCCATCTACCTGAGGGACGGCCTCATCTTCACAACAGGTTTTTCAAGGATGAGCGAAAGGCAGTACGCTCTTCGTGTGGAGGTCAGTAGGTGTAATCAAAGGTTCTAGTTGGGCTCCTCAGTGTTTGTTTGTGTGGGGAACATGTGATCTGTATCGTGATAGTTATAACAACAACATGGCAAATAAAACTAGGACTAGCCATACATTAGTAACTATAATGTGCCTATGTTTGCCTAAGTCACAGGTTACGAGTGATTATTCACTTCCTTTTTCCAGTAGATGAAGTTGGTGAAGGTAAATGAGAGCGTAGTGCAGGAGAGTTGTACAAAGTTAAGCTATCAACTGAAAATGCTCTTTGGGTCTTCTTTCCCATGGGTATTTATTTTATTTAACATACTGTTAGTCCCACTGGAACTCTTACAGGAGTGGATTTAGGAGCAAGGAGATACAAATTAACAAACAATAACACAAAGGCCTGCAATCAGGTTTAAAGAGACAAGATATTAAAGCATTCATAAGCGGTCACATCGAGTGCGGCATATTTGACGGAAGATAGTCGACAACTCTGGTCTTCAAAGCATAAAAGGTTGGGGTGAATTACTTATCTATTGAAAGCTGTACAGCCATTTTAGATACAAGGACTCCTTAGTTAATAAATTTAGTTCCAAAGATGCCCTATCACAATGTTTTCATCTACGAAATCTTTTACTTGTTTCATCTTCACCTTCTGCCAGCACTCTGTTGTTCCAAATGCTGCTTTTTCTTTGCTTGACTAAAGCTTTATGTTATAACATGCTTCAGCACATTGTGAGAGCTTCTGTCTAAAGAAGTTAACTTCCCGAGCTAAAAACAAAATGGCGTTATACTTTGGGACCAATGCAGATGCAGTGGGTGGAATGTGGAAAAATTTTGCTTGGTTGGGATTGATGCAAAATTCTGAAAAGAAAGGCTGAATTTAGGCTTTGGAATTTGGGGGCATTTGTGCTGTTCTTGATAGCGTCACCAGAAGGCGGTAAAGGCCAGTTTAGATGACATGAAATTTTAATACCGATTTCAAATGTGCTCTTAGAGAATTTTGTACCCTCCAAAACTTCGGTTGATGTCTGCAGGTGTGGGTGTCATTTCTGGAGTATTTGAATCTGCAATTTTGTGTTAAGTTGGTTCCGTTTCTTGAGTATTTGTAAGTGGTAGCTATTTCTCAGTTTAACCCGCAGAGAAAATTTGTGCCTTTTCTTGCTTCTGAAGTCGAGAGGAAAGCATAGCGCAAATACGAAAACAGGATGGCAGAAGAGAGGATGTAGGACAAGCGCTAGCTTTCAACCAAACCAGGTTTATCAACTAAAACTATAAGGTTTTTCTACTAAAACTGGTTTTCCTCTTTACTGTGGATCACCAACTCACCCAAACTCATTCTCTTCTCAAGTTGTTTTGGAAAACAGCCGACTTCTTTTATTGCAGTCGGAACTTGCCCAACCAGTAGTCTTGGAGGAGCTGGACACAAGCAACGGCACCCTGCAACCTTTCTACGATCCGGATGTGAATCTGCTTTATCTTGCTGCAAAGGTATGTTTTGCTGTATTAGCTGGTATAAAAAGTGGCATTATTTAACTCTTTAACCACCAACCACGAGCAGTACTCGTCATGGGAGATTGCACCAATATCGCAAGTGACGAGTCAGACTCGTCGAGCTCGATGGTGTGCTGCTCCCATGCCAAAGACAAGGTATGGCCGGCAGTTGCATTATTTGTAATTTTCAACACTAGAGGGTGGTAGTTGTGTATGAAAAAACGCGATTTGCACCTTTAGCGTGCGTCTCAAGCCTGATAATAGCCATTTCATAATGGTGTCACACATGAAAAATGCTGATGGCAGTGATGTCCCGAGAAAAAGGAGCTGCTTCTTGGAGTTGTTCTGACAGCAGTGTCACTGACGATCTATAATTTGTTTTCGACTGTGACTCTGACTTCGTTTGCGAGCTGGAAACTGTTTCAGATGACAACAAAAGCGATGGTGAGGACCATGAATGTGGCAGGCTGCGTAGTCCACGCGCTAACTACTAATGATGAAGTCTTGCTTTTGTTAGGATGAAGCAATGTCTATGCACATTTCAGTATGTTGTAACGCATTACTAAGGCATGCACTGAGGGAAAGCCACCTCAAGAGCAGCTTTTTCTTTTTAAATTTTTGTGTTAATTCTAACCAGAAACCAATGAAGTAATAGATTTTCAAAATGAGAATTGCATAGAAAAAGTTATGACCTCATTAAAAAAAATCGGCGATTTTGGTACGTTTTTGGGGAATTATTTCGGCGGTTGAAGGGTTAAGTCGTTCTTTTAAAGCTGTGCATCTTCGCAGGGAAGCTTGCCTTGACTGCAGCATTAAATGTCTGCCGCCTTCTTAATGCTTGTCTGTGCCGTTGCAGTTGCAACGATTTTAGTGACAGAATGATCACTTATGACAGTCATGGTATTTAATTAATAGAGCTTACTGTTGTGACACATGTTCATAATTCTTCTGTAGCCTACATGCTGTATTACATAGTTAGTGCCCACCATGGAAAGCATGCGACTTCAGTGGACACTTGCTAAATTTGATCGTCTCTTTCACTGTGCATGCTCAAATACAGCAGAGGTATTTATTCGTTCTTTTTTTTTTACTTTCAGTTTTAGGAGGTCCACTGCTCTTTATCTGGTACTGTGCTAGAAGGTCTTAAATTTGTGCCGTTCATTATTAACCATTATTATTAATGCAAACAGACTACTAGAGCTCAAGCTTGAGTCACTGATGAGCTAGGAGCACAGACAAGCAGTGCAAAATGAGAAGTAGTTTTGACTCATTTAAGTTCAGGCGTGCAGCCAGTATTGAGACAGCCTAGATAAGCTTGTCAACTGTTTGGTATGGTTTGAAGAACACACCCTGATTTCTTAACAAGTTGAAGGCATTGTTTCTGTGAATCTGCCATTATGTTGGTGCAAGCTGAATGCTGTGCGTTGATGCTGGCTGAAGCCTGGTGCGCTGGTGCTGAGTGTAACTCCTTGGGTTGCAGGGTGACAGCAACATCCGCTACTTTGAGGTGACGGACGAGCCTCCGTTTGTGCACTACATCAGCACGTACCAGTCGAGTGAACCTCAGAGGGGAATGTGTGCCATGCCCAAGCGTGGTTGTGATGTCCACCAGTGCGAGATTGCCAGGCAGGTTTTCCTTTTATTGCTACTTCTCACTTGGTTTTTTCTCTTTTTGCCATTCTCCTGTCATTGGACTCTTGATTTTTACCGTCATTTGTTTTTTGAATAAATAAATATTCATGTTCTGCTGTTTTTCTATATTGGCGGTGATTAAACTGTATGGAAGTCCTGCCTACTTGCTGGGGATATGGTGGAGGAGGAAGCAGTGGGTGAGGTATGAGACGAACCATAAAGCTGAGCCGGACCATGTCGTACTCAAATAAAAGCACTTGCCAGTTCAGTGTGAACTGCTAATAAAGTGCGTAAGAATGATGAAACAGTCTGACAGCTGACATAATACTTTGAGGTTTGTTCAATACGAAGGTAACGTTGAAATGTTTTGTCATGTAATCTTCTTCCACTGTATGTGAGTCAGTTTGTTTTTCTGATTGTTGTTTCTCTTTCTGCCTTTTGTTTAAAGGGAACAGATGTCTTGGGAAAATGGATTAATTGAGCAGTATTATGGTTTTGTTTGTAGGTAGTGTGTGAATGCAATCATGGCCTCATGCCCTGTAGAATAGATGACAGAAAGGTGACACAAACGTGGCAGTGCATTCATATCCCTAACATGCCTCTAGATGGATGAAAGTGTAAGGGCAAAGCTTCCCGTTAAACATTTACTGTACTTATAATTTGGATTTAATCAGCAAGGTGTTACCTTGCTACAAGGGCATTTTATGTCTTGACTTTTTAACCGTCTGAGTACATTCTGAGTTAACATTCTTAGTACTGATGTTTCCGGTCTGTGTGCCTCCTTTCATAGGTTTTACAAGCTGCACTCTAAAGGCCTTTGTGAAGTGATTTCTTTCACGGTACCACGCAAGGTTAGTACTTGTGCATTCTGGAGAAATTATGTGTGGTTCGCTTACAGTGGGCCTGTTCTGGTTTAAATATGTTCAGTGTGCTTAGAGCACATAGTATGCTTTTCCCCAAGCAACAGCATCCCATCTAAAATGTAGGCACATGCTGCAGTGCAGACTGCTTAACTACCAGTGTACAGGAGTAGATAGTGTGAAATTTTTCTATCCACCTGACCACCTTTCAACAAAAAACTTAATGTTTTGACATATAATTTGACCATCATTTGTAGAGAAAAATACTGTTTAGGGTGTCCTTTCTAGTCTAGCTTGCCAGCTGCCTGGTTAATCCTGCACAATGAGGATATGTGAGAGCATGGAATGAATAAACGAAAAAAAATGGCCGATTTGCACAGTTAGGCCAAAGACGAATTAGGTATGCTAGCACTTCGGTTTTCACTTCGGTTCTGGTGTTCAGATCCATTGTTCACGGATAGGAGTTGTTCGGGTAGTGATTATGGGTTAATGCCCATATGTGCAGAATTGGTCATTCCTACTTTATGTGCATAGATCCCTGGGAGTCCTCATACCACTCCTGCTACAGTGGTGCAGGGGCTTAAGTAATGCGGCATTGCGCTGCGATGGCAGGTGCTGCCATCAGTGGGGCATGTGAGACGCAACCTCTCGTGGCCAATCATTAATTGAACTGCCACCTGTCACGATGGGCAGTGGCAAGAGGGCAACCGCCAGGTGTATATACTTACATACACACCCGGGCAGGTTGCCCATAATCTACTGGGCAGTAGGCAGCCTGCAACAAAGCAGGCTTGAGACGCAGACAGATACGGACTTAACGGCTAAATGCGGAGAATGTCCACTATAAGTGGCACAGCACTAAAAAAAGTGAATTTTTGAGTTGTACCTTTTTATGGGGTGGCCCACAGTGCGAGCAACTTAACCAGCATGTGAAAAGGAGAAGGCAGGGGTTGTTAAGTTAATCTGAAACCACTGGAGCTGGAGCAATTCCTGCCTTTTGAAGAGCGAGCATGCCCAGCTTGATGCTCATGTTTTTGGTCACTTATCGGAGGTTTTAAATTTCATTTCTTTTTTTCTGTAGTCTTTGAATCTCATTTTGTACATTCAGTTAAAGGTTAGCCACCTGGAATGTACACAGACTTTAACCCATATATGCTGAAACTCAGAAATTCGAAAAATATGAAAATATTTTTCGATATAAAATGTTTATTTAACTTCATAATTCAGAATCATCTTTTTATTGGTTGAAATATTTTTCTCAACACCGACTTTTGAGCCATCCTGCAATATAGGATGCTAAGAAAATTTGCTACCTGTTACGTGTAGTAAAGCTTCAGGCATTTGACATCGACTTTAAGGTCATATTTAATATCATGCACTTGGTTACTTTATGACAATGCGCAAAAATTATTTGTTTTTTTGGCAGAATTACAATGTAGTCGATGGGGTCGAATTTCAGTAACGGCGTCCAGAGAACACTGGCGGATCTTTCTGAATGCACACAACACAACCCTTGCACAGGAAAAGTTTAGGTACCCTTGAACCTATGTTAACGGGTGCAAGCTTTTAAACAATAAATTTTTAGAGTTACTGCTCAAAAAAGTTGTGTCCTACATACAGGACGTAGGCATATATGGGTTAAAATGGGATGTTTCATCGAGTGTGGTACTGCCCATATAGCAAATTGTTGTTACTGCTACGTGCTTCATTTGTAATTTATGCTGCAGAAGCACTAAGAAGTGGGAAAGTTTGTATTTTGTTATAAAACCTGTAAAAAAGAGTTGCTTGAGTACCAGAAGCATCAGCAGGGATTGGCTTGTTTGCTTAGTTCAGCCCTTGACCCAGCAGGAGTGCACCTGCTGAGGCTGCCGTACTGCCCTTAATTCTTGACACTGGTGCTTTTTTGACATTTACTGTGACATGTAAAATATATATTCATTGCTACATGTATGCTAAGGAAAGGAGGGCAGAGCCTTGACTACCTGCTCTCATCGGCGGTTTTATTTCTGTCCTAGTATCTTTTTTTTTTTTGTAGGTAACATTAAACAAAGTCATTTTCAGTGTGAATCAGCGAGTATTCCGGCAAAGCATACCGTTGGGCTAGTTGGTGCATAACTGTTGGGAGAAAAGCACGACACAAGATGAGGACGTAAGAAAGGGATGAACGAGACGGGTGCGCTGATTTGCAACTACTGTATATTGTCGCTTATAGGTCTACTTTTTTTTCTAAAAACGGCCATCTGAAATAGGGGGTTGACATATATGTGGAGCCGTGGGTAGTACATGCCTCATGCCGGTACCTGTTCCTGGCAGGACGCATTGAACGCCATGTGTAAAAAAAAAAGTGAAATAGCTTATTTATCTACTGATTGGTTCCGCTACCAAAATTCTAATTGAGTTCCATTTATCCGGGTCGCTTGCCTTGGTGGTCGCTTTCTGTGACAGCGTTAAACAGTGTGAGAGCTGACTTCCGGTATCCCCTGAAGCACGCGTGCATGATCTGAAACCACAGGACTGTTGGCAGTTCGGTTTGTCATCAGTCATTTGCGCACACACAAGTACAGCTGCCGACCGATTTTGCGTACTCGAAGGGACACGAAAAATGGTCCGAATAATCGAACAGTCCGAAAAATCTGTGAAGTACAAAAAAAACACTTTATTGAGATGAAATCGGTTCAAAAATGTCACTGATTTTACCTTGCGGAAAATTTTTCTTGCTGGCGAAGAGTTGCGCCTGTATTTGCGCCAAAGTTGTGCTTTCACTGTACGCGCTAGACAGCAGGGTCGCTGCATTTAGTTGGAATACTTCCCACGCTTCTTTGACGGACCCGGCAGGGCCATGTTGTCCACAACCCGAGTGTGCACCGCACCGCTCGTCAAACACATGCAAAGATAAGGCACTTTTCGTTCAAAGCGGTGGAACAGCCAGACGCAATAACAAAACGGCGAACGGATGTTACTTCGTTAAGGCTGAGTGCCACTCGGTCGACGGGGTCAGAGAAGCCCTAGTGACGAAATGGCAAATGGCGAATGCATGAGACCCGCCGCGCTGGCTCAGTGATTAGGGCGCTCGGCTACTGATCCGGAGCACCCAGGTTGGAACCCGACCGCGGAGGCCGCGTTTCCATGGAAGCGAAACGCAAGTGCTGTGCGATGTCAGTGCATGCACATTAAAGATCCCCGTGTGGTCGAAATTATTCCGGAGCCCTCCATTACGGCACCTCTTTCTTCCTCTCTCAGTCCCTCATTTATCCCTTCCCGCCGAGATGCGAGATAGCTCCTGCACAATTTCCTTCCCCCGACCAATTTTCAACGTATGGAACAAGCAATAACTGCCCGCGACAACGTCGGTGACAAAAGCTACTTGACGGCGATGACAATCTGGCTGCCACCTCGAAGTGTTAGAGACCGCAGGGACCTCTACTGGCAACAATGAGGTACCGAAAGTATGTCAAGCCAATCAAACTGCAGCGTAAATCCACCTCAATCCAAGATGGCTCCTTTTGCGCCGGCGAAAAGCTGATAAAATAAGATGACCGATTTTGGCCCGCAAGCGACTGAAATAAGACTGAAATAAGTCTGAAAAATCGAACTTTCAGACTGTTGGAGTCCGAAATATCCGTCGCGAATATGTATGCGCTTCTATGGGGCGACTGACGGTGCCTCATCGAGGTCCGAAATATCCTGCAAGTCCGAATTACCCGTTGGCTATTGTCTTGAAGGCAGGATGGGGCACCATTTTATTGCCTTTGGTTTCCATTGGCCTCTGACTGCTAGCCTTGCTTTGGGCCCACTGTGGTGTCATCTTGCGAAAGCATGGAAAAGGGGGGAGGGTTGAGTTACAGTTCAACGGTCGGCTTACGCATGGCATTATACTATAATTTATTTGGAAGACGGGCTCGGCAAATCATTGAAAGTGGGATTAATTTCGGACTGTTTGTTTCCTCAGTCTGCTCAACCCAGTACTCTCTTCTCTTTTTGTAAAACCAGCTTCATCTTATCTTTCTGCTGTTCATTGAGGCAGTGCGGATTGAAATCAGACATTTGAATTGTGCACCGACTTTGCTTGTTCTGTGCATTAATCATCTGTCCTTGGTTGCACCTTTGCAGTCGGATCTGTTCCAGCAGGATCTCTACCCCGAGACGCCTGGTGACACACCAGCCATTTCAGCTGAAGAGTGGGCAGAGGGGAAGGATGCTGACCCAGTCCTTGTAAGAATTAATACCCAGCTCAAACAGGCATTTTACTCAAGGTTTCAGTGGGGCAGTGTTGAACTCTGTGTTGTCTTGTTTGTAAAGAGGTGTTAATTTGTCTGGTTTTCCAAAAGGCCTTTTGGCTTGGGGTGGGAAGTCTCATACCTGCTTCCCCTGTATTCCTGTGGAAGATCTTAATGTGAAGCTAATCTGTTGCAGATCAACTTAAAGGAAGGCTACACAGCAAGCACGAAGCAGGACTTTGCGGTCACGAGGAAGCCCAACATTCTGAACAAGATGCCTGAGAAGCAAGCGGCATCTGCCAAGACGAGCGAACATTCGGTGTCCTCTGCAGTGTCTGTGAGTGCACCTTGTGCTGCTTGGGCATTCTCCTGAACTGCGACCCCTGTGGTGTGAATGAATCTGTGCCTTTTTGTGACTGTGAGATTGCTGCATGCTACAAAGCTAGTGAGCCGCACCTGTGAGTATGAGCAAAGCAGGCCATACGAGGTTGACATTCCTCTGCTAGTGTGGGGAGTTCTGCTGACGACTGAAGTTGCTTACTTCATTTCTGCCAGTCCGGTGTGAAACAAATGCCGTGCTGCAAGTGTGGTGTGGCATTTGGAGCATGATGCAGAACAAATGTCAGAACAGATGCATATCCTCATTGTGAGCACACCCCATAGATGTGACATATTGGCGCATTCATAATCTGATCGAGTGTAGGCTACGGCTGCTGTGTTTCGAAGTCAACATGAAGTTATTGCGGTGTTTGGATGTACCTGATAATTAATTATCCTACGCATATAAAGTACAGGGACATCCTCCATTCATATCTGAACAGTGATGGGCGTTCTTTGAAATGGTGGCCTCTTTACAGCTGTCTTATTTTGCAGCTGTTTTTAGTTCCTGGAGCTGAATGCTGCTTTTATTTTTGTCCTCTGCATTAGTCACCATCTGCTCCAAAGGTTAAAGGAAGGAAAGACGCAAATCTCGCGGTGTTTTGCTCTAACTTTGCAGGATTCAAAGCTGGAGGAGCTGCTTGAAGAAATAAAGAAGCTCAAGTCAGTTGTGATAAAGCACGAGAAACGCATCAAAGAGCTTGAGTCCCGCCTAGATGTCGCCAAGCAGGATGCTTCTGCCATCGAGCGCCCCAGCACGCCTCCGACACCTCCACCCGGCGAGCAGAAGCAGAGCAACAACCACGAAGTAGGCATCTAGTTAGGGCCTCTGGCTCACAGTGTTGCATCTGTGTACAAGGTGGCAGCACCGAGTTTTGCTGGTACCTTGGACACGAGCGAGTATAGTGCCTTGTTGGCATAGGTCGAGACGAGCAAGGTGGTGCCGATGAATGTTGCGCTGAGTTGATGATGAAAGTTACTTAGACCCATGACCTCTATATTGAATGGGAAGGAATTGAGCGGCAGAGATAGGCCCGCAAGAGGCTTGCGGCTGTGTAATGTTAAAGACGCGCGTGCCTTATTACTCTCATGAGCATTTGTTTTGCACGGCACAACTGCACCACTGCCGACACCTTTACTCTTTGGAGCAAATGTGGCAGCCCGTGCAACTTGAATCACAGTTGCTGCAGCACAAAGCATGCAGGCAGGTAGGTGGTTAGTGTACCAATGGGTGGTCTACAGTTAAGATGCGCAGATTGGTGTTTACCTTTCGTCACTTGCAAGTGACTGCTCTTCAAGTGGCACCTTAAAAGCCCGTAACAGTGCACTGCTCAGAGGAAAGCTTATGTGCTATCAGTACAAAAGCATGTTCTTTTGCTGATCGTTGTCCACGCAGTGGTACATGTGTGCCTTTTTTTGCCAAAGATTTGCTTTGTAACTTGTGGACGTTAGCATTACATTGCCCTCACTTCATCATCAGTTGGCCACATCTTTGGTTGCCGCCCCTATTTCCTCTTCTTCCAGTTGTTAATGCAACCCTCTCTGCGCTTCAATGTGCCAAGCGCTTTTTATGCTACATTGAGCAGTCCTTGTTGGTGATGCAAGGTGTCTGGTTTTAGCAATAGCACCTGTGAATAGGGTGTTTTTATGCAGTTGTGAAGTTGCAAGTGCCGCTGAAATGTCAGCCAACATTTTGATATGGTGAACCTGTTTTTGTCAAGTTGAGGTTTGATGAGCTTTTATGTGCCTTTGGGTTGAAAGTGCCTTCTCCATCCTCTCCAGGGGTGTCCTATCTTGTGGCATGAGTCAGATAATTTTATTTGTTCTTCTGTTTTGAAGAATACTTTATCACATGGTTTCTGGAAATGATTAAGGAAGACTTCATAGGGCAATCAGAACAGTGGTTTTAAGGTAACAAAGTTGCATTTCTACCATTTTTGGCCTGTGAGTTATGTGTGGTGCAACTCGGGTGAAAATCGTAGCGAAAGTGTATTTGAGCAGCAATTAGGAACCCTAGTGTCTTGAATCTGTGGTTTCCTTCGTTTAGAAACACTGAATGATGGTTAAAAAGCAATGTTTTTTTTAGACAACTTTACTCTTCTCGCACTTTGTGTGATTGCTCGTATGACACATATGTAAAGCTGCCTTTTTCCAAAACTGCCTGCTTGATATTCTTGGCAAAATTTTTAGGTAAAAAATCTCCCTTAGGAATATCATTTAAGTGTATCACAAATCAAATTTCTTCATGAAGTGTGAATGTAAATGAACTGTAACTGAAGTCTCTTTTTGTGCACAGGTCACATTATAACTACAATGCTCAGCTAGTATTCGAATCACTGCCAAAGTGTCGAAGTGTCGGCTATGTCAAGAAGACTGTCTGACACTGCGGAAGTATGGCCATAATAGTATAATGTTTTGGGGAATTATTTCGAGGCCACGTACGATGTTAATAAGCACAGTTTTGTACCTTACTGCAGCACTGACAATGGCAGTGAACATCATAAAAAGTAGTAGTTTGGGCAGTGCAATAATACTAAACAAAGCAGTGCAAACATTTCACCAGACCTGAATTTTTGGGGTTACTTGAAACCAGGTAGAATGACGTGTCCTTAGTATGGCTGTCTGACGTCTACTTGCAGCTTGCTTTACATTTGTCATTATTTTCTGGGCATTCTTTTAATTAAGCTGCTGCTCTGGCCAGAATCATTGCTTCTCAGTTTTCACTCTTCTTTGAGAAACTGGATTGATACAAGATTTCTTGCCAGAGGCTAGGTTTTCTAGACTGTTTTATGGTTCGTATCTTTCCTTTGCATGTGTGCTGAAAAAGGCATTTTAATAACAATATAGCCTTCATATTTCTCTGTTGCATGGTCCCCAAGAGCAGAGATCTTTTACAATTGACTCATTTTTATGCCTGAATTCAGCTTGAACCTTTGTTGTGTGCATTTTTGTTGTTTTAATCGCTATGTGTGCTTCTCTGTGGATGTACAGAAGCAGTGACTGTTAAGGACGTGTTGAAATTTTAAGCCCTGTTGCGTCGAGATAATGTGAAGGCAACCATGCTCAAGTATTTTTGTGTGCCGACTGCAGCATCGCAAATTCTTCTGCTCCCTCTCTCTCAAGCCCACCGTTAACAGGTTTATCAAAGATAGCTCGCTATGATGTGTGCTGTTTTGTTGAAGGGTTTTCTTTTTATTTTTTTTGCTATCACCCCATAGCCCAGGTGCATTCTTAGGCCAGTGTCAATTCACCATCCTCAAACCTGGCACCTTGGAAACAGGTGTATTGCGATTTGCATGCTGCCTCAAGGGCTCTGAACAGCCATGTTCAGCTGTGATACTTCCTTGTGCCTTCATTCTGACGTCTCAAATACTAACAATATGCACAGATATTAGTAACACTGGTACACCCAGTATTTTTCAAGTTGTGATGCATATTGGCTCCTATTCTTGCTCTGGTGCACGACGTGTCTCGGGAACTGCGAATGAGATTAGTCAGTGTAATTGTTTGACACAGTTGAACATTTTGTGCGACTGTAACTTGAGAGTGGATGCACATACTTTTCAGAAATAGGCTGCCTTTGCAAAAGCCTGTCAGCAGTAGCTACTTGAGGCAGAAACTTCGTGGCAGGCTTAGGGATTGCTTGTTAAATACCATCCTGAGTGTATTGTAGCAGAGTGTATAGTTTTTTTTTGTGTGTGAGTGTGCTTTACTATTGCCATGGGAGCCTCCTGGTTGACCGAGGTGTTCCAGTTGTCTTGTAAACTGACAATTTGGTGGAACAGTTTCAGTGCAGACAAATGTCACTGTGCACATACTGCAAACGTTTGTGTTTGGTTTTAGACATTTTTTTCTTGTGTACATGACAGAGTTGCCATTGTTGCTGCGGTGCTTGCTGTTTTTTTTTTGTCCTAGTTTTCTTTTTAATGTGGTAAAAAAGCGACCACGCTTGTCTCCAATTGTTTCGGCAGTATGATTCCTTGCCGAGAGTTATATCATTCACTGTCAGGCTTTTACAAATATTTTTTATTGTATTGAGCTGTGAACTGATGCAGATTTACAGTGATATGCGAACATGGCACGTGCACGTCTTTTTGGGCAAGCTGCATGCTAGTGTCCTATACTTAGTGCAGTGGAGGAAAAGAAATTCAAAGTGCTTCTCGCTATTGTGGAAAATGAACCCACATGCTTGCGGTGGTTGAAGCAAACAGTCCTTCCACCTCTGCACTGAAAACCATGAAGGATTAAGAAGCATGTGTCGATCAATACAAGCATGAATGCGAGGCTTTGTTTTTCACCATTGTCGTAGAGGCAAGTGCCAATTTTTAGTGAGGCTGGCTTATCAAGCTGTTGAGACCTACTTGACAGTCTGGAGTAATTACGCACCTTTTTTCTGAAGTAGCGTGAAGCATTGCAGTTTTATGCTACTATGTGCTAATGTTGTAAACAGTAAGCTGGGTCCTACGTTTCATGCTTTAAAATGTAGTCCTGCAGTTCAGAGTATGGTTCAGAAAAAAAGACAGGTGCTCCAAGAGGACACCAATGCAATTAGTAATGGGTGGATGATTAACCACAGAGGTTCACATTTTTTCCGATGCATAGAAGCACTTCCTTTAGTTTCCCTTCATTACATGCCAGTTCGTGTGGGTTTCCATTGAGCTCAAAATCAGCCCACTCGAAATTCTAGTAGTAGCCCATGTTTTCGTACCTCAGCATTATTAAAGCTTTGATATTCCAAAAGCATGCTTCTACATCTGCTCCTCTTATGTGTGCTTGAATATTTGAGAGACGCACCTTTGAAATATTCAGGCAGGATGTGAAGAGTATGTAGAAATAATGATGGTATGTTAAAATGATCAAATGTAGTTACATATTTGGACTACTATATACCAAAACAAAAGCTTTCATTCATAGTGTTGGCCTCCAAAATGTTTTTGCTATGCTCCCATGGCAATGAGCAGTAGTGGAATGTGCCTGCGGTTGTTGTTGAGCGGTTGTCTTTTTTCTGCTCTTGGTTGTAGGTGGCCTTGTTGGACAAGCTGCTTTGCCAGTTTCTTTTTTTTTTTTTTTGTGTTTGCCAAACATGTATTAGACCCAACAATACACAACCCGATATCTGCACATGCCTAAAGTGCCTCATGCCAACTTGTGGCATTGGTTGTGAACATCCTTATCTTAAGAGTTTGAAATGGCAAACTGGAAAAGAAATTTCAACTCCCGTCTTTCGGTGCTGTAAAATGTTGACTGCTGTGCCAACAAGGGTGATTTTTACTGACTTCTTGAACAGTGCATTAAGCATAAATATTTATTACACAAGTGCCTTTCGTTTATTTTTTATTTTTTTGGAGAGACTGGGTCTGCCATCTAGTCTTGCGAGTGTGCATTGTTCATCCAGAATGAACTCCTGAGGTGTTTTGATTTTTCTTTTATGCCTTTGTACACGCAACTGACTGTGCATAGGATATCGTGAAGCCCTGGCTGATTTCAGTGAAATAAAAATTATACAGTTTTATGACTTTAACCTTAATTCTCAATCTTCACTCAAAGCATTTCACTTATGCATGTGGTGGAAAAGGAGGAGTCATGTGCCTTATTGCGGTGTACATTGTTTCCAGGTCCATGCTGAAAATGCTATGGTTGCCCAAACACTAGTAAACTTCTATTAAGCCATGTGCAGTAATGATGTTTTGATTCGAAGTGAATAGCAGTTTTCTTCGATAACTTCAAAGTGAACGTTTCGAATACTTATGGCGCACAAAAAAGGTAAAAGTTTGAACGGTACAATAAGTGTTTTCAAAATCATAATTTTTGGACACACAAGGCCGTTACGTAAAAAAAAAAAAAAACTGAAGCTGTCTGGACTTCCTACAAAAACAGCCATTGAAAATTGGCGGAGCAGTGCTGACGAATCTGTGGGGTGTGAGACCTATTGTTGGGCCCCCCTTCATTGAGATTGTGTTGTTGCGCAGCTGTTGCTTTCAAGCGGCAACTCCATGACACCTGCTAGGCATACACACCGCGTGCCCGGCGCCACCCCGCGTCTGGCGTTGGAGAGGGGTACCCATTTCCACGTGTCTCGTGCCAACTCCCTTCCGTGTTCGTGCCGTCGCACTTGTTTTACAAATTTCACGCGAAGAGCAGCTGTGGCAGCTGCAGTCAGCTCAAACTCGTTCCGCGTAAGTTGGGGGAGGTGCGCATCCAACGGTTTCAGAGAGTTAGCATAGCGCGATCCGCTCCCCCCGCGGGGAGCCACTGCTCATGCACAGATCGCCCTAAGGATGCCAGAAGGCACCGGCCAGGTTTGCAGGTACAGATGGAAGCCGCGCTTCAGCCTGCTTGCGTCTATTGTCGTGAGCATGTGTAGACCAGCTCCGGCATGTGCGCGAGAGTGCAGGCATCTGGCACAGAGTCAGGGCTGTGGTTGTGTGCGCACCACGGAGTCATCCCAGAGGAGGTACGCTGAACCGAAACCGCACGTAGCAAGAGTTCCAGAAGCATTATCCACTCGAGATGAATACTTCCAAATTTCGAACACTAAACATTCGGATCGAACCAAATGTCGACTACTTTACTATCTGACCGAATATTCAAAATTATCGAATATTCGCACATGCGTGCTTCTAATGTACGAGACAATGCACACTCAGTTATGAACTGCTCGTATTGGGCCAGCTGAATGAACTGAAAGCATACAGTCGTGCTCCGTTAATACGACCCCCGTTAATATCGACGATTCGAATTATGGACAGCTTTTCTGTGGACCAAACATATTCAATGTATTTACGCCTCCGGACAATGGACAAGGCGAAAATGCGCGGAGCCCATTGGGACTCAAGTATTTTTGTCCGGTTAATATGGACAGTGATGAGAACAAAATCGGAGGGCCTCTACCTGTTTTCCACTCCTTGCATTTTGAGTGCAGAACACCAGCAAAAGGCAGTGCGAAGGGCAAATGCCGTCGTAATGGCCTTTTTTTATGTGTGTGGTTTCATGCTTTATTGTGGCAAGGTGCCCGGTCAACGCACCTTACCATTTCCCACATTACATAAATGACTGAAAAACATTCTCTCCGTACGCTGTGCTGCGTTGAAAACCACATTCAGCGGCTGTCAACTGAGCGAGTACAGCGTTCTTGAGATGTGAACAGTCGTAGCAGAAGATACCTCATCACACCAAGAGCCGCCGTCACGTGTCTCATGGGCCCCTAGGGGATTTAAACGTGCTGTAAACCTGCACCGCATGATTTTAAAGATAATGGTGATCAGAATAATATGCCTGAAGCTTCTAAGCTTGCCCAGTTTTAACTTCACTGCCTGTCACAATGCACAGAGGCAACCCGTAATCATAAAGGCTTTTTTTCCCCACTATTTCTTTTTGCTTTTCTATATGATTCGTTATTATGGACGACTCGCTTTATGGACACTTTTCCTCGGGAACCAAAGTGTCTATATTAACGAGGTACGACTGTGCTTCAAATAAACTGGCATCCTTTTTTTTTTTTTCTGCTCTTAATGAACACATCTGAAGCAGGATAATTCCAACACGGCCTTTATTTAATACATGCACTGCTTGTGCAAGTGTGAAACTCTGGTCCTGTACATGAATATGATATTTAAAAGTGATTACATATTTTTTTTGACAAAGCTGTACAACTGGCTACACTGAGAAAAAAAAAAAAAAAACTGCAGCGCAAATGTGCAGCGTTTTTAAATCTGTGGAGAGGTCCAAGTCTCCTCCACTGTCACAAGCCACCATCATCAAGGCTGATGTACACACAATAATACTGAAGAACATAAATGCACAGTGCTTCAGGTATGCACACACAGCTTCTTAGAGCACATACTCATGACATTAGAAAGCTCCAAAACTTTGGGTAAACGACACACATATGAAGTAAACGTGTATTATGAAAAAAATCTTTGGAAATGGGTTACGCTTTCATGAGTACAATGCATAGCCAAAGACTAAATACAGAAGGGCGAACTTCCACTCTGCTGCCCCGAACTAAATTTGGTGCATGTAACTGTACCCACCAGAATTTCAGGGGGCATTCTTGTATCGTGCCAATGACAGTCTAGGTTTCATGCATTGTAAATTTTGGGAAAAGAAGGGTGACGGTGGCCATGCTGCAATCACGGTAAAAAGTGCACAGTTATAAATAAAATAGATAATAAATCTCCAATGCACTAGGTCATAAAATGCAGGCTACATATCTGAAGCTTGTGGAAGTATAGGGATTATCAAATTTCCTGCAACAGTTTTCGGTGGCACAAATGACCACTAGTGTCCGGTATGTAGTGTCGCCCGTGTTAAATAACAATGGTTTTGTCACTAACAGAGTATGGTTTTTAGTCGCCATACCCAGGTGTGCATTCGCTTTGTCATTAATGCACGCCACTGAGAAAATAGTTGTAAACTGTGCTAAAAAGAAGCTGCTCTCCAAGCTGTAATAAATCAGCAAAGATATGTTTCTTCTCTGCTTAATGTTTTTTGTTGCACAAAAGTTCGAGAAAGCGGAAAACCTAAAAAGGGTACTACATCAGCTTAACAAATGAACTTGAAATAATACAAAGAAGTAAGATTAACAAACACTTTCCAACATAAAACCAGCATGGAGGTAAAGTGCAAAAAGTTCCAAGTGGTGTACAAGAGGCCTGATGTCTTGAAAGGAAAAATTGAGGAGCTCTGCAAGCATGTTAAGACACGTACTTGTGCTAGACTCTAGGTACTTTGATAAATATGTGGAGAGCACAAAGGTGTGTGTAACTTTGCATTGCACAAAATTCACCCACTAGTACACAGTTGCATCACCTCTGCCAGCTGCAACAGCCATTGCTGTGCACAGTATCCATATGGTGATGTTTGACCATCTACAAATGTGGAGTGCAAAGCCCTGCTGATCTATGACGCTCACCTGAGCGACATTAAATTCTGAATATGTGGCGAAAAGGAGGCCACATTCACCACAGTTTACCAGATTTGTAGTTTTCATTTCACTCTTAGGGACTAAAAATAACACTGCAGAGCTGAATTCTATTACAATAAAAACAAAGCAGTTTAAAATAAAAAATTTTAAAATGCAGTGCAGTTTAGCTTTTCACTGCACTATTTTTCACCAGCATGCTAAAAATTTGCCACTTTGCAGATGCTACGAACTAGAAGCTAATTCTGACAAGCCTAAACTCCTGAAGCAGTGATTTTTGCTCACTAGAGTAGACTACACATTGCGAAAGTTAACAATAAAATCTTGTCAAGCATGGAAGAGCTGTATCTCAATAATTCTTTAGCACTCAGGTTCAAGAATTTGGCGATGTTGATCATGTTCTAGTGTAACAAGCTGCTCAAGAGCATTTTCATTAGCATTCCGAACATCTTATAAAGTCACAGTTATAAAATAGGCACAGTGTCCAAATCCAAGAAGAATACCAAAGCAAGCAATCTATCAAAAATGCAAGCCTGGTATAGATATTATGCGATCAGCTATTGGTGCCGCTGCTTGTTTAACTTTTTTGTATAGTTGATAGCTTGCATGCAACTGTGATTCATTGCAGGAAGACGGTACCAAGACAGCCTGTACCGTGCACAAATCTGAGACAACTTCGAGCCTGTACTACCCACCACCACGAGGCATACCCTGCAAGGCACCACTGCAAAGCGTGGTCAAGACAGACAATGTGCCCTATGGCGACCACTGCAGAGGTGGTGGCAGCGGCAAGGTGATGCTGTTCTTGCACAGCATGAATCGGGCTTGGAACAATTTTGTGTCCAGACCGCTGGTGCGCAGCAGAGAGCGCGGCACCAAGTCCCAACAGAGTTTGCATGAAGGTACTTCCTAAGGGCATATCATGCGGCAGCGAAAGGTTGACAAGTGCCTTGATTTGATCACCTCAATCTGCTCGACCTCTGCGGTAAATCTTGGAACTAAAGCTTTGGCACCACAGCAAGAAGTGTATAAAGTTATTTTTCTCAACAGCCCCTCAACAGCTATCTTTGTCATCCTGTTCTGAGAAGAGTGACTGTACATAGACACTAAACTTTTGCGTGCGTGTTTTTTTCTTTCGAATGACACTTTCAACATAGTAGTACAATATATGGATGACCCTATGGTATTCCCATGCAACTGCTAAATAATTTCAATTCAATTTCTTCTTGATGCTGGTTCGGTTGCGTTTCAACAACTAAACGATGGCAGTGGTGCGTAAGGTGTGTTTAAGTCATGTAGGGCATGTAAAAAAGTGCAATATAGTCACGGATACACAGTTTTAATTCACTACAATACTTAAGCCAGCCTGCTTCAAGAGCAGGAATGACGACAAACAATGTATCGGCGATTATGTTGCATCTTTTTCGTGCCTCACATGATGCACACACCTTACATTTCGCAGCCATTGTCCAGTTATGATATCGAAACCGTTACAGCATGAGAAAAGAAATTCAATTATCAATTATTTAACAGTCGTAGCTGCCACGAGATGATCCATGTATACTAATGTCTTATGTATCATTATAGAAAAGAAAACTTGCAATTAAAATTAGGTGCTTAGAGTCCTTTAAGGTGGTTGCTCTGGTACAAACAAAGAGGCAGATGGGAATACGATAAGAAAAGTACAGACTAGCCCAAAATCAATCTTTCAGTTGAACTATCACTATCCACTACCATCTGTTAGTATAGCCTACTAGTAGTACCATTCATTCATTACTTTTTGAGCAGCAGCTGCGTGGCACAAGATTTGTGTCTGCATGCTTCTTGCTTTAGTGGCACTGAACGCAGAACCAGGCTATTTGTTCACTGTGCATGCCAAATGTGAACAATGAGGAAAGTTTTACTGGCATAAAGTATAACACAACAAAGAAATACAGCCCTATAACTGGCTAAAACCAATGCTGATAGCTTACGGGCTTCATCTAGATGTTCCTATCCAGTAACTATTAATGCACACACATATATTTGCATGGCTCAGCGAATTTCAAGGTCATTTCACTGACCCGTTACAATGCCCGCTCAGGCATTAAGTTGCTCTGCAGAGGTAGAGATAAATGCATAGTTGACAGACATGACAATCAAGCACACATGACCACCATCATCCCCTCTTGTTGACAATTTGCTGTACATTTATCTGAAAGTACCTGGCCATGCTGCAGTACTGTCGTATCCTACTGCATCAAGTTTCACTCCATGTAGTGACCAAAGGAGTGGTGAAGGTTTATTACCGACAATATGAAGTAGCATTTCTTGCGTGTGCTACTCATAAATATTTAGTTTCGCCACTGCCATTGCAATTACTATCTTGGTAGACAATCCTATTTTATGAAAGATGCTAATAACAGCAACAGTGATGATGTTATAGATAAGAAAGACCTGCTAAGCTTTGGGTAGGCAACATAAATGATGTGAAGGGCACAAATATAAAGCAGACCTTTCATGGAAGTGAACAATGCTTGCAAGAGTTTGCAAGAGACTGGAAGCTCCATTCCTCTTTCTGGTAGTACAGTACACATGAACCAATTGAGCAGCCCAACTTCACATCAAGTCTTGCCATACAAAAATGAAAAGAGAATATAAAGGTCTTTTTTACATAAACTGAACAGCTATAAGTAAAGAAATGGCCATGATGCGATGCCCAGATAACACTTAGCAGGTTGAGATAACCTCCCATAATCAAATAAACATAAGATGATAAGAAATGAGCGTTGCAAATCTAGGCACTCAAGTAGTGGCCTCAAACAACTACACACATTATTATTTCAGGTAATTTCACTTTGATAAAGTCCCACCACTGCCACTTCAGTAAGCTGTGCAAAAGCAAGAATGTAGTTACATCTGGTTACATCTAGAGTTTCGGGATTTAGAAGTACCCAAAATGCAGAAAATGCGATACCAGAAGTGGCAACTTTGGTCACAGGTACATAATCTCATCAGACAGCAGGAGTTCAGTGACAGCATAATCTTACACTACTTACCCATTGAACACAACAGTATACTGTAGCTTGACATGTACACATCACAAATGGACTAGTGGTTTTCACACAAACTGTTAGCAACATAGTTGATACAGAAGCCTCCAGAAGCAATAACAGGCTTCATAAAATATGATGCAGCTGTAACAATGGCAAGAGCTCTTCATGCAACTCACCACAGCTTCACAGGTCCTTTCTAAAAATTGCACCATGGGCAGAAAAATAAATACGACAAGGCATTTACACTGCTGCCCTACATCTTTGAGTGACAATTTAGATTTATAATTTGTTTACAACTCTCAACCACCTCTTGGCAAGACAAGTTTCTTATATACAAGATATGTTACAAGCGCACCACGTATATACGAAATGACAGAAAGGCTACTGTACAATATGAAAGAATAATGTTGCTACTTGAAATTAAACAACGTAGTACACACTACTGTTGTAAGTAAGCATATGGTATCAGAATGCCACCTGCAGCAAATCAGCAATGCGTCCAGTTTCGGAGCATCAGGCTTTCAGAGAGAACCACTTTGCAACCTATACAACACCAGAGATTCGATCCGAACTGAGATAAATTTTCGTAAAAAGGGAAAAGAAGGTCGGCAACTATGAGACAGGACTACACACCATAAGCACATAAGACCTTTACAGCTTTGAATGATGCACTGATTCATGTAAACGCTGGAAAACTAGTCACATAAACTTTTAAAGCCTGAATGCACAATTTGTGATGTTCGACCAGTACTCTTATAATGAAAGCATCACTACACATAGTGTCAGGATGACTGTTAGTGCATCTGCATTGCGAAAATGGGACCAAGAATAAATGGGACCAAGCTTTGAGGTTTAACTGCACTGATGAGGGATAACCCCATCAGAACCGTGCTTGTAGTCAAGCATGTGGTGCCCGCTTCCACAGGGTCGTGTGCAATTACAGTGAACTCAAACGACCGCGTGCCATTTAGTTCCCATTACATTTACATACTTGTGCACATAGAGGCAAAAAGTAGAGCTTGTGTTCAGGCTAGTAGGTTGTGCACCTAACCATGTTGCTCGTCCTTTTTGTGCCTTCCCGACCTGTATTAAGTTGTTACTATGCAGCGCAAGCAAATGCTTCCAACTGAGGCCAACAAAAGGATGCTAGAAGTTACTAGATATTTTCCCCTTTGGCATTGACAAGCAGTGTTTCAACAACACGCATCATTTCCAGGATTTTTTTTTTGGGGGGGGGGGGGGGGGGGGCAGGCACTGTGGCGCCAAGACATCACCAAAAGTACAAAACTCGACTGCATATTTCCTGTTAAAAACCAACATTAATCTTCCTTAAACTAGCAATCACACAGATTCTGATGATTTTTTTTTTATTTTCCTTCCCTGGACAGTATTAAAAGTATATGCTGGTTTTCAGAGACCCACCAAACTATGGTATGTCACAAAAAGAAGGGCTAAAAACAAGCTCAGACTGTCCAAGCTGACCATTTGACTACATATACAGCCTTTCTCAAGGACGTAAAATGCACTTCCTGGTAAATGCTCATTAACCAGGAAACTCTAAACTTAAGAGTTTTGCAACTAAAAAATTTTCATAAACATTGAGGTTAGTGCAAAACAACGAAGGTAAATTAAAACTGTCATACAGTTGCATCAATAAAAATGAACACTGAAGTACCTTGCATGACAGCCAAAAGAAAAGGAGGCCACACACTGAAATGCGACCTGTATGTCCACAACAAACAAAACAGGAACTCGGAGCGTGAACAATGTTAGCCAGTCAAATAACTACCTCATCAGTTGGCCACTTGATCAAGGAAACATTATAGCGACTTTTGTGACCACCAGCATTCATCTGTTCAGGTCATATCTGAGGGTGCTGCACCACCACGCAGTATACCCAAGCCTAGCAAATGCCGACCTGGCAGTAGATGTTTCTGAGCATCTCAAATGGAATGTACATTGCCCCGTGTACTTTCCTCTGGTCACATCATACACCCAAAACTCTCAACATACCTAGTAAGGTTATGCAGTGAGATGCTTTGAATACATGTAAAGTGCACAAATTATCGTTAGCAACACAAAACGTCGTAGAAGACAGAGTTGTGCTTTACACCCATTTCTCATTCCTTTACAACTTCAGCTTGCAAAGAAAAAGGCACACAAAAAGAAGCTCTACAAATAAGTGATGGTACGTTTTATCCATCTCTCCAATACACACTCGCACTGGCACTACCGACCCAAAAACTCTGAATATTGAAACAGCTCCAAAATAACCTTAATCTAATTTAAATTAAGCTTAAAAAAATGGTAGGGTTTTAAAGCAGTTAAACGAAGTAGGACATGAAAAAGCACTTGAGGCAACACCACCTCAAAGGCAGCCACATGAAAGATCTTATCATCAGCTCCTATTGGCAGCTGCCAATAGCAGCTTTTGGCTTGTCTCTTGGCTTTAGCAGAGGCAATAGCGGGTTTTTCAGATTTTCTAGTGAAGTAGTGCTTTCGCACAGCTCCTTTGAGAATCAAGGATCTTGCATTGGCCAGTTCTTACTGGCATGGTAAATAATGGATTTCAAAATAATAAGAGCTCTTGCAAAAACAACAAATGTGAATTGCCAAGTTTTGCTGACAAACTGCTTCATTTATCACTTGTGTAGGCCTACTATAATGTTTAACGCAGTGGCAACAGAGTGGCACATCTAATTATGACACAAGCAAGCCATAACACTTATTTGGCCATGGAATAAAACAAACCTAAGCAAGTAATTACGCCTGCCTTGGGGACGAGGAGTACATATTTAGAAAAAAGACACACGCTCAAATAGCATTGCACACATGCTGCCACAGGCAACTGAAGCTTGTCTTTCGTGATGAGAGGAGAAGCACTCAGGATGAACTCGGGTTACCTGTAGTAGGGCGGACCCCGAGGCAAAAGCGCCTAGAAATGAGAGAATAAAAAAACGATAGCTGTTAACATTTACAGTCCGTCTCAAAAATTTCACAGAATACTATGGTAGAAGAATGAGAAAAAGCACACATGGTCCCACATGCAACAAGACAGTTCAGAAAGGAAGTCATTCTGGGCTTAATGACGATGCATTAAGCAAGGTTTTATGTTCAACACTTACTCCACAATGTCAGGGTAAAATATTGCTTCCATGAACCCACAATACATTGACTAACTGGCCCCTTTCCTGAGCATTCTCCACAATAGTATTTGCACTGCACAGCGGGCATTGACAGCATTTCATTGTAAAATATAGGCACAAGGCAAGAAGAAACAGAGCTGGGTTTGTTTTTTCTGGCTTCAAGAATGAAAACGGCATGATGAACAAAAAAAAATACTTGCTCGAAAATACCCGAGCAGTATTCCATTCAGGTAGGAAGACAAAACTCTATCATCTACATGTCAATGTAAATGGGTATACTACCTCTAAGCAACAGTCAAGAATATTGCAGCTTTTGAAAGCAAGAAATATGAAAGCATTTAAAAATGAAAATGGCTGATATCAACTTACACAAACATTATATTACTGTTTCAGTGTATGACATAAGAACGTAACATAAGAAGGCATTTTTGCCAGAACGCTCTTATACCATTCATGAAACTTTAGTTGATGCTTATGAGCGTCACAGGCAGCCTTTAGAGGCTAGCAGTAGGAAGTGCCACCTGTGGTGTGGTGACTGCTGTTGGTGGGAGGTTTTTCTTCGTGTTTCAATACATCCTGTGCAATTCATTTGCCTCTTGCAGGTAGTGCAGAAGCCTGTCAACCCCTTAATTGTAGACCAATCATCTTCCCAAATTTCAACCCTTTGGGCCTATGTAAGATGGCTTGCACTAATGTCACACTGGCTGCCACACTGGCGGATCAGCAGTGCAGCAAAAGTCTGTTCACTTGTCTAGGGCCACTCAGGCATGAGAGAGTGTGCATTCCCGCACGCCATGCTTCCCTCAAGCCACCTGGCAGCAATAAACTTCCCTGCACAGGAGGGTGGCAAACACAAGCGGCGCATGACTGGGCTTACGCATGACAAGTGCGCAACTTCCGACGCCATGGCAAAGGTAGGGTAGCGAAGCTAGCGAAGGTCTCCGCATTTTTGTGGGTATTGTGGGTTCGGAGGGGGTCAAGAGATAAGGGGGTAACTAACGCGGCGAAGGTCAGAACAACACACAGCACTGTCAGCCAACGAGCATCTTTCCGCGTTGGATGACTTGGTCCAACGAGATGTGTTGGAGCCACTTACACGTTAAACAAATTACAAGTGCTTTCACCCAACGACGCGACTACCAACAGCCACTGCAATAATAGTTTCTGGTGCCGAAGCTAGGAGCAGATTTTCGGAGACCATCAACTGTACCTGAAGACATCCGAGATGGATGCTCTGAAGAAAAAAAATAAAAGCCAACAAGATTCTGGCCAACGAACAAGTACTCAACATAGCAGAGGTAAGCCCCTCACCGAATGTTGCCATGTCCAGACATAGAAGTTAACGCAGTCATAGAAAAAGATGTAGCGAACTCAAACGTATTCTTGAATATGATAACAGTAGTTCTAAGGGTCAAAAATTCTCTGATCAGGCAAACAAGTAAGATACCAATCTGATCATCGTGATGGCTGCCAAGCATATACCTCAAAATATCAAGCTTTCTGAGGTGGGAGCTATCTAAATTCGATGGCAGGAGTAAAAAACCAGCAGTCGTTTTTGCACAATTTGAAATTTTTTTTTTTTTTTGCAAAAACCTGAAGCTATCTGGCACCATACACTTCGACCACCTGAATTCACTGCTCTAAGTAGCTGAAGTTTAGAATGTGTAGTTTAGACAGGTATCATGTAATCAGGAGACTAAGTAGGAAGAAAACGACGAACTCCGACCAAAACACGTTTAGCTATGCGACATCTCGGCGCCGATTCAGCTTGAGCTACTTCATCGGTGACAAGATTGGGACAAGAGAAAGCAGTCGACTGCCAAATTTCCGGGAAGGCCATCGGCATTGTCCAAGCCGCCCAAGTGGGTCGGGTGGAGCAAGTAACTTGCGCATGACACCTGTTCACGTCATGGGGCATGGGGCAGATAACTCTCTTGCAGCATAGCAAAGGCAGAGTAAGAAACCTGGATGTCTGGTGACATTTCCAGGTGTGTTCAGCATGTACCAGGGGCTCTGAAAGCTTTTGCTCTGTCAACGACCTTGGTGTTCTCAAATTTGATGCGGTAGTCAGTACCTGGAACGCTCCTTAAACGCACTGCGCCGTTTTAGTTTTAGTACTTTAGTCCTTTAGTTTTAGTGGATGCCGTTTTAGCTTTAGTGGTGGAGGAGTCTTAAATTTTTGTCTCACCAATATGACATGTGCAATGGAGCAGCCAACACAACAGACTTTGTAAACGATCCCAGGCTTCAGTGCACGGTCTTTCAATTGGCAGTGGCGCTGGCGAGTTTACAGGAGTGAAATCAGTTGTTTGAGGAAACCTTGCATGGTATATTTCTTCAGGATGGAAAAAAAATCACTCACATCCGGGAAGCATTACCTTAGACACATAGGCGTGAATACACAAATGGACAGTGGGGTGGCAAAGGGGGCATTTATCATTCCCCACTGCCTAGAAGACACAAACATGCGCTACCACGAATGAAGGTCACAAGCCCAGACAGCGAACAAAGGCAGTCCTCGCCGCGCCGCCCTGCAGTGCCGTGTCGCTCTTTTTAAAGTGAAAGCTTTACTACGCCAGACAGCGAGCCATTTTGGCTCGTTGCGTGCCGTGGCCGACGAACGACCTTGAGCCGCCGTTGCCTAGCAACGCCGCAGCATTGCTCCAGCAGATGGCGCCACCGCCGCTGCCCACTCCACCAAATGTGCTCCGCTTGGTTAGAGGGAGAGGAATGTCGCCTCGCGGGGGGTATATATAATGCGCTTTGCCTCAGTGTATTGTAGTTATTATGCAAAAGAGACGCAACAACGACAGAACGAAGCGAGGAAGACAAAACACGCTCAAGAGACGCCAGAAGAAGCGCCGCAAGACTCGAGAAACGTCATAACGAAGATGCGGCTAGAAGTCGTGCCATGTCCCGAAGTGGCTCTTCAACTGCGGAAGAGACCGGTTTGAGTTCTCGAGAAAGTGGGAATGAGACGCTGCGTAGACGACGCGCCGAGGAAACGAAGCTTTCGCAATTCAACTAGGGTTAACCAGAGCTAAACCACAGCCATTTCTTTTTAATTTTTCACTTTTATGCAGCTCATTCTCATGCGCTGGCTTTCAATCAAGTCCGCGGAGATGGATTCGCACAATGAGCAGAGGGCCACTGAGCCGCTGCTGCTCAGGTTCTGGGTTTGCAGAAAATTTCACCCATCGCCTGGAAGTGGCTCCAAATTTTGGCCCATAGCAAAATGCACCACGGGTGCGTAATTTCTGATCTACTTTGAGGGCGTTCAAGTTTCAGCGAAAGAGCTTCCAATGCTTGCTTCATCGTCACCCATGCATCAAAACAGCTCACTGAAAGGCTGGTAGGAGTTGTGCAACAGAAAAGGGTGTTGTAGGGTATGTCTCCCATCATTACTGCTCTCAGCAGCTCAGAAATGTAGTTAAGCGCTAGTGCGTAGTACTCCTTGAATCATCGCTTTTCTTGTGTTTCATACTGTTTAAACGAACAATGAGGACAAATCGAAGTTGGCCTGTATTACACCAGCAGGCTATTGTTCAAGTGCCACGTTTCAGCAACAATGTCAACACCAACGTGTTTTGCTCCAGTGCCATGTTTCTGCCAACGCAGGCAGTGCACATCTCTCTGTCAATACCCCCACACAGCTCAAAGAGCGAATCGGGTGTCCACCCACTCGGGGAGCCAGTTATGTGCATTTCTTTTTTTCTCGTGACTGTCTCAAAGGCTTCACGTCTACTTGCGAATTTTGCAGGGCACAAGGCTAATAGCGCTTTTTGCGCACGGAAGGAAGTCAATGAAGATGACGACGTGCAATGCACAGCGTGAAAGTGTGGTCGTTTCACACGAGGCGTGATCGGCTGTGGCGATAGCATAGTGCTCTCGTGCAGTGGCCAGCGAAGTTGATCTGTTCGCGCCGCCGCAGGATCGAAACTCATCCACAGCAATATTTATCTTATTTCTGCAGGTATCTCGCAGGCTTCAGACAAATCCCAGCTTTTTCAGGATTGCTAGTGAAGAAGTGCTTTCGTAATAGCAAAAAAAAGACCCAAAGCTGAAATACAGGTGCCGCCATAATCAGCTGATTTTGCAAGTAAGCTACGTGACCGTGTTTTGAGCATAGATCCCAGAGTCTATGCTATGTCGCCACTCACTTAGAACGGCAGCAACCAAACCTCAGTTTAAACGTCGCATGTGTCAGTCGAGTGGCGAGAAAATTTTAAAATTCAATTTTCTCCGCTTTTGCTGTAGGACAAACATTAACACACCCATGAAGAGCCGGAGAATCAATTTTTATTGAGACCAGAGAGTGGAGCTGTCCTTAAGCGTCCCTTTAAAGGGACACTGAGGAGAAATTGAAGTTGGCTTGTATCCATAGAATACCAGCTCCTGATCACAAAAACGCCACTCTTCCTGAAAACAAAGCTCTTGTAATGTAGAAAATAGCAAGAACCAAAATACAGGTATCGCCGCCACAGGCCAATCTCGCAAGTACAAGCGTGATGACTTCCTAGGACAAGAGGCACCACCATAGAGGAATTTTCCTTACTTCATGGACGTCACGAATCTCTGAGGCTTGCAAAGGAAGGTTGCGCACCGCACCGCTAGCTGCCAGAAATCACGGAGTGTCCGTTTACGTCACGTTTCACGTCACTCCGTTCTGTGTCGTCATAAGAGTTCTCCGTGTCGTCATAAGAGTTCTCGAGTTTGAATTGGAGCGGCGGGAAAAAATTTTTCAACTTCGAATCCAAATTTCTTTGAAATAAATGCATCTTTCGCTCCCGGACAAGCGTCAACAAAGCCATGAAATGCTGAACTATCAGATATTGCTAACAAAAAAATTTTGATATGGTTCTCCTCAGTGTCCCTTTAAAGTGGTAAAACTGGGTACTAGCATAGTTTTACTCATCTGATAATACAAAGTGACAGAACACTGAAGTGGCCACAACCAAGAAACACTGCTGGAATGCATCGCTCTGCTGCCAACTCTTGTCCTTTTAAGTGGGCATACCAGTGGCACTGATAGGCAATGTCTGTTGCCATCGCACGTCGTGTCGCGAGGAGCATAGCCTCCGACAGCCCAACACTCTGAAATGAGAGGCGCTTCGCATTGGGGCATAAATAGAAATCCATTGTTAACCATGCGGTGTTATCGACAGGTCGAGGCAGTGATAAGTTCCAAAATGACACGACTCCCTGCTCACACCAGTAAATTTTCCTTCACGGAATGGAATCTTCATGGAACCTTCCTTCCGAACGCAGCAGAGGAAACGGAGGCGATGCTTTGACTGTCAGGTCGGCTGTTTGGAATTAGTAGGCTATCAAACCTTCCTAACCTTTAATGTTTCTAAGACCCTCCCCCCACCCTTTTAATATGACAGGTAATTGGTGGGCTGATTTGAAGGAAATGCATACCATTAGACTTTCATTCTCTTTTGTATGAGATGACACATGAGATGGCACATTTCTTTACATCGACCTTTATTGTACATTTAGTCGTCTTTGTACTTTTGTACAGTTGACTGCCTTGTGCACTTGGTCTTCTTCTATTCCACATCTCATATCCAGTATCCATCGACACTCCACTCTGGAGATGGCTCGAACGCACTTAAGCACTTCAATGGAAGAGTGCAATCCGGCATGCATACGCCGTTCTGCTACCTCCGCTCCTCTTTTCCTCCTCACACTCCACCTTCCATAGTTGCTCCCTTGGCAACCAGCCTCAGGTTGTGGATTCCTCCGCCTGTGTCAGAACCTTCTTCGTCCACGGTAGCCACCCTCTTGTCAGTTGTTCCCATGGCAGCCACCTTGCAGCCTCTCCCCTACAAGTGGAGAGGGGGATTTCCCTCCACTTTGCCACCTGCCATCCATAGCAGGTGGAGGCTTTAGAGAATACCAGACGCTCGACAGTTTTTCCAGACATGGGGGTTCTAATGCTATCACATTAAAAAGTCCATCAATTCTGAGAGGCCAGACAGTACACAAAAGATGGCCTGTCTTCATAAGCCTGAGATTTGCGAGGCGTGCTGGCATCAACGTGCTCATCAAGTGAAGCCTTCTCAGTAGCCTCTGCAAAAATGTAAAAAACTGCGAAACACCGGAATCATTTTACTGTGTGCCAGGTCAACGCTGCTTATGAGATTTCTTCAAGCTATATGGGTAGGTGGGTAAGTGACCGGCGTTGTGGGAATGCCAGCAATGCTAGATGATGCAGAAAAAGAAATGGAAGGACACCAGCGCTGGTGTGCGCAGATGTGATTCATCCTTTTTTGCCATGCATTGCATTTCTGCTGGTTCCATTCCTCTTCAGGCAGTGTTCCTTGCAGGTGTGTTGCATTTTTAAAACGAAAACATTATACTGCTCATTGGCAGTGAAACCTGGCGTCGGTTTTGACCAGCTGCAGTGGTAAATCCCAGATGACGTCACTGTGGTATTAAAAAAGATAAATAAAAGTCATTCCGAACATGCAGGAACTTTCAGATTGCGAGGCAAGCAAGCAACCCATGCATGCAACAAAGGTGAACCCAGCATATGCGTTGCCTTACAACTGTATGCTAATGAGTAGGTGTGTCATTGGAAAGGAAGAAAGGAAATTAAAAATACTTTTACATTCAAAGCATGCGAGTAGTCTTAGTGCTCTCCCTAATACTTTTCTGTCACCATTAGGAAGGGCCTAAAGCGTTTCCGTGGTTAGAATAGTCATTGCAACTTCTGTAAAGAGAAAGGTGGATTTCTGTGCTAGTGTTGGTTCTGTTAACCTTTTGCAAAAGGAAATCTGATATTCAGGTTTTAATACACAGCCATCTTGTCCCCTGGATGCAGCGTATACTCTATCTTCGAAGCCTCAGCATGACTCTTGGTATGCTAGTACGTCACTTTTTCTTATTTGTTGTTTCTCTTTACCAAGAATTTTCTGATGAGTGCATGCACCTGTTTTTATGTAGGCTGACTTTGGCCACCATGATCAGTGAAAGTGATGGTGATTGCATGTTGGCAGACGTGATGTACCAAACACTAATATCTCAGCCCCCCAGACAGTAATTAGACATTTTCAATACGCAGCAGCATCCATTTCAGTTTCCACATCCAAAGCTGTTACGGCATAGTGATGCACGCCTCGTCAACGAAATATTTAGTGGATTATGGTTCCCACTTGATCCAAGCAATGCAAAACACAGTGGCGCCATCTAGAGATAAAATCTAAAAGCACATCTTCGGCAATGTGAAGAGAAGAGTTGCTTTTCTTCGAAGAGTGCACTAGAGAGAGCGTAAAATTTTTAAAACATAAGCAACACTCGTAAACGAAAAAACACTGTGGATTAAAAACAAATCTGTGATATTTTACAGAGAAGTGGCGGCGTGGTGCACTACGACGATAATGGTGAGGTTTCACTGCAAGATAGGCCTTCAGTTTCCTTTATGAGATTTTCGATGCCAAATTAATATCATAAATCCTTGTTTCTTTGATACTACAGTGCTCAATTTTTGCAATATGAGGCGCAATCTTTTAATTTCCATCACAAACTCGTTGACACATTTTGGTCAGTGGTTGGCCCCTTAAGCGAAGTTACCTCATTTAACCCTTTCACTGTCATTGGTGTGCCTGTGCGTTCTCCACTCTGTGTTCAAAAATGTGCGCTGGACTGCAAAGCTAGTTTGGTGCCACCATCTGTAGCATACAGTCGAGCCCACTTATAACGAACTGTCAGTGACAATAATGTGTATTCCATTCGTTATATCCAAATTTTGCAGTAGGTGGACTCTCCATATTACAGCCAAAAATACTAAGTCCACCAAACGTGCCATTTATTTCTTAAAAAAACTGCATTATGCGCATCTACTTGTTCAAAAGTTGCCGTACTGTGGCTTTTTCCAGGCTCTCCTGGGCGGTCATGATCTCCTCGCCGAGGTCCTTGCTGCCAGCAATCAACTTTAGAGACGAGTGGACGAGATAGAACTAATCGTGATTGAAGCATCCACAGCAGCTGGTGACAGGTCGGTCTCAGTGGTGTGGCCAAAGTTGTCTGTTGTGTATGAGATGAATTGCCATTGCCCTGATGCATGTTTTGATGGTAGCACCGCACTCGTTTGTAATAAGCAAGTGTTCGTTATATCTGTGGCTGTTACAACTGGGCTCGACTGTACTTCTAGAAGCTTGTATTACCATCTCTTTGCTGGATATGTCAGTTGCAGGTTGCAGATCGTGAAGCAACCGTGCCTCCCCCCCCCGCCCCCCTCCCGAATAGGTGTGATTGCTCGGTGCTAACACCACATGCTTAACTTATTAAAGGAGTGGAGGTTTCTCTGTGTGTGAGCACCCCTACGCTTGTAATTCTTTGCTCAAACATTTGTGAGGGTGGTTCTGCCATCTGTTGTAACTTTGTAGAAGTTTTTTTTTTGTCATTCTGTCGTCATTCCTGCTACGGGGCGTCAAGTTTACGGGGCGCGCGTCGCCAATTCCATGGGCTCGCGCACCGCCATTAGCGCTAAGCCATGGTCGTTGCATCACTCTTCCATCTCTCTCTTTCATGCTTCATTTGCAAGTTGCCGTTTTTACTTCGTCCGAACCGCTGAAACTGCTTCCTCCTTGTGGAGGTGTGTCACTCCCAGAAAAGAACCCAACGGTGAAAGGGTTATCAAATGCCTGCAGTGATGGTGCAAATGATGAAAACTTTTCGAAAGATTAAGCAGCTAACATTCTCGTTTACAAGAATCTTATTACTTGATTGTTCTGTATTTACAGAGACCAATATGCTAAGCTCTGTCAAGGACATCATTGACTTCCAGTTGCACTTTCCAATTGGAAAATCCTTGAAACCAATTGAAGCTTTCAAATGGAACCATTTGGAACCAATTGGAACCCAGGAAACCATTGGTCAATGCAACTGGAAGTGAAATTAGAACCTCGGTAACCAGTTGGATGGTCCAAACGGTATGGCAGAACCAACTGCAATGTCCAAATAGGGAAATCAAATGGACTACACAATTGGATGCATGAAACCAACTGACTGACCTATTGGGTCAAACTGGTTCCAATTGGACCCATTAGTTCGTTTTTTTTTTTACTGGGCAGGAAGGACTTATTGGTTTTGATCAGCAAAATGATTGCATACTCTCACTGAGCTAAGTTGTAGAATCCCACGTCATGTTAATCACCATCGCCACACTACGTGAACCCCCACCCCCCTAAAAAAGGCCAAAATCATCATCGCACAAAGTGTAGGTCTTAAAACTCTTCCACGATTCAATTTAACATATTGACGTAAATGTCACTATCCATATTTTAACAATACACATTGCTGACCTAGTTGGTTGACCATGGTTGCAATGAAAAGAAATTCACACCTGTTTTTTCTAACAGTCAGATATAAAAACACAGCACCCATCCCGTCATGTGTGTCTTTGTGTCCGTCCATTAAAGGGCAACTATGGCGATTCAGATGTAAATGGAATGTGTACTGTATGTTCTTCTCGAAGTCAATATTGTGTGTGCTAAGTGAAACGGCTGAGACAGTTTAGTTTTCTAGCAAAAGATTTTAAAAATCGTCCGCATCCTCCTGATTCATGCTTTCAGATAGGCAAGACTTCTGTCAATAGGCATGGAATAAGAAAGGAGATGTCAAGGACTTCAAAAATTACGGCCCCCAACAGCTTAATGTTTGCTGCCTACAAGGTATTTGCTAAGGTGATCGCTAATAGAATAAGGACAAATTTAGACTTCAATCAACCAAATGATCAAACAAGTATTCGTAAAGGCTACTCGACAATAAATCATATTCACACTATCAATCAGGTGATAGAGCCAGACTGTGAAATTCTTCAAATTAGGTGTCTTCTTGTAGGCGGTAGCCCTTGCTTGACCCACTAAGCATGAGTAGGGCCCTACTAACAAAACAGAAATCTTGGCAAAATGTCAGGATGGCTTTGGCAGGTCCATGTTAACTCCTCTAGTTTTGTTCTTAGGAGACCCAAACACTGAATGTGGTCTATGAGTCCCTCAAAAACCCATCATGGGAGGATGACCACTTTAGCCTTTTAAACAGACCGCATAATATGAGCAACTACCTTGCTCAGAGACAAAGTTGGTAGCGTTAATGAAGATTGCTTCAGGGCCCCTTTAAATCATGGTCCTCAGTACTCACCAGTCCAACGATAAAAAACGCCCCCCACTAGTGAAGCATGCGGCAAACAAGGCGGTGCGCAAGCCGGGTTCATCATCAGTCTTGCTGCTTCATGGTTTTGTGTTGCATATGCAAAGTGGGTGAAACCGTTCTGGCCAACTAATTAATAAAAAAATGTCATGACATTGGGCCAGTTGAAAAATATTGAATTTTTTTTTTGGGGGGGGGGGGGGGGGGGGGAATGAAAGGTGCAGTAACTGCCTCACTTCTCAAAGGACACCTCCACTGCACCGTAAGGGAAGGGAAAAAGGAAGGAAGGAGGTGAAAGTTCATGCATGCTTGCAGCAAAAGGCTGTTCTCTAAGTTGGTGCTTTACTCTAACAGCTTTTGTGGTAACTATGCTGTCAGGTGAAACCAGAAAAAACTTTTGTGAAATTTTACTACCACAGTCATTTCGGACACTAGCAACACTGGTTCCTCCTCAAAATTTTAAGGACATGCTGAACATATCCCTTGCATATCCTTAATTCTAACCCGTTAAACCCTCTGAGGGACAGCACTAGGCAGTTCAATATGGCTATACTTAAGTGCACTAACTAAACATTGCTGGTTTATTTTGATAAATGTACCACTGCTTCTGTTTCACAAATGAAGCTGTAGAAATTGGAACACTTGGCATTACAAAACTCTGGAGGTTCTCAGCATAACAATGTTGCAGCATCAATCTAAATAGATGACAGGCATAGATTGGTCCACGAAGGACCCATAGTAATAGCTTAAATTATTTGACAGATTTGGAGATAGTAGTAAGCCAGGCATTTTGATGCGTGCCAAAACCTTTACCCATGATTGAATTAAACATGTCAAATAATTTAAAATTGAATTAATGAACACAAGTTCTGTAATTTGTGCTGCTCTTGCTGCACAGCAGAATGTATTTTTTATTCAGGTACATTTCGCTCTCCTTGGGCACTTCCACATTGATCTTGATTACAGTTGGACCAAAGCCAGACATTGCCCATTTTTCATGCACAGTTGCATGCTTGAGTAAATAAATATAAACACTCCTCAATTTGAGTGCACTTTCTGCACCAGTTCAGGCAGCGCAGCACTTTCGCACTTGATTTGTCAGAGCAGCTAGCGCCACCTGCACTTCAGCACTCGATCTGACGTCGTGTCGCACAAGTTCTGCACTTCTGCACTAGCCTCCCAGCGAGTTCTCTTCCTGTGCAAGTAGTAGTGGAAGGTGCTTGGCGCGCTTGGTAGCAGACAGTTCGACGGTAATGCTTGTTTTAGTGACCCGGCATTGATATGGCTGCATACCAATGCCAGACACGGAAATTGCGCTGTGCCCTCACCAAACAGTTGATATGACATTGCGTGTGCGAGTGTGTGCGTGTCTGTGTACGCGCATGTAAGTAACTGGCTGGCAGACACATTGCATATGGGTTCTCCCCTTTCTGTCTAGCCTCGCACGCGGCGTTGCACCATTTCTCTTTTGTGTGTGCAAAAATTATTACATGCAGCACAATGAAACATTTGTATAAGAGACAGAAGGTGAGATGTTGTTGTTAATACACGAGTAATCACGTTTGTGATGACTCATTGCGACACCATCAGCACCTCTGCTGTACAGTAGCGACTGGCTTTGAGGTCGCCAGACAGTCCATGCCTTTGCCTGCCAGTTAGTTCCGCACCGCCGCCACCATCCGCCGACAGTGAACGCGAGTTGCGGAGTGCAAATAAATCCAAGTTATCAGGCACAACTGTTTTCTGCTGTAATTGGCAGACAACAGCAGACACTTTCCAGATAGAACGGCGACAGCCTGAACCACACATACAGTCTGTCCAAGGTGATCTTGAGCGGCATTCCGAATAACCTATTGAATTCAAAGTCAAAGAATTTCGTTTGTTGCGTCTTCAGAGTACCCGCTGACTCAGCGATAGTCGAACCGCACCAGTTTGCACAATGCAACGGAAAGGGCGGTGTAAAATTCATCATTTTTGAAATTAACAAATTTTATGGCCACTCCACGAGATGTGCCACTTCGAGCAAATGCGCAGCATTCAATACAACTAGCACAATCCCGCGCACATGTTAAACCATTGGCATAGTAGTTTTGTGAACTAGTGCAGAAAGTGCAGCCAAATTGAAGAAACCTATAACCACATGGATTACATGTAATGGAATACTGCTGGTTTTCACACTAGCTAAATGGGACTCGTGCTGGCTATCAGCCATGAGTATAAAAGCACGCACGCTTATCTTTGTACTGTCTTTAGTTTCCACAGTGAAACCTGAAATTTAACTGTATGCCAGAAAAGAAACAACAAAGGCTTCTTAAATGGCACACAGAGCAACAGGCAACATCACTGAGTTGAGAAGACAACAAGACTGCCGACAGACACCTGTTGTGTCGCCATGGCTTGCCCAGGCAGTGGCTGTGGTCCGCTGAGGGGCACGGCGCTTACGAACCGAGGGTTCTGCGGTGCAAAGCCACCCCATGGAAACGGAGGAACGGCGGCAGGTGGCTGCAAGACCGTGCCGGCAACAGGGCGCCCCACGGCCAAGGTGGGACTGCATAACTGCAGCGGAGGTGGTGCTGCCATTCTGCTCTGGAAGCTGGAGGTCTGAACCACACGGAACCCTGGCACTGCCACACACAATTGCTGATTTGGCTGCTGAGACCACTGGACTTCCTGCAGCGTTGTGGCCACGAACAAGAACTGGTGCCATGTTGCTTGTGGGAACCTGTCAGGAAGACACAAATGCGCGGCATAAATGATTTCATATTAACCCACCCTTTTTAGGTGCAAGTTTCTAGTTCACTCTAAGAACTGCTGCATTCTAACGACTGACGAAAAAACAAGACAATGGCATTGGGGATAGAATCCTGATTGGTAGTAAATGTAGTAAATTAGTAAATGCAGTAAATGTAACATTTGTAAATGTAGTAAATTTCCCAGGAAAATGCATTTTCACATGGTTAAAGCATTTTATCTTTAGCGTTCTCTGTCAATTTCTTCCAGTAGGAGTCCAGTATGGTGACGCAAGACAGTGCTGAAGTGTATGTGTGGTGCTCATTGTCTTAAAAACTGATTGCTTATCACATCATTGAGAGTAGATGTAAGCATGAAATATATTGCAGGAATGATGTAGCATTTTTTAGGTTGGCTCACATTTGTACTCGGGTACTGGTAAGGTCTTCTGGCTGCCAAACATGCCCTGCCCCCCCCCCCCCCCCCCCCCCCCCCCCCCCAACTCACTTTTGTTCTTTGTGCTGGGCAATGCGCAACGCCTCCCTGGCTGCTTTCGCGGCTTGAGGAGCCTTCACCATCAGCCACTTTTATTAGATGAACAGCACGCTTGGCATCTGGTGTTACTTTTGTGTGTGCGTCATTGCTTCTGTGTGAAAGGTATACAGTGGAATTTCATTATTTTGAGCTTGCTTAACTGAGACTATCAATTTATTCAAACTGATGCTTTGGCCCCATCAGCCTCAAGTGTACTAAAAGGCTTGGCTTAATTCAAACTCCAATTCAGATACATTTTAACGTGAAAGCGTTAAAGGCCCCACAGAAAATCCGGTGTCGGTGTTGTGAGCGAAAAATTGTGGGCATGGCTCTGGCAGGTGGTCCTCAGAGAGCAACATAGGAGGCTGGTGCACACCTAGGTCATGTGACCTTGCAGCCTCACCACAACCTGCCCACCGGGTAGTAAACAAACTGCCCACCGTGGCAGATGGCAGTTAAATTAATGATTGGTTGCTCAGGAAGAGCAACCTGAGCCGCACAAGGCCCACCGCCGGGAGCATACGTCATTACGTGGCAGTGGTGCATTGCTTAATCACTGCACCGCTGCCCGAGGAGGGGTATGAGGACTCCCAGGGATCTATAAACGTAGAGAATGACCAATTTTTCATATAAGGAAATTAACAAATTACGCTATTGCGTCATACCGTTAAGGCGGAGCTTAAGTGTCCCTTGCAATTTTTTTATTCTCCCTGAGTTCGAATTTTCCAGTGTCGACTGCATAATAATACTGCATTAGGTAGATTGGTGAAACAATATTCTGTCTCTGGCCGATTTCATCTTGGCACTTCACTACCACTCCTACGCTCCCTTTTGTCTCTTGCGGCAACAACCAAGCAATCGTTTATGCGCCCTGCCTGCTCAGCTGAAATTCAAGCAAACAGATGTAGTTGAAGGCCCTTAATGATGCCCAACAGACAACCAGCAATCTTTCACTCGCAAACAATGAAGCATTACCAGCACAACCCTACCAGTGTGGCACGCATGGCGATAGAAAGCTAGTATGACACTTGGAGGGTTATGCATTGGAGCTGCAGAAAGAAAGAAAAAAAAGACAACCCCTGCACAAAGAATCAGCTGCCTTCACATGTGTCCGCTTTACCTTGCCTATTCACTAACCAGGCGACATGTGGCAAACTGCTTTCCATGACAACCTGATACAATACAGACAGACAATTTCTGGATTTGTGCGTTCCTTACAAATGCATACTACATTAAACGTGAGCTATCAAAGGTGTAGCTACAGCAACATTTAGGATGACACCAAAGGCAAGTATGTACAATGTTGGGTTACACTCGTAAATTAATTTTCAGGAACTCTTCCAGTGTTTTGGCTATGCAAAACAATGACCTTCTATTTACTTGAAATATCTTTAGGCCCAAAAGTCATTACAAAAGTGAATGGTTATCATAAAGAAACAATGAAAAATAACAAATACAAAGTAAAAGTATAGAGACTGTTCTTGAATATAAAATTTTGCTAGTTATTAAGGCAGTGTAAACTGTTCTGAAATAAAGAAATATTTAACACTAATTACTAACAGTAACAGAGCAGTCCATATTTGCTAGTAGTGAACATAAACATAAAACAGAAGCAGAGCAGATTGTGGGGTTTTAGCACTCTGAAGCGACTCCTGCTATGACGGATGCCGTAGTGGAGGGCTCTGGATTGATTTAGACCAACAGGTGCTCTTTAATGTGAGCTGACATCACACGGCACATGGGCGTTTTTGTGGTTTGGTTTGGTTTGGTTTATGGGAGTTTAACGTCCCCAAACGACTCAGGCTATGAGGGACGCTGTAGTGAAGGTCTCTGGAAATTTCGGCCACCTGGGGTTCTTTAACGTGTACTGACATTGCACAGTACACGGGCCTCTAGAATTTCGCCTCCATCGAACCTCGACCGCCACGGCCGGGATCGAACCCACGTCTTTCAAGTCAGCAGCCGAGCGCCATAACCACGGAGCCATTCTGCCTCCATCAAAATACGGCTGAAGGAGTCGGGATCGAACCCGTGACCTTGGGATCAGTAGCCGAATGACACAGCTACTAAGCCATTGTGGCCAGTCATAAAAAGAACTTCTCAGTTGTATTACTCCAGATCACTCCCCAGCGCAATGTAGAAGTAACAATGCACATTAAAAAAAACAATAGCCTTCACTGTTCTCAGTGAACCAGAAGCTTACAGTTGGAGAGGGGAAGGCACTCGAAGACAGTGCCAACAAAGAAATGAAAATTCAAAAAACAAACAGCGATAGTCCCCTCAGTTGCCCTGCCTTTTTCATTAAGACACATTCTTGATGTAGTGCACTCCACTGATGCTCCTGACAATGGAACACTAGCTAGAGATGCTGGGCTGCAGCCAAGTGATTTGTGCTTAGCAAAAGAAAGTACTTGTGAGAGCTGACACTTCAAAGCTACTGCGTATGGCAGGTCGTCACAGGCCTAGTCAATGAAATACAACAGTGATGAACAATCACACTAGCTGATGTGGTGAAGCTGTGACAGCAGAAGGCCTTTCACTTTTACTCTTTTGCTGTCTTTTTTTTTTCACTTTACAACAAATGATTTGCCTTTTGACTGGCACAGCATGTTTGTGACAAGAGGCTTTTAAGTTTGCTGCAACTTCGTGCGTGAACTTTAGGTCAATGATGAAGGCTTTGCTTTTGATCATAGACGATTTTACATTGGACTGGTGCAGTGCGTTCCTCTCGACGCTTACACTTCTTTGCCTCAGTGTCCCCTTTTTTAAGTTTGGCATTCTCCTGGCGCCTATGCCTAATCACCACAGCGTTGACCTCTTGGCAGCGTTGGGGAGCGGGACCTCCAGTTTCTTGTTGCCGCCACTGTTCAGTCAGCCGAGTGTGTCGGGCTGCCTTAGTCACTCACCGAAGGACTGGCCGCCACTACTTTCTCGCCTTGCTCTTGTTTCTCCACCCTTTGTTGCTGTTGTCGTGAGAGGGTGGTGACAGGGGAATGGTGGTTGGGTGGTGGATGGCGCATCTGGAGGGTGGAGGTGGGTTGGAAAGGTGGGTGGAGGTGGGCGGGATAAGTCTTTGCTTTCCCATGCCAACACTGGGTTTTTGTGGAATGAGCCTATTACTAATATCACAGTTAAATCTGGCGGGGCTTTGCACCCTTGTAGCTTTGCGCTGTTTTTGTGGGCCCATTGAACCCAGTGTCTGTGATAACATAAATATTGGGCAATATCAGCCTTGGAATCAAAAGAGATTTTTTTTTTCACTGCAGGGTTTTTCTTGTACCAAACCTACTGCCAGACTGCCTGCAAAGTTTGACAGGTGTGACATGGGATATTGTAGCTTAGTAAGTCAGCTTCACCTCAATGAGGCATGCCCTACTAACGGTGGCACAGTAAATTTTTAAAACCATATGCAGTACAACTTAGTGAGCTTTGCAAAATGGAATCTGTTCATATGGTTCCCATGGCAACACCAGGTGCACCTGGTGTTGTCGTAATGTGCCATGGCTCCACCGCCTGCTTTTAGCCTTTGCACTCTTTTCCGGCTTTTCAAAGTTGTGTTTTCTGCAAAAGTAACGTAACTGTCAACACACAATACTAACCTGTCAGTGCGGCGCTATTCACCATATTATTCCCTTTAGTGTTCTTATAATGCAAGCACCACTACCTGCAGCTGCTGAAACTAAAAATTCCACACGAGTTGTGTTCTTGAGATATGATGTCTTGCTCATAAAGAGAATCGAGCATTCAGTTTTTTCATTTTGTGTACATGTGAGCGTGTGCTTGGATCGTGTGTGAGATCAATATGATTAAATCAGTAATTTTTTAAATTTTGTAATTCTCTCATTATATCAAGCTATGTCGGATGTACTGGCACAACTCAGCAAAATGTATTCTTTGAAAACGCCTTTACCGATTTTCTACAGGGAATTTAAACATGCCTCTGATAGTCGGTGCTTTAATCACTGCACTGCTTCAACATCTCTAAAGAAAACAATATGAAACGGGCAGCTCACAGGCAAACGCTAATAGTATGGCTTGTCCCACACTTTCCTTCTTTTGAAACAGCTGATTATTGATATGTTAGAAGAAATAAGGTAATGCTGCTCCTGCTAAGAATATGAACAAAAAAAGTGACAGGACGCTGACTCTTGCAGTACCACCCACTGTGCAACGCAAGATTCAACAATGGCTGTTAAAGAATTGTTATTTCACTATAAGCTGAGGCAGAGAATATAAGAGCACTATGTTAAGGCAGACACTTGGGAAAATTTGTACATATTTACGAATGGATTCACAGCTCAAGACATAGAGTGCTCAATTCACAGTGAGTTGTTCTGTCTGTTCTTTCCTTGTCCCATGTGTTATGCTTTGGATACTCTAGTAAATATGAGAGCGACTTCAAATCTGTATGGTTTTCCACCACGTTTTTCCACATTTGTTTTTCAACTAGCTCTCCTCACTAGTCCATCAATCTAGTTGCCAACGCCAGCGATGACCCTCTCCTCAGGCAGTGCATTTTGCAGCAGGCGTCACAGATGATCTGTGCTACATTCCTCCGCTTTCACCATACTCTCCCTCCTCCTTCAACTGTAACCACAGTCTGGTTATGCTTTCTGATGCTCTCACCATAGCCTCCTCCTTCTACAATAACCCTCCTCCTCTTTCCAGGGTAGCTACCCTCTAGGTGGTTCCTATGGCAACCACCCATCCGCTGCACCTTCTTACGCTCTCACCATACCTCCTCTTTTATAATCTTTTTTTCCAAGGACAATTACTGAATGGAATAAACTTAATAGCGAGACTGTTAATCATAATTCTCTATTGACGTTTGAAAAGTGCCTGCAAATGTTATGAATTTGAGTGTTCATATGCTTGTATTTTTTTTTCCACCCTGCTATGATCTGTACTAGATCGCAGTATCTATAAATAAATAAATAAATAAATAAATAAATAAATAAATAAATAAATAAATAAATAAATAAAACCACCTTTCGTGGATGGTTCCCATGGTAACCAGTAACCACCATCCGGTTACATCTTGCTACACTGTCGCCATACCCTACCCCTTCCAGGGTAACTATCGTCCAGGTGGTTACTGTGTCAACCACCTAACCAGTTTCGCCTTCTTATGCTCTTGCCATACCCTCCTCCTCCCATGGTAACCATGGCAATGCACCCACTAGTTATGCCTACTACAACACGAAAACCAGGAACAAGCGCTTAACAGCTATTGCTGTAAAACCAGCCTATAAGGCATAGTATTGTACCACGCACACTAATGTAAATTTTTGAAGTCCACGAGTTTGAAACTGTGGATACCATACAGTAGCTTGTTTCAGCTCCTATACAGTATCAGTCATGTTCATACCTGTACTGGTTGTGGTCCAGCAGCACTGCTTGCAGGTGGATGCATTGCTGTGGGCAGCCGTGGCAGCAAAGGCCGGTGGGCACTCGTTGTCATAGTCATGGGTCTAAGTGCAGGCACTGCAGTCCTTGACACAGCAGCAGAAGAGTATACCGACATTTGCTGAGGCCTTGGATCGACCACATGCCTGCTGTAGGCAACTGGCCGCTGTTGCTGTTGCTGCTGATGCTGCTGCTGCTGCTGCAGCTGCTGTTGCTGTTGTTGCTGCTGCTGCTGCAGCTGCTGCTGTTGTTGCTGCTGTTGCTGTTGTTGCTGCTTTTGCTGCTGTTGCTGCTGTTGCTGATGTTGTTTCTGTTGCTGATGATGTTGCTGTTGCTGATGCCGAGGCAGCAGCAAAGTCTTGGGAGCTACGCTGTTTGGAATAGTTGCTCTCTGAGCCATAGCTTGCACTGCTGGGGCACTGGCAGGCTGATGTGACACGGGCGGATGGCTTCGTCCAGCAGCCGGGGTGCTCACTGTTGATGCTGCTGGCTTTGTAGTGGGAATGTGTGGCTGGTGCTGGCTGGCCTTGCCTATCTGTATAACTGCCACCTGTTCAGATGTCTTGGTCACAGCCTTATCACCCGCAGGTGCTCTGGGAAGTGCACTCGTTATGCTCAGGCCCGAAGGAACTGCAATTGCACCATCTTTACAGATCAATGCCGTTTCACCTTTAGACACAGTGCTGTCTCCAGCAGACGTGTTCTTGCGCAGCGTGCCATCTGCAGCAGTGTCCTCCTTGCTCAGTTTTTCCTTCTGTTGAACTGGCACCACTGTGAGACCCGTGTTTAGCTGGAGCTTCTGCAGGATGCTGTGTGGGCTAGACTGAACAGAGGAAGCCCGGGGGGTTGAAATGTTTCCACCTGCAACTGGTGAGCTGGTGGTGGTGGTAACAGACGGTGCAGGGGCAGAGGCCGCAGTCACAGGCAAAACAGTCAGACTCACAGGAAGTGCTGTAACCTTGCTGCTGCTGCTGCTGCTGCTGCTGCTGCTGCTCACAGTGGACACGGGCAAGAGTGAGATCTGACAACTGAGGGAAGCTGACGAGGCTGGCAATAAAGGAGTTGTAGTGACACTGGTGGATGTTCCAGCAGCTGTCCTTGAAGGCTGCACTTGTTTGGTGTCAGGTGCAACAGGCTTCTCCCTTGTATCAGCACATGTGCTCGGCACAGCAAAACTCCCGTCTGCAATTTGTTGCAACTCTCTCAGTAACATGGAGAGAGGATGGTTAGTGCTTTGCTTACGCAGAGGTTGATCATGGTGCATTTGCCTCTGCGTGACAGGCTGCAAGTTCCTGTAAAAAAAAAAAAAGAGTGATGAATTAATTAACCAGGTACAAGCAATTAAATACATTTTAGATTTTCCTACCACTTCAGTTTAGCTAAGTATTGAATGTTTAATGTGCTACTGTGCATGCATGCCCAAGCTGCACAATCGCCTCCAGTGTGCTAAAGGAGGCTTAATATAATTCATTTTGCAAGTGCCCACCCAGCGTCTATTTTGGCAACTATTCTTTATGAATGACTCGTATGCCTAATGTGCGCAACCTACTTAAAATAACAATACAAAGGAGAAGAAGCAAGTAAACCGTATTTCTTACAACCACAAAAATCAAGGCACGAATGTACGAAAATTTGGAACAAAAGAAAGGGCTGCACTACTGAGCCTGAGCTTCACCACTCTATAGACTAGCACTGCCATCAGTGTGATGCAATATGTAAGATCATGAACTTCACTCCTCTGCCCCCCATTTATGCGACGTTGGACTCGGACCAGATAATTTTGCGATCGCAGTGCATTGCATTTCCAATTTTTTTCCTTTCTGAAGCACCATTTTCTGTTGGTTACATATTAATGACACTGTCAGTCACAAATGCCTTTTGAAGCCTATATGCTACAAGATACGCACATGCAAATTATACAACCAAGTTAGCTTCCTCTCTTCAGTTGCAGCGGTTGATTAAAATAAAAGAGGCTGCATGTTTTCATCCAAAGCCCTTTATGTATTAGTATCACGAAAACCATTTCATGCATTTTTGCTTGCAGTTGGGATTTATTCTCCTTCCTTTTTGCACTTATCATCAGAAATCAAAATGTGATGCAATAGAAAGCTTAAATTGATGTCCAATGTTTCAGAAATCATACATATTTCGTGCCACCTTCAGCATTTGATCAAATAAAAGTCATTATGAGTACAAATCAGCATACACAGTGCCTGAATCCTCTACACGCATCTCACATGCCATACTATCGCACTCAACATAACCTGCAATGCGTCCAGAGTGAATCAATTGAGGTTTCCGCTTCATAGCAAGTCAATGTGCAATCACACACAGCACTGAAATTTCACAAATCTTCAGCATACTTTGCTCATTGCACTGACAGCTAAGTGCATAAATTTGCAATAACTGCTGGGTTTGCACTCCTTTGGGAACTGAGCTCATACCAAATGTTGTGTGCTGCAGCTGATATTCAGTGTGATTTAGACGTGTCATGTAGTCAATTCGTTATGCACATGAAAGTTGCCAGGTTTCATACGCTTTCTTTTTGCGCTGCGCTGCACTGTATTAAAGGCAGGAAACCATAATAAGACTGCTTTTTTACATCATTAAGGCATATTTAAATGAGACATCACTGTACAGGAGAGGCGTGCCACTTAATAACAATATAACCAAACACCGATCAATAGGTCCTGCCCAAACTACACAGCGCTGAATCTACAGATGATAAAGGTAAACATAACTAGAATTAATTTATGACAAACAATTACACGCATGAACACAGCAAGAAAAGTTCCTTTTATTAAAGGATCCTCAAAAACGCAAATAGCAGTACCGGCTACACCAGCAGAAAGCCAAAGATAGTAGTGATGCCTGAAGTTTACACGTGCGATTAAGTATTGCTGAAAAATTTTGTTTGTTTTTCATGTTATTTTATTCATTAGTGCCGACAGCCACCTTAGCATTTTGTCTGCCAAGTAAGATGCGACCAGTTCGCTATGGAACCACTGCGACCGTGCGCACCAGCTTCTATGATGTCTGAGATTGTTTTTTGTAAGAAGCTAAAGCCTTATGCCGAACATTCACTTTGAGACTTTGAAACTGAGCCTAAATAAAAGAAAACGCAGGTGCTTCCCCTGTTGTGTTCTGATAAAACGTTTGCATGCAAAGCACTTTCTATGAAAACTTTTGGCTACGCATTCATACTGTGAAGGTGACACAGAATCAAACAATAAAAGGTGAACATCATTGCGACATTCTCTATGGATGACTAGTAGAGAAGCATTACAACTTTGGCATTTTCAGCAATGTGCTAATCAATGAATAGATGATAAATGATAAGGAGCAACAGCTAGGAAACTTCACAGAAATCCTTTTTACCTAACAATATTCATGTAGTTAAAAATTTATCTCATTTTCATACTGTACCCTTACATAAGGCTTCAATATATAATTCAGTAAATGGTTAACAAATAAATAACTAATCTAGCTTCATTAAGTGGTGACTAAGCACTATAACAGATGTTAAACTATTACATTCTGCTTGAACTGCATAGACATTCATTCCATGGCTCAATCCCATATCATGGTCAGAACAGCTCCTCAGGAGTCTAAACAGTACACAGCAGAAAGCAACAAAGGCTGAAGGCAAGGTATGATAATTCATACTTTGCATTCTTTCCAGAAACAGCCCCACAGGAACAAAATAGATTAAACGGGACAACTGTGATCAGGGGGACATTTGTCAAGGAATGGCTAGAAAAATAAAAAAAAGGCTAATTTCACCATGGAGCACGAAAACAACACCATAAATGGGGAACAAGACTCCAATGCTATTTTAATTCCCTAACACTTCATAACTAGCTGCTGACTGACAATCGCATCAGCCGTATCTACTGCATTATTCAGTATGATCACGCTCTTGAATTTTCACCATTTCCTTGTCAAGAACTCTTCACAGGAAGTATATAAAGCATGCTCTATTGTTCTAGATTCAGTTTGTGACAGACCACTTGGATTATGTACAAAACAGTCCTATAATAGATGCCTTATGTGTGTTAATACCACAATGCATCATACTGGCCAAAACAATCAGCAGATATAAATCTCAGATAACTATAACAAATATATGAGCGCCTGCATCAGTTCAAATTAATTGGAGTCTACAGTGTGATGCTGTCCTAACCCTTTTGCACTAACTTGTACTCTGGACACAAGTTGCAGTAGACCTATGATGGGCAAGGGCAATAGTTACCAGCTAAACTATCTATTTCAAAGGTGGCACAGAATAAGATAATAAAATTGTAACAAAGTGCTTGAATTCCTTTGACATTATTGGTCTTCTCACAAAGAAAACCTGAATACAAAAGAGGAGATAAAAATAAATGTACGTCTTGTGCATCTTAATGAAATCAAAATGATAGGCAGAGCAACAAACTATACTTACGACACCACAGCAGTCCTCGGCTTGGGCTGCACTTTCTGGAGGCCGCACGTTGGCAGCTGCATCAAAGATGCCTTGTCACGCTGAAGACTGTCCCGGCTCTCCAGGTTTGTATGGACCGCCGATGTGACTGCTATCCTGCCAGTCTGAATGACTGACAATCCCAGCGATGACCTTTTTTCATTAGCCTGCGACACTGGTGGCACTATGGTAACGACACCTTGGCCCCCAGTATATCCACGTCCTCTTCTATTGGCAACAGCCACCAAGTGCCTCCAGGTTGTCCTTGCACGATTGGCTGATGGGTCGCAAGCTGGTTTCCAGCGCTTCTCATCAGCATTATGTGCATTCAAACCAACACGCTGCTCAGGACAGAGTGTCCCCTGTGAAGCTTTGTGCTCAACAGAAGGTACTTCATGGGCAATGCTAGTCTTTTGGGGCGGGACTCTGCTGGGACCATCATTCACTCCAGCCGACAGGCGTCGCATAAGTGCTCTAGTGGCACTGTTTGGCTCCTTCACCTCTTTTCCAGGGGTTCGATGATTGCTGAAAACCTGCGATGCATTGTCGATGCCCAGAAGAGCACAAAACCCATTTTCTACGGAGAAAACTCTGTTCAGTTGTTCAGGGTGAAACAGCAGTGCTTTCAACTGACCAAAGATCTTCTTGAGCACCATGCCCTTCTCCTGCAGTGCTGTGACAAGCATGGCTCTAGATGCTTCCTCCATCAGGTCCAGGCTTGTCAAGCATTTTTCCAAGTGGCCCAAGTACTCCTGAACACAAGCAAGGATAGCTTCAGCCTCTACATCCCAACTTTCCAAGATGGTCATATTGGCAAACAGGTCGAGTTCTTTGGCTGCTGCCATGCACACCCCTGTCATGCTTGAGACCACAGCCACATCCTCTTTGTTCACAGGACTGACAACATAGCAGTCCACATCATCATTTGTAAGATCCACAACATCCACAGTGCGTGCAGTTTTGACGTCTTGTTCGTCTGTCGATGAATCAGGTGGCACAATAGTCCTTATACACTGACTGGCTTCTTCAGTCACTACTAAGTCTGAAACAACTGCATCATCTGTTATGTCAATAATGTTTATAGGAGATGTGGTTGGCTTTGGCTTATTAACACAGCCCTTATCTGGTAAACTGCACTCTGTATGCGGGCTTTCATCGTCAAGTACTTCGGCCATGATCGCCTGCGCTGCAGTTTCCTCAGGCTGGGGAGATACATCTTTGGTTTCTGTGGCAACTAATGGCAAATTACAAGCCATTACTTCTAGTCTCATGTCGTCAACATAATCATTGCCAGAGTTGCTCTCTTCTTTCGACAGTACTTCATTTTCAGCACACACTTCAGATACAATATGCTGTAATGCAGTGAAGCACTCCTGCAGCACATTTCCATGGCTAGAAGCTTCAGCTGCTGTCACAGCTGAGACCTCCACTTCACCAGAGTTCGCCACTTTCGTTTCGTCCTCCTGTGACTCATCAATCTCAGTGTCTGAGCTTGTGCAGTTGGTGGCGTCAATCTCCGTCCTCTGAGAACCATCACTTTCAAGGTCTACATCATCACTTGAATCGTATGACTCTGTGTCCTGGCTCACAGATGAACCACCACAGCTGCTCGCTTCTTTAATAGTTGACCCCTCTGACACACTGACTGCTTCACCTTTCATTTCTTCACTCGACTGGCTCACAAGATCTCTAAGCCAGGCTTCAACATTGTCTTTAATCTCAGTGTCCTGCTCAACAATCACAGCTTCTGTATTAGTGGCACCAATTTCTTCACAATGCAAGCTTGTGTCAGTTGCCTTTCCAGATGATGAAACGATCTCATACTTCTCTGATGGCTGTTTGGTACTACCCTCTTGAGCACATTCCTTGATAACGAGGCCTTCATTATTACTGTCCGCAGCATTTGGTGGTGGGTCGGAAGATACCGCTTCTTTGGAAACCTTGCGTATCTTGATTTTTTGCAATACTCTGTTGGATCCAGGAGCCCCCTCTTCTTTGTTCGTTCTGATCTTAACCTTCATTCTAGGCTTTACTTTGACCTTGACTTTCAAACTTTCAGTTGTAGCCACTGCTTCTTTAGCATGAGGTGGCTGCAAAGACACAGTTCTGTTGTACATTGGCAGTGACATTGGGAGATGAGGCGGGGACACAGGGATGTGGTTGCCAGTCTCCCGTGCCGCTGGGGACGCCGATGCCCCATCACTTTCTTTGCACTCCTCATCTTTGTCTTTCAGCTTGCGGTGCTTGAATGAGTTTGTGTGTTGCGAAGACTTCTTTCTTTTGGTTTGGCTGTAGACTTGCGCGATTTCATCAGGCAGCCTCTCAACCATGATGAGCAAATGCCGCTCGTCAGTGGACATGTTCTGCATAAATAGCGGGAATGCAATTTCCACACATGCATAGCGAAACTTAAAATCAACACAAATTGAAAATCCGTTAAAAGCACAAGCTGCTTAGGCATATTTATGAGCATAGTGAACAACAATGCACAATGCATGCAATAAACAACACAAAGAACAAGTTGTTGCGCGTTTCCTAACGCCAATTTCAAAACTATGCATAACCCACTTTATTTATTCTTCGCAAATTTCGGTAACCGAGATTATGAATGCACCATCCTCTATTTCAATGGCATGATAGTGATTTTGCAACATTGTACTTTGAAGGTACAAACGCAGGAAAGTCAATAACACGCGCGTAAGAAAAAAGCGGACTACCTCGCTGAGTGGAATGGAGGTGCATTTTCAATAATCAGCAAACATACTCTTTATTTTTTTGCTCCATTGGTCTTGTTCTTGAAACGAACGGTCACAGCAGAGAAATTTCATTATCTTGTAAGCAAGCCAGTGTCGACACCTCTATTCCGAGCATCGGCCAATTCGTGTTAGGTATAAAAATCACAGCTTACATTCTTCCAGTAAAATAGTATGGAGTCGCGTTTACCCCTCTTCAGAGAAAAACCACTCTCCAGTGTTCATACTCCTCTTTTCGGTGCAATAAAATAAGAGCATATTAAATACTTTCACTTTGTTCGTCGGTAAAAACAAACTTCAGGGCGCGCACAACGAGCGGGAAAGACAAGTTCACAGACGCACGTCTCTAGTATATGGTACCAGAATCAGAGCATGTAAATGTGGCAATACAAGTCGTGCAGTTCTGAATGATAAAGCGCAATACCTTTGTAGAAAACAGTTCGTTCCCACGGCTAAAACTAATTCAAGCTGCAATCCGATGACAGAAAAACTGGATTGCCAACCGACTGGATTCACAAACGTTGGATTTGTTGCGCAAACACGTTGCGAACTTGTTATACCTGCAGCGCCAATGTGCTCAAAATAGTTCTGTCTGCTTCTGTCGCTTATTTCTGCTCTAATACCGTCTAAGTTGTTTACCGACTTCTGTAAAGTCTTTTGAGCTCGAACTTTGGAATTTTTAAAGTTCTGTAGAGAGCGAATAAAGAACGTGACGTAATTTATGACGTCATCCTGCGCGCATCCATGAGTGCATCCTGATGAAAGAAAAGACCAAAATAACGCCGAGGGGGGCCAACTTTGCGGAGCCCCAGTGAAATGTCTGGGAAGCCAAATTTCACCATCGACGATGCCTTTGAGCCAGACGACGACGACATCGTCCGCACGTATGGTTCTACAACTGAGAGCACACCGCTGAAACCAAGGCAAGACATGACGGCCCCCGACAGCGTTGCCGTCCGGGTCGAAGAACCCAAGGACCGAAACAATCGCAGTGGCTGCGGCAAACCTCTCAGGCTGAAGCTTCCCGAGGATGTGAGTCATCGGCACTGACAAATGATTTGGACTGCCTTTAATGACAGCCGACTCACGCATCTGTATACGCGACGTAACGTATGTACTATCCGTTCGCTATCAACTTGCAGAACCTGTCAAAGGATAGTGACTCCTTGATCCAGTGTGACCCGAACTGCCACAAGTACGACGCCCGAGATGGGTACGTAGTTCCCTGGTGGCTTTGCTCGCTTACCTAATGCGAAATATTTTTTTTTGTTGACTTGCTGTTACGGACAGGTGGTGGACGCACCCAAAAGTGCGCGAGAACTGGAAAGTGATGTTGGCCGCCTTTGGTCTGTTGCTCACTGGCCTAGGTGAGTTTACACGTGCTATCTCGTGCAGAACTTTTCCCGCGTATTGAGATTTTAATCTTACTTGGCAGCTAATTAGATACTCAATTAGCTGGGCTTAACTTTTTCAGCTGATTTAAAGAGCTAGTCGGGTCACTAGGTCACGACGATCATACCACGTTTATCATAAATTCTTGCGTTCTTGAAGACGTATTTTATTTGAACTGCTGCCGAAGTGCCATATCTGTGCCATGACGACGTCGTGGATGGCGCGACATTTTTTTATTATTATTATTATTGAAACTGTCGACATATACGATGGGGGTTTTAGTAGTAGTGCTAGTAGTTATGCACAAAACCAGCATTATGACATTTCAGTAAGCACTCTTGTGGGGGTAGAATTGTTCCGAGGTATGACAAAAAAAAAAAAAACGTATGTCACAGTTACAAAGGTTAGAAATGGAATAGCATCATAGCTATACATCTACATGAAATTGCTTAATACAGTGTCACTAATTCCAATCACTGTAGTGATTGCTTGGCTTTTGTCACTGAAAAATCTTTCTATGTTCTAAGTATTTCATGTTAAAAACAACGTTCACATACAAGATGCTGCAAACGACTTAGTTTTCACGTTTTCCACGAGTCACGTCTAACTTGCGATAAATTGGTAACCCAAATAGTTTAGCCGAGATGTGCACTTATAATTCTGCTCAAGACTGTATCTGAGATCAGCTTTTGTGTAGGCAAAATATTTCATGCAGATGAAGCCGAATTCATGCTTACTGGAAGACATTAATGTCACATATTTACACAATACTTGCTGAAACGTCCATTTTGCACGGTATCTGTGTACCGTTCAAATTCACAGTACACATCTTTTAGCCATATGCTGCATGAATGGGCTTCATCATTCTTGTTCTGATATCCGTTTTATATGCACTGCACTTTGTCTTTGCTCCAACACAATGTGTATGTGTGCAAGGTACTACTCGTAATACATTCCCCTTTGGTGCCCTTGAAATGGTGATGTTCAGTAGGAAGAGGGAAGCACTGAAGGGTCTGCTACTCAGACCTCACAAAATATTGAGCAAAAAAAAAAAAAACAGTTGTTCATAGTAGCAACTGTAAATTCTACTCTGTTCACCATGATGCGAATTTGGCTTTTGCCATGCAGTCATTTGCAAGGTACATGGTGGTGTGAATTTCCTTTTATACTCTCTGCAGGCCTCATTGCCACTGGGATAGTGGTGCAGATTTTGCCAAGGGTTGGTGAGTGAATGCCGCAGTGTGCATGGATTTGCAGTTGTTTGCTGTGATCTTGTGAGGCTATCAAGAGATGTGCCACAATAGCACTGACATGGTTGCATTGCCTTTGCAGGTGTTCAGGGTCTGGTCTTTTTTATTGCTGGTGCCATCTGTTTCATTCCTGGAGGCAAGTTGGCTTTTGATTTGAGCTCAACAGGCTAACACAAACTTTCTGGGTTTTAGATATTAATGTAAATACAGTCTCACTTCCTGCCCTGCTGTTACTTGTGCAGTCTTGATCAAAAGACTTCAGGGCAGAAAGGTTACTTTCGAGTGGTGTAGTTAGGAAGTTACAGTAAATCTGAAGTTGCAAATCTTTGCAGAGGGACGAAGATTCTTGTCTTCACCCCTCCAAAATTTTCGAGCTTCAGGGCTTCCATGCATTTCCGACTATACTGCCCAAAAACTAGCCCTGTGGCCTCAAGATTTTTTACCAAGGATGTACTTTTATGACATGAATGAGTATTTCTTGGCTGAATATCTTTCACTTTCTTTTTCTATTTTTTTTTAACCAACAAGTTGGATTTGTCTCATAACTTTCGGTGGTGTGTTACCCCGTGCACAAAGTGCATGACACAGACTCTGAATCTAGCACTGGGCGTACGTGAGCTATGTAGCACAAGACGAGGAGCGAAATGATAAAAATGGGTATTTTTCTGTACCTCATCACAGGACTAGTTCTTTTATTGCCATAGCTGTGTGGGGACTCTTTGGTACAAACAGCCTTGCTGTTGGTGCAGTGTATTGTAACTAAAAGCTTCCCACATTATTCTGTTAGCTAAAGCTAATCTTGTTCAGATAAGGAGTGTGAGCTGTAAAGGACATGTGGACTAGAGACTGTGTGCTTGCAAAAATGTGCCTTCTGTAGTTGTCTTTTTTTGTGTGTGTGTGGCAATTTCTTTTTGTGGTCCTAACATGTCTTTGTGCACCTTTCTTAACAGCGTACCATGTGGTGTATGTATACTGTGCTGTGAAGGGGTGCCGTGGCTATGATTTCTACAATCTACCACTCTTCAACTAGACTGTGATTGGAGGTGTGCCGCAAGCGGTGACCCGTGTTGACCAAAGTGGACCAGACTGTTCGCTGTGCTGTGGAACACCGTCCGCTGTTCTCCTCGCTCTGTTGTTTCCTCCATTTTTGGAGACAGCGTGAAGACGAGCACGAGTGAAATGCCGAAGAGTTTCAAGCCAAAGGAACTGTATCGCGTGTGTGTTTCAGTGTTGAGGGTATTTATTACAAGTTGAATAGGGTACTCTGAATATCATGTCACTGTCGGGGAAAAGCCAATGGAACAAGATTTTGAGTGACTTGCTATACTGTGTTGCACACAAAGATCAGGCCGACAGTAGTACCCATGGTTCCTAGCATCGTGGATCACTGCACCCTTGAACATTCTCGCTTCATGTGTGATGTACTATTGTCTTTATTGGAGTTCTTTTGATGCAGCTACTAATACGCCTTAAGACAGTTGTTCATTCGAGTTGTGCAAATTTAGTTCAAGAGCCAAGAACCTCCTGCTGCAAAAGGAGCTGGTGAAATGTGTTGGGGTTTGTTTTGTGTCAATGGCACGCTAGTGGCAGTGGGTACTTTTTGCAGCTAATTCATGATGTTGTGGAGCAACTCTGCTGCAGCTTAGCTGGTATTCGCAGAGTCCATGCTTGAGCATGAATTCCTGTCATGTATAGCTATCCTTACTGTTGCCGTTATCTAAAAACACAGCAGCTATGACCCCAGCCTTGCAGTCTATAGTGACCACCTGTTTGTTTTACCCACTGCCAAACAACTGGCGTAGCCTTAACCACTTCTTGTGCTAAGCCGACGTGGTGAATGCCTTGGGTCTCCGAACCCCTTAGACTGCTTTACACACTCCAACTGATAATACTCCCAGCTGCACAGTTACATTTAAATGCAGCACACCACTTTGAAGCAGAAGAACGTTCTGCAGGAATTGCACTGTGTTTGTTGCATCCATCATTTACTTTCGTCATGTTGTGGTAGCAGTGCTGTAATTAGCAGTGTGCCCCATGCCAGAAGTAGGCTGATCTGTGTAAGCTGCATTGGCTGCAGCTGGGACAAAAAAAAAAAAGCCATCTGGAAAATAGTGTTGGTGCAATTTCGTACATACTTATTGCACCACAATGTTGCAGGGCCAGGTGTTTTTGCTGGAGAGTTCTGGTTGTGTGCCAACATTTACCTCCTCAGTGTTCCTGGGCTGACAGTTATGTAGCTGCCTAACATCCACAGCATGGGTAGTGCTGCCATTTATACAAGTTTTCTTCGTAATTTGTATATACTTGAATGGTGTGTGGTAGTTTTATCAGGTGTGTGGTAGATTTATCAGAGTACTACATCTGCCCATACTATTGTCCTACAATTGCGTCAGTCTAGTCTTACCTCAGTTGCAACCTATGTACCGTGGTTTTAAGGTTTCACATCTTGTGTTGCCACACCATCTGGCACAGTATGCATGCTCCTGCTTTCGTGCTCGATATATTTAGAGCAAGTCCTTGTATAGAGGGCAAGAGTTCGCATCCTAGTATCATGCAATGTTTACAACTTTTATAACATTTTAAAGTGGAAAATTAAGATGCAGCAGGTGGTGCACTCGTGTCATCCCTGAGCCTAGTTTCATTTCTGAAATGAAGGTGTGGGAGCCGCTTTAAAATCAAGTGCAATTTCCACACATAGTTTTATCATCCTAAGAGTGATGGCTATTAAGCTGTCTGACAAGTTTACTTTTACACCTGGTTTGCATTTGTAATTTTTCTCTATAAATTTACTTATATTTAGTGCTGCTGTGTAGGGAAGCACTGTGTTATGTGTTCTATGCCCTTTTACACCATATGGCTGGGACAGTGAATGCTGGGCTATTAGATGAAGGAATTCAGAGCCACTTTTATTTTTGTGTGCATCTATGTCTGCTCTGTACATTGCAGTGTGAAGTTTTCAGGCCGCTTCACACCTGAGCGTTATTCGAAGCATGCGCACACTGTGTGCCAGCCACTCACATTATACGTCCCTAAATGGAGAGCAGTAGTTACTCTATCAGATGGTGAGTGGATGCTTTGTTTGCGGCAGCCTTATGAAGTCTTATACACTCCTCTTGAGACTCTTTTAAAAAAATCACTTGAACTTGGAGACTTCCTTGTGGCCAAATATCACAGAGTCTGGTGCATTCCAGTCGTATTATTTTAATAAAAATGCTCACTGTTCTTCAGACCGCAAAGTTTATTGAACTTGCTTCACATGCAATAAGTCACTTGTCTAGCGGCCCAAACACGATGTCGACAACTAGAGGTTCAGCCGGGTAAGTATGTGGACGGTAAATGAACGCATTGGTCAAATAGTCGCAGGTCTGGAGGGGTCGGCATTGCTGTGCAGCTGCCTTGTGCCATACCATGTAAAATGGAATATGAGCTTGTGGATTCCATTCTGAGCAGCATAGTTTATCTGGTCATTTGCAAGTCGTTTTGAATTGGATGCCAAAACGAAATGCACGGCAAGAGATGCTGTGTGTTTTTTTTGCCCTGTGTGCATGCAGAGCCTATCGAATGTCGGCTTGCACTGTTCCAAAAGGTGCACCAGGCGCTCGCATGTCAACGGAGACTGTCGCCTTAAATCTGCGAATTTGGCATTCCTTGCTGCCATTCCTCTAAATGGTTCAAAAGCCATAATTTGGGCGAAGTGCTGTTGGCAGCCTTGCTGTCCCGATAACCCTGCACACTGCCAAAATCCTGAACGATGCTGTTGGGAAACTTCTCGTTTTGTTGCATCGCAGTCGCCACCGTGTATGGGGCCGACAGAGCTGACGGGAGCTTTTGGCAAGCCACTCTTGAACAAGCTGCTGTGGGCTTCCCTTAGCACATGGTTTTTCACAATGGCAACGCAACCGCGTCATCATTATCTATGTGCACACAGTAAGGGCACAGAAAGACTCTTTCCATTTAACTACCGCACCAGCCATGGTGACCATCCCAGAAACCACATGATATCTGCTGTGTATTACATGTCGCGCCAGAGTTCGTTTCGTCCTCTCAATTTGTGCTAGGATATCGTTAACTTGAGTTTGTTTCCCAATTCGTGCTGGTCTCTATCGTTCTTGTCACCCCTGCTGTCTGTATTCCTTTCCGCAGCTCGCTACACTGTACTCAGTTCAGTTTCAAGCCTTTTGCTAGCCTCCATGTTTCGGCCTTATAGGTGAATACTGGCATACACTTTTTTTAATGGATATTGGTAAACCTTCTGTCCAAAAAAGGCTCTCAAGGTCTACATCAATTAGCGACCATTCAGATATTGCTATGGCACTGCCAGCGAACATGTACTCTTTATTTTTAATGCCAGTCCTGTCGTGCGTTTCGCAGTGGGATCCTTTTGGATGGCCCTGTTCATTTACTCACTGCCATGCAGCAGAATTTAGAGAGTTGTAGCAAACATCAAGCTGCAGTTAGAGGGCACTTGCCCACGAGCTGATGAAAAAGAGCTTAAGCAATCCGAACAGAACAAATGCTCTAGCAGAGGGAAAAGACACTTGCCAGAGACGCATGGACTCTCTGTGTACAAGTAGGAACTTGATAAAGGAAGAGGCAGATGCCACAAGTGTTGACCAGCAGCTTGGGCATAAGCACTCGTATAGCCTGCTTTTTCGTCATTTAAAACTTTGCACTGTTTTCATTTTGCTGTGGCTGGTCCAATTCAAAATCTTGTCGTTATTGACACCGCGGGTATCAATGCCAGAAATTCTGACTCTGAAAAGAGTGAGCAAAATACAGTGGCAATATCGGCGAAAATAAAATCTGAACTTTATTTTCCAACATGCAAAGTAATTGCAACCTAGTCACAATTACACACTATGCGTCAAAAAGAGCAGTATGCTATAAAATGAGCTCTCAATTTAGCTTTGGTATGTGCATGTGACAAGTACAGCTGCCCATAAATTTTTGGAACCCAGGAACCTGAAAAAGCAAACTTTCCTAGCGGTCAAAGCATGTACTGAGTTAAGGTTGCATTAGGCACTGCATATCTGGGCAATAAAAAAATTTAGCTTTCTTGCAGTCTCTGTTTTTGAAAGCTTATGCCAGCACTTGTGTAGCAGCTACAAATTAAAAGTGATAAAAATCAAGGATAAAAATTTGATTATTCCTGGGATATCCGGTAGAAGCTGTGACACACAGTGAGCAGGAATGGATCTGGAAATCCTGGAAAAAAAACAGCGAGCAGCAAGTAAAAGGATTAAGGAAGGCAGTTATTACGTCAACTCCTGTAAACCAAGCACTCCTGTAATTTGGAGGCTTTTGACAACAATAAATTCGGTTTAAAATGAGCCAACATTTGTGAACTAGCCAAAGGATTGCTCCGACTCTAACAGCCATTTCCAAAATGAAGCATGGCCTTCCAACACAGCAAAAAGTGCTAATTTAAACTAGTGAGAAGTTGGAACTTACGGCACTCGAGAAATATTAAAGGTAAAAGTAGGCACAGAACTAGTCTAATATGTACTTCAAAATCTCGCAACGCAATGTTTCCTCCACTAGCCTATGCTGGCACACAGGCAATGGGTGCGGATCATGCAGGGGCTAGGGAGAGAACACAATCGCCTATTCCAACACCTGCACGACAGCATGAAGGTTGTGGTTACATTTTGCCTTGCTTGTGTTTGCTTTCTTTGCTAAAGAAATTTTAACAATTCGGACTTCGTGCTGCAGAAGCTGCACAAACCATTTTGGTAACTGCACATGTCAGCCTTGTGGTACCCACAGTGAAAACAAAATTGCTTGGCTGATTCACTTTTTCACATTCTTCCTGGTTTTCCACAAAGCTAAGCACTGCACTTGGTTAGCTTAGACAGCACTCGCTAGCAGCAGCTAATGTATCCAGTGACAACAGAGACATGGGTGATTGCACTGCTGAAGCCTTCCCTGATGCTTTCCAACTGTCTTGAGCAACTCAATGTGGGAAATGCGACATCCGGTAAGTGTACACAACACTTTCATTCCGACAATCACAAATCAACTATGGTAACTGGCAGGGACAATGTGATGGTGCGCTATTGCAAAGCTAAGGTAATGCTGCATTTCAGATGAAATAGAAGCAAAAAGATGCAGTGCATCATCTGCTGTGCTAGATGAAATCACAGGCAGGTGTGCCTTTAACGGAGTCGCATATGCCACCAGACAGACACACCCAACCCCCCAGTCTTTCGAGCACAGTTGCCCTCATGCCCACGAAAACCACATAACCAGAGAAAAAGACACACTCCACCACACTGTAACTGCTATGACATGTGCACCAAACATCTCTCAAGAGCAAATATAGTCACACAATTCCGAGGACAAAAAAAAATGTATTAATGCAGCCATTAAAGGACCACCTGCCTTGAAACAGCCCAGCATATACCTCGTTGCAGAGAACAAGAAAGCATGAAGTGCTTTGCATTTGTTAACATAGCACCATCATAAACGGTGCAAGAATTTTGCAGTACAGCCGCACCTAATGCCAAGTGAAATTTGGTTTGGTTTATGGGGGTGTAATGTCCCAAAGCGACTCAGGCTATGAGAGACGCCGTAGTGAAGGGCTCCGGAAATTTCGACCACCTGGGGTTCTTTAACGTGCACTGACATCGCACAGTACACGGGCCTCTAGAATTTCGCCTTCATCGAAATTCGACCGCCGCGGCCGGGATCGAACCCGCGTCTTTCGGGCCAGCAGCCGAGCGCCATAACCACTCGGCCACCGCGGCGGCCCCCCAAGTGAAATGCTTTAGCCATGCCATATTTGACATACTTATATGTACTCTGCAAGAGCTTTTCTTGGCAATGAATGGAAGGCTACAGGGGGGAGCATCTGTAGCTTTGTCATTCCACCAAATAGTTTGGCTGCACAACAGCGCGCCTGGCACACTGCTCTCCTTGTGGCAACTTCATTCCATCACTGAAGCAGCTGGCGCTATCTATTGAAGCTTCTTGTAACTAGACGTGCCAAACAAGTTACAAGCGTTTTTAAGAGTGCAGGTGCACAGTTCGACGAGGTCCATCTTGGCGGGAAAAAATATACTGAGAAACTGTAGACCTTTTGAGCCTTTCCCATCAATCAACTAACAACCTCATATGGTACTTCTTGAAGCAATTTTAAATTCTAATTCAAGCTGCCTCAGAAATCCAAAAGTTCGAGGTACAGAGACTTATCAAATCTGAGGTATTTTTACGAAGTAATTGGTGCAACTGTGTAACTCTTTTTTTCTACGTAACTAGTGGTCGAAATGGCTTGAAAGTGATGTCATGAAGTTCCTAGAAACATCCTGGAGGCAATTTTGCCATTTGTACGTGTGTGACACATGCATGAAGCTGTGCATTATAAAGGGTTAAATTATGAATGCAGCAGCCGACCGATTTTTCGGACACTAGTAATTCAACTTCTGCGCTATTTCGGACTTCGTTGAGGAAACATCACACACCTTATAGGAACGTGTTCATATTCACAACCAATATTTCGGCCAATATTTCGGACTCTATGGAGTCCAAAAATTCAACTTTTTGGACTGGAGTAGATGTCAGCAATACTGTAGTGCTCATTTCTCAAACGAAAATCTGCCTTTTCGGCCAAATAGAGATGCGGGCAGCCATCGAGGTGTCCTAAAGAACAACATATGAGCTAGGGCACGTGATCGCACCGAAAACGGGACAGCTGCAGCTTCCGCCATGGACCGACGACGCCCATAGTGTGGGGCAAATGGAGAATGGGGGGTTCAGTCGGAGGCAGTCGATTCCAGTGGCTCCTTTTCATGGATTCCCTCCCTCAGTCTTCGCGACCGTCGTTGCTAATAAAAGCAGATGTTCTTGCTTTGTGCACATTGTGACGCGCCAGCACCGTGACCTGTAGCTGCATCGCACATTCTGGTATTAGAGACGTGAGGTGGTGCAGACTTGATGAAAACACGACTATAGGTCAAATACAATCTAATATCACTTGCAGACGGTGCATGGGAAACATAGAAGTTCGCAATTTTTAAAGCCAGTTTCCTGCAAAGTCATCCTTTTTTAAGTTCACGAGTTCTTTGGACTGTGATTATTTGGACGATTTTTCAGGTCCCTTGAAGTCCGAAAAATAAGGCAGCGACTGTACTAGCAATACAATATGTTTTGTGAGAAACTAATGCAGTAGAATCTCGCTCACACGAATCTCAAGGGGTCACAAAAAATATTTGTATCGTCCAAAACAAAAAAAAATTGTGTGCAGAAGTTACGGACATCTGCTTTCAGTTGACGGGGTTTACTTATGGCTGTGCGACATCGCTGACTTGCGATTTTGGCTCTGTGCTGGTCGCACGCCACTGCTCACAACTAAAAAATTTATGTGCAGAAGTTACAGACATCTGTTTTCGGCTGACGGGGTTTACACCATGCAAGATTGCTGACTTGTGATGCTGGCTCTGTGTTGGTCGCATGCCACTGCTCAAAACTAGCAGTGCCTGCCGTGCGACTGGTGGTCCTAGCATTGGTGATGTACAGGCAGCAAGTGCCTGGTGCTCAATGGTGCGGTTGCGTTTTGCGCATTCGTATCATCCGCAGTTGGGTGGGGGGCTGTTCATAACACCTGAATTTTGGCCACCTGCGGACAATGTACTCTGGCCAGGGCATTTTACGAACTCGTATCAAGTGGGATTGGTATCAGTACAATCACGACAATATGAACACGGCTCATACAAATTTCGGGTTGATATGAATTCGTAAAATACCCTAGTGGAGTGCGTTGAGTAGAATGTGCCGAATTTCGGATGTTCCGAACACTCTCCCGCACCACTACAGATGGCATGAAAGCATGAACTGCGACTGCACCCTCAAGCACTAAGTGCTGCCCATACATCGTCGGTGTCATGATCACTAATGGTGCGGCACACGGCCTGTATTGCCTCGCACATCTCCAACTCTGTGACCACTCGTCGCGCTGCACACACAGGGTGCAGTGAATGGCAGTGCACGACCTGCACACTGTCGAATTCGCCATCGCCAGTCGTTGCTGTATGCAATGAGAGCAGTGCGCTGTTCCCGTGCGGTTGTGAATAAATCCCGTGCACCATAAACAGATACGCATGAATGCATTTCCTGTGCTTTTGCATAATGGATCTTGTTCGTTTTGGATGATATGAAATCTTAGATGATACGAGTTTCTTCGAGACTCTGCAAGGTTTGTATCATCAAGATTCTACTGTAACTGCAAGCAGACTAAAGATTCCATTGCATAGGAGAAGGGGGCATGTTCCGGCTCCGTAGCTCCCGCTCCATTGCCAGAAAAAGTTATTGTAAATTATGGTACACACCTGTTAGCACTACAGAAGAGGTGCTTCTGCATGCCTAAATACAACAGAATGAGTTTATACTCTGTAGGCTACTACTGGCTTGGCTCCAGCACAGTAAACCTTTTTCAGTGGGACAGCCAAGAACACAAAAAGAATCAAAGTTCTACTATAAACTTGCTTTGCATTTACCAAATTCTATCCTATGAACCAGTAATGTGTGGTTTTAAGCTGCCATTCATTATGCACTTCATCAATTTTTGATTCATTCATTATTTTAACCAGTTTCACACTCACTGCCAATTTCTCCAACCAACCCTTTGTGCTGTGGTCCTCTAATAGGCATAAGAATCTTATCCATTAACCGTGGACTGGGACACAGATGTCAGCCCAAATTTACTTGTGACTGCGAACATTTAAAATTTGCCAGAAAGAGCCTTGGATGGCAGCCTAAGCGATAAACACTAGCTGGAAAACAGCATGCATGTCAGTAGTCTGGGCAATGCTTATCCAGCTCAGCAAGGTTCTGCACAGTTTGTTTTTCTGTTTGAGATACACTTTGAAGTTTCAGCTTGCTTTTGTTTGTGCAACTTTACTGATGCAATTTTGAGGTTGGTTGCGTAGTTCTGTAGGTACATTTCCCCTTCTTTTTCCCCATTTAAATCACCACTGCCGAATTATATGCACTTTCAAGGTCTCGACCTCTCCAAGAAAAGAGGCCCTGATTTTACTGCAAACGTTGTGAATTTTGTGTCCAGGTATTCGGAAATTTCATACTAAAACAGTGTGAGTGGGACTGGGTGAACATACGTGCTAAGCGTCAGTGTAGTCACGTGCACTCTCGTCGGTTACTCCCTGTGCTTGGAGCTCGGCAAAGAGGTTCTCCAGGTAGGAAGGGTCAGGGTAACCGTGCCCCGTGTGATTAGTCCCAAACTCAGTCTTGTGATGAATCTCATTCCACGTCACAGTGTCCTGCTCCCCGGTTGTGGTTGACTGGCCAATGGTGAAGATTAGCCTTCGGTTCCAGGCCTCCACCAGTAGCTTCAGTGCCTGTCAGGAACCCATCATCCAATATGTGAAACAACCGAAACAAGTTATTCCTTCACAATGGACAGCCTGACAATAGTGACAGCAGAGAGCAGAAAGCTGACATGGCGTTCCACCTCTCCTTCCCTCACATTTTTTCATTTTTCTAAGCCAATGCTGCCGACGCAAAACGCCACAAAACCAAGAAACGTGCCCTTAAAGGAATACTGCATTAAATGGCGACTTTCTGTAAAATAGCCGTAATTGTATTCAGAAGATGTGATTATCTTCAAGTATTGTTGCGCAGATGGTGTTATTTTGTAGGTTTTGTGCGCACGCGCCGGTTGCCGCACGCCTAGGTGGGACGCATGTGTGAGGTCACACGTCTTGCGGCAGCCTGCGCCCGTCACACCGAGCTGTCATCAGTTCAGCTGTCGCGCCTGGAAGTTCACAGTTGGCGGCATGGAAACATGAAACAGATCGACAATGGGACATACCTCACGTAAGCAGCGCAAAAAGCGGAGTGAGTGCTCGACGTATAAAAGCAGCCAACTTGATCGCATCGGCACAATGAAAAGTATGCAGCACGCAGTTTTTGTGACTGGAGCATAGCTACTACGCTGCCAGACTTGCGCGTGTAACTCTCAACAACGGGATCTGGCACGCAATTCTCGCGGCATTGGCCTCGTTAGTAAATTGTCAACACTTACTTTCTGATGGTCTTGGGCATGAGCAAAGAAGTTCTTCGCTCAATTATCTTATACTTGCGCATGCTGGCATTAAAACACTATTACAGGGTATATTTACTTTTTTGCCCATTCAAGCATACATATATATTCCCAGCGGGCAGTTTGTTTGGTGAATGTACAGCAAATTCGGAATAAGGGAGACAAGTGTGTTTAAAATGTGTACTATATATCTGTTCTGCGTCACATCCGAGATGATTTTCCGTCGGAGGTTCTTTGAATCAGCGAAAAAACTGGAACCAGTGAAAATACTTCCAAGATGTCTCTTGACAAGGAAAATAAACATGTAACAAATGCTACTGCATTTTTAGCCTTCATATCCTCTGTAATTACGCGCACTACCACGTGCTACAGAGTGCGCATTTTTTGCCGTAAATTCCCCATTCTTTATAAGTGACCTGTTATTTTAATGTAGTTTAGGTCCCCTTTTTGCTAAAGCATGGCTGTCATGCTTTTGGTCTTGGGCTTTCTGGGAATATTGCCGCCTAGTCTTGTGAGGTGGTGCACAGCTGACCTGGAAAACAACAATGCAGCACTTGCACTATCGTTGATCGACCGCCATTACTGCTATATCAAGGACAGCAACAACAACTGTTTCCTCCTGCCTGGCTCCAAGTCTTCAAGAACGTCTCCATCACAAGTACTATATGTGACATTATTCGTGGAAAAGCGTCAGGTTTGAAGCGCTGTCATTTCAATGATGTGGATTCGGAACAGAGAAAGATTTATATCTTAGTCGCTGTCGAGAAGGCTAGTTGCACCACACGGATCCATTCTTCAGAGCTTAGCATCTTTTGGGAAGGCATGACATGGCTCATCCCTTCTCCCGCTACACTACTGTTACAACCTTAAGCAGAATACTTTGGCACCCCCACCCTTTGCTGGACTGCCAGCCGCGTGGATCAAATTCAAGCTCAAAGGGCTCCGGACACAAGCGGCGGCACTTGCAGCGCGTCCCCTATGTGGCGTGTAGCGTCCACGCAGCTGCTGCAGGTGCACGCCGCGCATGGCCGGCCGGGCATGGAGGCAGGGATACGCGTCACGTCACATCTTCCAAGGAGCAGTAGTTCGAGGTGCCGCCGACAGGTGCACCATTTTAAGGAAAAAATGTGGGAAAAAGTGCCTTCCGCTGGCTTCGTGCAAAAAACGATGCGGTTTCAGTCGGCTTAGGAACTTCAGCTGTCATTCCAGTAGGAAATTAGACCGCCTAAAATTTAATGCAGTATCCTTTTAAGCAATACTGCACTAAAATATTTGTGAACATTCACAGCGCAGTGGAAAACATTTACGCCAAGAACACATAACACATATACTTATGTTCTGTGCTTTGGTCCATTTGTCCATGGTTTCCTAGGAATGTTCACATCGAATACAGGAAACATGAATACTGAAAGGGGATCAGTAATGGATATAAGCATTACTATGGTTTTTTATAAATTCATGCTCACATGCCGAATTCCCAGCACTGGTTTGCCCCCAATGTAGAATCAAGCATTGTGCTATCAATCTGGCGTGCCGACTAAAGCTGCTAAAACAGGTGTAGAAACCTCCACTATCAGCATGAAATTTTACATGACTGCATACATCAGTCAAGAGGCACTTCAAAGGCTCTGGAATGTGGTTGGAGAGCTCGGCTGCTGAGCCCCGCGATGCAGGCTAAATACCAGCCACGGCGATTTTGTTTCAATGCAGGTGAAATACAGAAAATGCCTGTGCGATGTCATCGCATATTAAAGGGTCCCAGGTGGTCGAAATTAATTCGGAGCCCCCCCACTATGGCAGCCCCTTTCACTCTTTGCTTTTTCGCTCCCTCCATCACATCCTCCCTCACAGTAGAGTTCAGGTGCTCACCAACAAGTGGGACAGCTACTGCATCTTTTCATTTCCTCAAAACCAACTTTCAAATGAAATGCATAGAAGCCACTACTAACATGCTACAGTGGAGTTTCAGCTGCACTGGCACCTTAGGTGCACATGCACAGGATGCCACCTTACCCTCCGCCCCTGCTCAGTGTTCGGCAGGTATCCGTGCCTAGGGAATCCCCTTGCAGAGTACGGCATCCCAGGATGTGGATGTTCAGGTCCTTGGATTCCCGCAGGGATGTGGTATGTGATTTGGATGGTACCAGAGCCCTCGTGGCCAGCCAGTGAGAATGGTAGTGCCTGATAGCTCATGATACCAGGAGGCTGGTTGCCATGTTTCACCCCATAAATCACCTTGCACACTGGGCACTGCAGGTAGCACGCCTGCAACAGCAGCACAGGATGTGTGCACTCAGCAAGGACTGAAGTAAGGACAAAAGGCATGCTGCACTAACCTGAAAGTAGTGCTAAATAAAAAAAATTTATCGTGTTTTACAATGTTCAAAACCCTTTGAGTGTAATTTAATACCGCTACGTTTCCGCCTTTCTCCCTACTGGTGTCGCTGATGTATGTTCAAAAATGCATGCCAAAATGCAAAACTGGTGTGCCACGGGCGGTCCCATCATCTAGCTTGTACTTTCATGTCACCATGTGTTTTCTTTGCGAGTTGAGGTGCGCCGAGCAACCGCGGTCAGCAGTGGCTGCATTTGTGAGTGCTAAAAGCCCTACGCTTGCAATCTTCCATTCCATTTGCATTCGCTTTGTACCTTCTTACTATGTGCCCATCCTGTAAAAATCCCAATGGGATTGACAGTATCTGAAATAAATAAATAAATAAATAAAACATTCACTAGGATGGTTCTGCCACCTGTTGTAACTTTCTAGAAGTTTTTTTTTTTTTCATTCTCGCCGTGTCTTCTACATCATGTCTCGTGCAGGGAGCACACACCACTGCCTCGCTTGCCGAGCGAGGTAACTGCACTCTTCTATCTCTTGTTTCATCTTCCTTTCACAAGTTGTCAATTTTGTTTTGAACCCCTGATATCGTAGAAAAAAGAAACGACACCGGGGGAAAAAACCCGACAGTGAAAGGATTAAGTGAAATTACTTTTAAGCACAAGAGCTTGCTTCCATGAGAAACATGCGTGGCTGGTTGCTAGATATTGCCTGAATGTTAGTAGTGCACATGTGAAAGCACAAGTAATGACCTAAATGGTGCCTGCAAGAGCTGAATTATTGCTAAGCGACCTCCTCAAGCTAGTCCATGCATTAAGTTGTACCGTGTCACTGAAGCACACAGTGAAGCACGTCTTTCAGTACACAAAGCTGTGACTTATCAATGTCAAGTACTCATATTTTGGCACAAGTGTCAAGCCACGAATCGTGCAGGTGCAATCCGCCTATTTTACGAGGCTGGCCACAAGAAACATTGCCAAATGATGGGACATACTTCCACTGAGCAGACAATGAAAAGCAAGTTTCATATATCGAGACCACAGCACCAGCTCACCATTGGGTTGCTTTCGTACAAGGCTGCCAGGCAAGCATAATGAAAGTGATGCCTGCATTGAGAGAGGCACACCACTTCTCCACTGCCATTGTAGGATGAGCAGGACACTAGTGGCTGGCAACAAATGCTGCAATCCTCCTGGGAACAGGCACATAAAAACGAAGCAAAACATTAGTCATAATCAAAACAAATAAGTAGCAAGACAGCTGGAGAATACTGTGTTATTTGTCATTCTTTTTAACCACAGACTCTCAAACTAGGAGACAAGCTTGGAACCAGAGGGCCCCATTCATTAGCCAAGAGCACATCCTATTTTCACAACTATAAATCATCTGCCATTATTTAAGAGAGCATGTAAGCCACTTTATGTCAGTCCTCATCAGTGCATTCCCGCAGACATATCCTAACAGAAAATATATTCCAACATTACTATGTAGCATTCTTCTGAACATCATGGACAGGTGTAATAAGATGACATTAGACGTAAGCTTCTACTCTGTCTATACTTTTATTAAGGCAGTGCTTTTGCACATGCAAAATACTTGTAAAGCTAAATCTAAGCAGGTGTGCAATGCTACAGGTTTTGACAACAGATATAGATAATATAACCCCTTGCAAAAAAAAGCATATTTTTATTAGTTTAAAGAGTATATAGACTACAGGAAAAGCAGTGCCTTGCTGTACCACGGCATCTAGCATCACGCTAATGTAAGACATTAGACGCTGGACAAGCGATGCATCCGTTTTATTTTTTCGAGGCACATCATTCAATGATCCACACTACTTGCTAAAGTGATGCTGATGCTGTAGTGACTCCATAAAGTGACTTCTTAAAATGACTTTTTCAATCTTTAGACAGCATATAATGCTGAACAGTTCTTTTTGTAATGTGCCAGTAGCAAAAATGCACAACTGTTAAATGACTGTGTGGGCATGCTGCAAGTAAATGAAGTATGCGTACACTTCCTGCAATTTTAATGCGACAGCATTAAGGGTTCCATTCAGCAGGAAAACCGCTGTTTGGCGATCGTGTGTCGAGAAAATCAGGACTGGTCGTGAGGGTCGTGACATCACAATCACATGACCTCTCATGGGTAATTCAAACACCCCACAATGATCAAATGGTACAACAGTGATGATATCACTACACAATTCCTCATTGGTCTACAGGGTCGTGACACCCCTCCACCACCACTACGTAGTGCCTCTGAAGAAAGAAAAGCAATTTCGCTAAAAAGAAAAATGGTCCAGCCGGTACTTGAAATGCCACCTCTTGAGCCCCGAGCCAAATGCACTAACCCTCGACCACTGAGGAACGTTGATTCAGTGCGAGAGTTTAGGGGCTGTGTGCAACCACCTCATACTGCATAGTTATCAAACAATTTTAAAATAAAAAAGAACAGTCAGTGTCTGCGAAGTGATATGCAAAGAGGACCCAAGCTGCTGAACGGATCCATTAACGCTATGGCGTCATACCGCCAAGGTGAAGCTTCAGTGTCTCATGAATTTCTTTTCTCTTAGAAAAAACACATTACATACAAGTGTCCACACTGAACTCCTCCAATATACTGCTTCCATGAAATAGGTACTATGTAGGCAAGCTGCATGCAAGCACTGATCTGAGAACATAAGTGGAATTAAAGAAATGTGAAAATGAAATTGGTGAACAAACTTAAACTGAAATTAATGAATAAAATTGAGCTGGGCTCCAGGAATAGAAGTTGCAGGCACAACTTACTGCTGGAATTGTCCCAGTGACATCAGCTGTGTGGCCTGCGAGGAACTCCTGGGTTTCAGGAGGGTCTGAATGAAAATGCAAAGTAACTACAGAATCAGACACATTACTTTCTCTGGTGCTACTTTCTCTGCACCACAAACAACGCAAAAGTCCGCAAAACATGGCATTACAAACGCTTGGAACTAATCGCAAGTTATACAAAACGTGCCTTCAATTCAGACACTAAAGCTGCTGAACAAAGGCACTTGACATCTTGAGCGCTCAGGTATCATACGTAGCTCCCAGCAGTTCTTCCTCCTCGCATTCAAATGCTAAGTGCCAGTAAAAGCAGACGTGCAGAAGCAGGCGCAGCACGATGTTAAGCACTTCATCTTTAACAAAGGTAGCGACCAGTTCACTCTCTCAGGCCTGCAATCAAAGATGAGCTATACAGCAGAACCTCGTTAATACGAAGCTCGCCGGACCGCATATTTAGTCGAAAACGGAACCCGACGAAAATGGCGAGCTCGAAACATTGTTCACCCGCGCGCAGCACTTCAGAGTCGCTATCATTGCACTCAACAAAGCCGCGCTCGGCGATCAAAGACCGACTGCTGGTGCGGAGGCGTCATGACTCGTAGTGGTCGCCGCGTCACTGCTGGTCGCCAAAATTTCGGTCACGCCACTTCCGACGTCCGCAGAACGTGGTCGCGCATCTCTCTTGATGTAACTCAGCGGCAGAGCTCTTCGCCGTTCGCGTGATTTTGCACAACGCCGTTCTTGGCGCGCGCGAAAGCGGTGGCCAAGCGCCAAGGTCGGTCATTCAGGTTAGTGACGTGACGCAGCTCTAGAGGACGCGCAGAAGAGCTGGCGACATGAGCACATTACGGTTAACGCGACAAGATTGCGCGCGGCACATCCGGTTTTCGACGAGTTCGGTGCAGCGCGCAGCGTGCATGAAATAGAAACTACCGCTAATTCGGCGTCGGCGCAGTCGAAGCGTTGGACGCCGCCGAACACTCGCTTATCTCTTGCAGCCGCCCTCCGTCGGCGCACGGCAATAATTGTGGCTCAGCTAAAGCCTGTCGACAGCCCCCCCCCCCCCCCCCCCCCCCCAACTTCCCCGTGCACTTTCGTAGCTATTCTTTCTTCAGACGCAACAACTCTGGCGGCCGCCGAAAACGCAGGGTCACGCTTTGTCCAGCTCTCTGCGCGTCGGAGTGTGCTTCAGCAAACTGCTTGCTCGAATTATTCGACAACAGTTGCGTTGAAATTACAGGACCATGGAATTCTATGAATTATCCGGGTTTTCCAATTAGCCGACGTCAAATTATCGAGGTTTTAAATGGGCACCCAGCATGCCAATGGCTGCTCCCTCGGCCACTCTTTTTTCAGCTGCAGATGACTTGTCTTCAGTGGCAGACACCATCTAGGCTATTACCACCACCACGTACCCTGTCTATACTGAAGGACATTCTGTACGGACATGCCGAAAAACTGGCGTTGCGCATGCAGCAGGCCTGACGCCCACAGTGTAGCACCTTATTGAAACAGTTCGGGCTTACACCAATCAGCTTTCATTCATTAGGGCTACAGTAGGATACAACTTTGAAAAACAGCAGTTCGTAACATTGGGCCACGGTTCGCTCGTCCCGTATTACTCCGCAGGCGGAATAGTGAAAGAAATCAGCTTTTTAATGTTTGGCTGTATCAAACAATTTACATGTCAAAGTTCGAGAGCTCAAAGCTCTTTTTTCTTGTGATAAGCTTCTTGTTTAGGTAACGAGAAACACTCCAGCAGCGGACTACTTTTTCGTCGTGAAGGATTTCTGTGCGCGGCGGCTGAATGTGGGCGGAGCTTCACTGCAGACTTCACTGCAGGAGTTGTATCCGATTGCAGTTCTTAGCGTTCAGCCGCCAAATACAACCAGTTACGATGCATTTGTGGTTCCTTTCTTCAGAGCCAACACACTTTACAATTGTCACTGAGTACCGTCAACTGTGTGTCATGAACATCGCAGAACTCTGGATTTTTTTTTTTTTACCAGATATTCCAAGATTTACTAGAAGAGGTTATAGCACTCAACAGGTGCTGCACTCCCGAAGCTGCACTACTATGCCAAGAACAGATTACCGTACTTATACTCGCGTAATTTTCACTTTGTTTCTTTAAATTAAGGCTTCAAAAACAGGGGTGCGCAGATTACGCCAAAATTTTCTGAACACGTCCTAAAAAACATTACAAAAGTCGTATCGTGCAATATATACTGTATATTGCTGCCTATAACGTAGACACCCCTCCATCTCGCACTCCACGCTGGGCAAAAAAAAAAATAAAGTTGACCCCCTCCCGGCCCGCATGACGCCGCGTGCGCAGCTCAGAGCAATGATACAGTCGCGAAACCAGCAGTCAGTGGGAGACAAAGGAGGTAACAGGCAGTGCATGCGGCCCGGCTGACTGACGGAAAACCGAACAGCAAACAGTTCGCTGGTTTCGGATTTGGGCGCGCGTGCAACTGTTCGCCCGGAAAAACGACCGCCGGCGTGAGCGAGCCGGGTAAACGGCGCACAATTCGTGCCCTCGCCACTCGCTCCTTTCTCAAAAACACGGCGACGCGGCCGCGCCCATCTCACTGGTGCTATGTCATGCTGCATGCCAACTACATAACAGAGAAAACTGCGAGCCAACTTTCACAATGAATATCTTGAATCTCGCACTTCCTTCAAAGGTCATGCGGAAGGATCTTTAAAAACAACTTCCACAGACTATGCATTATAAGCACTTGCCAGTAATTAAATGACAATTACAGTTTCAAGAAAATTATCTACGCACCTTATGTCTGCTTGGCAACAATACAGCTGTGAGGATGAAACTTGCACTGTGCTACAGCTTATCTAGAATCTAATCACAGATAACCACCGTGTTCAGTTCTTAAAGGTAAACTAAAGAGGAATCTGAAGTCGTCTTTTTACCCCGAGAACTCGATCTATACGTTCCGAGCATTTTTAGAAACTTCGAATTATTGTCCTGTGTGGCCAATTTCTCTAATTTAAATCGGATTAGGCATCCCGGCTCCCGCCTTCTTTTTTTTAACTGAACGCCGAAGGTATTAAGAGTCAACTAACGGGTGGAGTGCTTTTAAGCCAGTGCCATGGCAGCTTGCCGCTCTGCCATCGGCGGAGTGATAAGTAAATCAAAGAGTCCATGCGTATTTTTATTTTGGTCGGCCTAATTTGCGGCTATGTTGTCTGAAACTGAAACTATTTATTCACAGAAACCTAAAAAACAAAATAAAAGTTAAAGCGAAGCCGCCATGGGACTGGCTGAAAGGTACTCCACGCATTGGTTGACTCCTCCTACCTTCAGTGTTGAGTTCAAAAAAAGGCGGGGAGCCGGGCCGTTTAATCAGATTTAAATTAGGGAAATTGGCTGCACAGGACAATGTCAGGACTCGGTAGAACCCCGAGGATGCTGAAGGTAAAACAGTTTACTGGTTAACCAGAAAACGTCCCTGCACACTTCAGCTTCTTCTTCCTCTTGCCTCGCGCTCGTAGACCAAGTCTTCATCTTTGGCGTCTTCTTGCATGTGGCAACAATAATTCAAAGTTTCCAAGAATGCTCGGAACGTGTAGACCGAGTTCCCACGGTAAAGCCGAGTTCAGATTCCTTTTAAGCGCACCTTTAACATTTTGTGACCATGACTTTCTTGGTGCCTTCAATTTTGGTGATTGCATACCTTGTGAAAAGCAATCTGTCCATGAATTGTTGGGCAGTTTAATGTCGTCAAGAGCAGCAAGGCCCTCTGTCTTCAAGTTTTTGGTTTCTGATGCGCCTTCTGATGTGCAGGGAACTCCGAAGGAATTAACAGCATGTTTGCTCCTCCTTCCTCTACGTTTCTTTGGCAAACTGAAAAAGAGATACATACACTCATGCCATCAAAAATGCATGTGTATACATTACATTAATATATACATATATATATTACAGTTTAATGCACACCGCTTCATGATTTCGCACTTCAGAAATGTCTCACTACTTGCTATTGGACAGTCAAATCTACAGCAATCACAGTTCATTAATAGGATTGGGACACTAGTCAAGCTGACATCTTATCATATGATTTAGTTCGGTCCAGCCAGAGAGGACAAACACACTGAATGTAAAATGAAGTAAGGCAGCCTGGCATACACAACAGTTAATGAACACAATGGAGTCCAATAGTACAGGAAAGCCCCTACAAATGCATACTGATGAGTCGTAATTAAAAATGGGGTGAGGCTATGCTGGTTCAATGCAGTAGCTCTTTTCATTGATAGAAATGATGCAGCTACAAAATTTAGAACACAGACGGCAGTACCATAGTTACAGACTGTATTTACCATGGCTCGTTCAGTCATTAATTTTAAATGGTCACATGTTACTGAGGGTTGTCATGAAAGAGTACCAACCATAGTACAAGCAAAGTGAGGGTGTGAATTTTTCATGTGGTGCACTCATACTGTTCTCATTCACATTGCTATCACTTGGCTAAAGAACAACAGGCAATATAAGCTAACAATATTTACGAGCCAGACTAATTGTAACGTATTATTCATCACTCTTGGACAAACGTTAAGGTGGTTATACTCTTCACATCCAAGTTATGACCATGGCTGAAAGGGCCTCCGATATCTTCCCATTTTTGCTCCTATTGCATTTTTGCACTCCTATTTTTGCTCCGACAAGTACATCTTAATCCACTGAATGTATGCGGTGGCAAACATTTCAAACAATTCTGACATCATTTGTAGCAGTCAGTCTTGGTTTGAACTGCTAGTAGAGTTGACTTTGTACAGAGTTCACAATCACTCAGTAGCCTTCGATGTCATATTCTTTTGCATAACATGTGCATGGCTTTTGACTAGCTACCTTCCTCTAGCAGGGTATACCTGATATAGGCCAAGACAGAGCTATGCTGTTTTGAAGCCTTCTGTACAGTTGGCTCGTCACACAGCCTCAAATTAAATCTATTTTAGGCAACAGTTTATGTACAATGAAGACACCAATATGTACAGTTATATTTATCATGACCTCTAAAATTATGCTTCTAACCTGCTTATTTATTGTACTTCGTAGCACTTAAAGCAAGCTCCAACATATGATTCCAAATAGGCAGAAACACTGTGCAGAAACTATTTTTAGCAAGCACATCCCTTTTTCAGCACAGCCAGGCTTAGCGTGCATCATAAAATGACCTTGTACCATACATTAGCTAGAGGTCAAAAAAGAGTGTGACTGCACATGGCAAACAAATTGTGGCAACCTTGCTCAAATATGCTGTTTTGGAGCTGGCATTATTGAATGAATGCCACAGGGGCGAATGCTGCTTTAGTGACATTTCCACCTTGACCAAAACTGAACACACACCTTATTGAAATCACTGTGACCTCAGGAGAATCATCCTCAGTCTTGGGGGGGATTAATGCTGTTGGATCAGGTTTCCTGATGGGTGGTGGAAGAGGACGATAAAGTTACCGAGGCACTCCATGAACGAAGAGTAGCTAAGGCAGAATTTGGACAAACAAAGCACAGAATGTTCTGTCTTATGAGAGTGCCTGAATGAACACTGGCCATGAGGAGATATCATAACTCCATCTGTTAAGAGTGCCAATTTGATGCAGTTGCCTATGTAGAATCATGTAATGTCTACCTAATGCCAATGTTTCTTTTCCCGCTAAACGGTGCACAGTTTGGGGCACTTGAAGTAATTTTCATGTGATTGCAGCTTTTGATGCCAATAGGACTGCTGCCCATCATGACAAAAAATACCAGCAACAATTTAATAGCACTAATCTACTGAACTTAGAATCTGATAGACTTACACAAAATTTGTGCCATAAAGATATGCTTTACCTATTTTTTTTTCCATCATATTCAAATGGTCTCGCAAAGACCCAGTGGCATATGAAGTAACGTGAAACCACACTCAACTGAAATATGTATCCGACAGTTGCTAAGGAGAATTTTCAATCTGCCTCCCTCAACACATGATAGGACAGTGAAGCATCTGCATCCCACTATCTTATAAAAGGTTAACTGACACAGGTGACACGGATAACTGATAGCTGTGTTAAGAGCACAGAGGTAGCCTGCGCTTTACTGCATGAAAATTATCATGAACAGATGATCGAAAGAATAATACAGTATGGCACTTGCATTGTGCCCTCTGTGCTACAACTTGCGTTGAAAGATCTAAATCGAAAACAACAGAAATGAGAGCGTAACCTTTCGGGAACATTCAAGTCAACACCAGGACAAGTGACAGCATCACACGTCAGGGGGTAGTTTTTTCCTTCGACCCTCCGAATGATTCGACGGAAGCCACTGAAATTGTTTCTTTGATGCATGGCTGGGAATTCCACAGTGTAAATGCACTCAGGATAGTGCTCCTGCAGGTTGATCATGGTTAGCCCCTGGACACAATAAATACAGCATGTAAGGACTCTCCGAGTTTGTTCATCTAAGGCAAGTGTGAAACAATGATGAAAGTTTCAGCAGTGCTTTCTACTTTTTTTCAAGGCACAGTTACTCGCATGACTGACAAGCGGAGCAATGCACAAGCAGCACGAGTTCCTCCGTGGGAGCTATTGCTTTTTGCCACGGTGTGCTTTTTTACGCCATTTGAAGTACGGATGTTGCAAGAGCTTCTGCTCGACGGTTATGAACGCCGCAAAAACGCGGGCAACCAGTGCGCTATTGACTATTGTTGATGTCTGCATTATTGCGTCATAATGTCAACATTACAGTTAGGTACCAAAAGCAGACGCCCGACCAACCGCGCTTTAAAACTGAAGCCAGCCTGTAGTGAACGCTCAATTAGCAACGTTAACTGAGCTCTGACGCTACTTCCTGCGCCTTTACGAAAAGAGAACAAAGACGGCAAGACAGAGCAAGAAAAGCTCTGGAGAGATCGCAAAGAACACGACTTCAACCAATTCGATTTCAGTTACCTGTTCCTTAGCTTTTTCAATGAGACAGGAAAGCTGGACGCTGTAAGGGTACCATTTGCCACCGTTCGTTCTCCATTCCCAGTGCACACCTTTCGCGGGAGCGCTGTCGAGAGGGTAAAGATTTCTCCGAACCGGAGAAGCAGCGCCTGCGATGTCATAATTCACACTTAGAAATGGTATCTGACAAGCATGTCTGAAGCATCGCAAAACACACGGCCAAACAGGATAGGCGAAACGCACGCTGGTATTTCAGCACGTGCACTGCTGGCATAAAAACGTGTACTTACAGTGATCATGAACGTTGCCAAAGACTTGCTGCATAGTCACTATATCTACGAAGTGTGCCTTCACGTCATTGTCCGGTATGTCAACCGGCACTTTTGTTTCTGCCTTGGATTCACCCTTTATCCTGGCCTGTTCCAGTTTTTCGCAAGTGTCCGGCGGGTACGCGATCCATGTTCCCGTGAAACGGACATATTCCCAAACAGCTACGGATGACGTGGCAGCACAAGCCATAATCCAATATTCACGGTCGTTCCTTGGCAGCTCAATAAAATCGTCTAAAAAGACAGGCTCTATTCACATGGCAAAGACACATCAAGCTATCGACCGGCCCACTGCCGCTGCCGCCTTTACTTTTGTTTACTTACAAGGCTAACGTTGATGTCGGTGCTAGTGCGGCTGACAAAGTAGGAAGAGTCCATCGTGAGCAAGGAGGAGGAGGAGAAATACTTGTTGGAACCACGTGATTACAAGCGGTTCTATTTTGGTGAGAAAAATTTGCAGCTAACGAGATCTCGTTCGAGTGGTCGTGCGGGTGGCAGGCCTCCATGGTGGCAGGCGTGGCAGGACTCCAATGGTCATGGCTGCGCGACGAACTTGCTGGACGAGCGCTTCTTGTCCCGCCAGGGTATAGCCGGACAGCTGTACCTCCCAAGCTCCCAACCATCGAGGGCAAAAAGCATGGAGGAAGCATGGCCCAGCACATAGCACATGGCTAGCAGGCTAGCACCCCTAAGAAAGAGATACTTTTTGCAGCTCCGCTTGGGAGGGGGCTGAAGTGGCGGTCAGATTGTCTTCTTGCTTTTGTCCGTCGTCTGGATCGTGCTGTACCACCCACAACGAGCTTTTCTACATCGCCGGTTTTCAAGCTGGTCATTGCGTGAATGGTGCTCGTAGTGATCTGTGCACTTGGTGACAGTTTGTAAATGATTGCGCGCCGGTCTGCAGTTACACAGTTTGCTCTATTGTACTACGTCGAAACCGTGCACGTATATGGGGGCCTTAGTACTCCACGCTATAACTGGGCAATTTTAGTATGACGAAGCCAGACTCATGCTGGCTGACCACGACAGTATCGTATGTACATAGTGTTTTGTGTGTTTTTTGTTGAGTTTTTTTGGTTAAATGTTATGAGCCAAAGCCAGGCAATAAAGAAAAAAAAATGTCTGGGTGTGAAGGCACTCATCCACTGTGCGGTAGGTGGTCAGTCATGGCTGCCGGTGGATTGCGGGACCCCTTAGTAGTTACCCGAGTGCTCAGGAAAGGGCACAAAGGTCGGGGTCTGAAGGGCCATCTACGAAAGGTGCGATGCCTCCGTGGAGGGTCAAATGCCAGTCGGCGTTCCAGCGCAATCCGCGATTTTTTTTTTATTGGAACAAATTCTGACCGGGAACACATCTCGAATGGGTGCCACCCAGGTTGGCAGAGTATGGAATTATAATCAAAACCAATTATGATGTCCCATGACCACGACCTTAGTCTGTAGCATGTCATAGTAGTCCTGCCTCAGAAAATGATGGCATGCCCCAGATGCGAGATGATGTTGCGAGATGATTTTCAGCCTTCGTCATTTTAATACTCGCCTTAGTCGTAGTTGCTTCAAGATCCGTGCCGGTCTGCAGCTATGCAGTTTGCTCAGTTGTGCTACGTCGAGACCTTGCACGTATATGAGGCGCATTAGTACCACATGCTGTCACAGGGCACGCACTCAGCAACTGTGCGGTAGGTGGTCAATCATGGCTGCCGGTGGATTGCGGGACCCCCTTAGTAGTTACCCGAGTGCTCAGGAAAGGGCACAAAGGTCGGGGTCTGAAGGGCCCTCTACGAAAGGTGCGACGCCTCCGTGGAGGGTCAAATGCCAGACGGCGTTCCAGCGCGGTCCACTCAAATTTTTTTTCTTGGAGCAAAATCTGTGTTGAAACGCATCTCGAATGGATGCCACCCAGGTTGGCAGAATATGAATGAAAAAGAAAGGCCAATTAGAATGCCCGATGAGCCCGGCCATTACACCAATGGCCATTGTGTCTGTAGAGTACCATAGAGGTCCGGCCTCAGAAGATGAAGGCACAACCCACATGCGGGATGTTTTGCGAGATTATTCTCAGCCTTCTTCATTTTGTTCCTCGCGTTACTCATAGTTGCTTCAAGATTCGTGCCGGTCTGCAGTTATACAGTTTGCTCAGTTATGCTACGTCGAGACCTTGCACGTATATGAGGTGCCTTAGTACCACATGATATCACCGGGCAAATGGCTGGGTGTGAACGCACTCAGCAACTGTGCGGTAGGTGGTCAGTCATGGCTGCCGGTGGATTGCGGGACCCCCTTAGTAGTTACCCTAGTGCTCAGGAAAGGGCACAAAGGTCGGGGTCTGAAGGGCCCTCGACGAAAGGTGCGATGCCTCCGTGGAGGGTCAAATGCCAGTCGGCGTTCCAGCGCAATCCGCGATTTTTTTTTCTTGGAACAAATTCTGACCGGGAACACATCTCGAATGGGTGCCACCCAGGTTGGCAGAGTATGGAATTATAATCTTTTTTTTCTTTATTACCGGTAAACAATACATAAAAATCTCTAGCCACACTTTGGCCGAGACAATGGGTTAAAACTTTTTCATGTTAATCAGTTCATCCATAACTGCCACCCAGTCCGGCGGCTGGGGTTGACTGCGGAGAACATCTCTCAGGAAAACTGCACTTTCTATAAAGTTTTCTCTCACTGGTCACACATTTGCGTCGGCGTGCCTGGCCGCCATTCTCGTTTTCCAGATGCTGTGGAGGCCCAGTAGCATAAACATGTCGTAAGGAACCTCCTCACTTTCTATAGGTAGACACCGGATGCCATAAGGAGTTACAGGTAGTTCTTTCTTCAATGTTCTTTGCAAGATGTCCCAGTGGAAAACCGGGTCCCAGCAGTCGATAAACACATGTTCGATGGTCTCGGGTTTTTTGCAGAGTATGCAGTCGGTGGTCCAGGGCACAAAAATGCCTTTATCGTTTAGCCATGTTTTCACCGGAAGGGTACCGGTATGAAGTTTAAAGAAAAAGGATTTGACAGTCGGTCTTACCGGCATCTTCTTAACTCGCTTTAACACATCTTTGCCTGGGCCTCCGCAGCAAAAGGAACGGTATAAGGGAGCAGGTATAAATATATCTAGCAAATCTTTGTACAGTTTTTTCCTGGGTACAGCAGATAGATACTGTGTAGAAAAGTGAGCGCTCAAAGTGCGAAAGGCTGCCACAACTTCACGCAAAAAACCTGTTACAGCACGCTTCGTGGCCGGGTAACTGGACACAACAAATTCCGGCAACACGTTGCCTAAGCGCACCTGCAACATTGTGCGCAACAAGGGATCGGTTTGATCACGTAGAAACAAAAATCTTGAGACAACTTGCTTCAGAAACAAATTAGAAAGACCAAGGCCGCCCCTTTTGACCGGAAGGAACAGATTAACTCGACTTGTTCGCTCCCAATTTGAGCTCCAAATAAAGACAGCAAACACTCTATGCAGCTTCTGCAGGTTTGCTCGGGTAATGAGCACGAACTGCAATATATACCAAATTCTGGCTATTAAAAATACATTGCACACACTTGCGCGCGCGAAAACAGAAAGGTCACGTCCTTTCCAGCCATCCGCCTTTCTCCTTGCACTCTGCGTAATCTCACCCCACAACTCCGTACTGCTTTTATAGTGCTCCAAGGAATTATAATCAAAAGCCAATTATGATGTCCCATGACCCCAGCCATTAGTCTGTAGCATGTCATAGTAGTCCTGCCTCAGAAAATGATGGTATGCCCCAGATGCGAGATGATTTTCAGCCTTCGTCATTTTAATACTCGCCTTAGTCGTAGTTGCTTCAAGATCCGTGCCGGTCTGCAGCTATGCAGTTTGCTCAGTTGTGCTACGTCGAGACCTTGCACGTATATGAGGTGCATTAGTACCACATGCCATCACCGGGCAAATGGCTGGGTGTGAACGCACTCAGCAACTGTGCGGTAGGTGGTCAGTCATGGCTGCCGGTGGATTGCGGGACCCCCTTAGTAGTTACCCGAGTGCTCAGGAAAGGGCACAAAGGTCGGGGTCTGAAGGGCCCTCCACGAAAGGTGCGATGCCTCCGTGGAGGGTCAAATGCCAGTCGGCGTTCCAGCGCAATCCGCGAATTTTTTTTTTCTTGGAACAAATTCTGACCGGGAACACATCTCGAATGGGTGCCACCCAGGTTGGCAGAGTATGGAATTATAATCAAAAGCCAATTATGATGTTCCATGACCCCAGCCATTAGTCTGTAGCATGTCATAGTAGTCCTGCCTCAGAAAATGATGGTATGCCCCAGATGCGAGATGATTTTCAGCCTTCGTCATTTTAATACTCGCCTTAGTCGTAGTTGCTTCAAGATCCGTGCCGGTCTGCAGCTATGCAGTTTTCTCAGTTGTGCTACGTCGAGACCTTGCACGTATATGAGGTGCATTAGTACCACATGCTATCACCGGGCAAATGGCTGGGTGTGAACGCACTCAGCAACTGTGCGGTAGGTGGTCAGTCATGGCTGCTGGTGGATTGCGGGACCCCCTTAGTAGTTACCCGAGTGCTCAGGAAAGGGCACAAAGGTCGGGGTCTGAAGGGCCCTCCACGAAAGGTGCGATGCCTCCGTGGAGGGTCAAATGCCAATCGGCGTTCCAGCGCAATCCGCGAATTTTTTTTTTTCTTGGAACAAATTCTGACCGGGAACACATCTCGAATGGGTGCCACCCAGGTTGGCAGAGTATGGAATTATAATCAAAAGCCAATTATGATGTTCCATGACCCCAGCCATTAGTCTGTAGCATGTCATAGTAGTCCTGCCTCAGAAAATGATGGTATGCCCCAGATGCGAGATGATTTTCAGCCTTCGTCATTTTAATACTCGCCTTAGTCGTAGTTGCTTCAAGATCCGTTCCGGTCTGCAGCTATGCAGTTTGCTCAGTTGTGCTACGTCGAGACCTTGCACGTATATGAGGTGCATTAGTACCACATGCTATCACCGGGCAAATGGCTGGGTGTGAACGCACTCAGCAACTGTGCGGTAGGTGGTCAGTCATGGCTTCCGGTGGATTGCGGGACCCCCTTAGTAGTTACCCGAGTGCTCAGGAAAGGGCACAAAGGTCGGGGTCTGAAGGGCCCTCCACGAAAGGTGCGATGCCTCTGTGGAGGGTCAAATGCCAGTCGGCGTTCCAGCGCAATCCGCGAATTTTTTTTTTTCTTGGAACAAATTCTGACCGGGAACACATCTCGAATGGGTGCCACCCAGGTTGGCAGAGTATGGAATTATAATCAAAAGCCAATTATGATGTTCCATGACCCCAGCCATTAGTCTGTAGCATGTCATAGTAGTCCTGCCTCAGAAAATGATGGTATGCCCCAGATGCGAGATGATTTTCAGCCTTCGTCATTTTAATACTCGCCTTAGTCGTAGTTGCTTCAAGATCCGTGCCGGTCTGCAGCTATGCAGTTTTCTCAGTTGTGCTACGTCGAGACCTTGCACGTATATGAGGTGCATTAGTACCACATGCTATCACCGGGCAAATGGCTGGGTGTGAACGCACTCAGCAACTGTGCGGTAGGTGGTCAGTCATGGCTGCTGGTGGATTGCGGGACCCCCTTAGTAGTTACCCGAGTGCTCAGGAAAGGGCACAAAGGTCGGGGTCTGAAGGGCCCTCCACGAAAGGTGCGATGCCTCCGTGGAGGGTCAAATGCCAATCGGCGTTCCAGCGCAATCCGCGAATTTTTTTTTTCTTGGAACAAATTCTGACCGGGAACACATCTCGAATGGGTGCCACCCAGGTTGGCAGAGTATGGAATTATAATCAAAAGCCAATTATGATGTTCCATGACCCCAGCCATTAGTCTGTAGCATGTCATAGTAGTCCTGCCTCAGAAAATGATGGTATGCCCCAGATGCGAGATGATTTTCAGCCTTCGTCATTTTAATACTCGCCTTAGTCGTAGTTGCTTCAAGATCCGTTCCGGTCTGCAGCTATGCAGTTTGCTCAGTTGTGCTACGTCGAGACCTTGCACGTATATGAGGTGCATTAGTACCACATGCTATCACCGGGCAAATGGCTGGGTGTGAACGCACTCAGCAACTGTGCGGTAGGTGGTCAGTCATGGCTTCCGGTGGATTGCGGGACCCCCTTAGTAGTTACCCGAGTGCTCAGGAAAGGGCACAAAGGTCGGGGTCTGAAGGGCCCTCCACGAAAGGTGCGATGCCTCTGTGGAGGGTCAAATGCCAGTCGGCGTTCCAGCGCAATCCGCGAATTTTTTTTTTTCTTGGAACAAATTCTGACCGGGAACACATCTCGAATGGGTGCCACCCAGGTTGGCAGAGTATGGAATTATAATCAAAAGCCAATTATGATGTTCCATGACCCCAGCCATTAGTCTGTAGCATGTCATAGTAGTCCTGCCTCAGAAAATGATGGTATGCCCCAGATGCGAGATGATTTTCAGCCTTCGTCATTTTAATACTCGCCTTAGTCGTAGTTGCTTCAAGATCCGTTCCGGTCTGCAGCTATGCAGTTTGCTCAGTTGTGCTACGTCGAGACCTTGCACGTATATGAGGTGCATTAGTACCACATGCTATCACCGGGCAAATGGCTGGGTGTGAACGCACTCAGCAACTGTGCGGTAGGTGGTCAGTCATGGCTGCCGGTGGATTGCGGGACCCCCTTAGTAGTTACCCGAGTGCTCAGGAAAGGGCACAAAGGTCGGGGTCTGAAGGGCCCTCTACGAAAGGTGCGACGCCTCCGTGGAGGGTCAAATGCCAGACGGCGTTCCAGCGCGGTCCACTCAAATTTTTTTTCTTGGAACAAAATCTGTGTTGAAACGCATCTCGAATGGATGCCACCCAGGTTGGCAGAATATGAATGAAAAAGAAAGGCCTATTAGAATGTCCGATGAGCCCGGCCATTACACCAATGGCCATTGTGTCTGTAGAGTACCATAGAGGTCCGGCCTCAGAAGATGAAGGCACAACCCACATGCGGGATGTTTTGCGAGATTATTCTCAGCCTTCTTCCTTTTGTTCCACGCGTTACTCATAGTTGCTTCAAGATTCGTGCCGGTCTGCAGTTATACAGTTTGCTCAGTTATGCTAAGTCGAGATCTTGCACGTATATGAGGTGCCTTAGTACCACATGCTATCACCGGGCAAATGGCTGGGTGTGAACGCACTCAGCAACTGTGCGGTAGGTGGTCAGTCATGGCTGCCGGTGGATTGCGGGACCCCCTTAGTAGTTAGCCGAGTGCTCAGGAAAGGGCGCGAAGGTCGGGGTCTGAAGGGCCCTCCACGAAAGGTGCGATGCCTCCGTAGAGGGTCAAATGCCAATCGGCGTTCCAGCGCAATCCGCGAATTTTTTTTTTCTTGGAACAAATTCTGACCGGGAACACATCTCGAATGGGTGCCACCCAGGTTGGCAGAGTATGGAATTATAATCAAAAGCCAATTATGATGTTCCATGACCCCAGCCATTAGTCTGTAGCATGTCATAGTAGTCCTGCCTCAGAAAATGATGGTATGCCCCAGATGCGAGATGATTTTCAGCCTTCGTCATTTTAATACGCGCCTTAGTCGTAGTTGCTTCAAGATCCGTGCCGGTCTGCAGCTATGCAGTTTGCTCAGTTGTGCTACGTCGAGACCTTGCACGTATATGAGGTGCATTAGTACCACATGCTATCACCGGGCAAATGGCTGGGTGCGAACGCACTCAGCAACTGTGCGGTAGGTGGTCAGTCATGGCTGCCGGTGGATTGCGGGACCCCCTTAGTAGTTACCCGAGTGCTCAGGAAAGGGCACGAAGGTCGGGGTCTGAAGGGCCCTCCACGAAAGGTGCGATGCCTCCGTAGAGGGTCAAATGCCAATCGGCGTTCCAGCGTAATCCGCGAATTTTTTTCTTCTTGGAACAAATTCTGACCGGGAACACATCTCGAATGGGTGCCACCCAGGTTGGCAGAGTATGGAATTATAATCAAAAGCCAATTATGATGTTCCATGACCCCAGCCCTTAGTCTGTAGCATGTCATAGTAGTCCTGCCTCAGAAAATGATGGTATGCCCCAGATGCGAGATGATTTTCAGCCTTCGTCATTTTAATACTCGCCTTAGTCGTAGTTGCTTCAAGATCCGTGCCGGTCTGCAGCTATGCAGTTTGCTCAGTTGTGCTACGTCGAGACCTTGCACGTATATGAGGTGCATTAGTACCACATGCTATCACCGGGCAAATGGCTGGGTGCGAACGCACTCAGCGACTGTGCGGTAGGTGGTCAGTCATGGCTGCCGGTGGATTGCGGGACCCCCTTAGTAGTTACCCGAGTGCTCAGGAAAGGGCACGAAGGTCGGGGTCTGAAGGGCCCTCCACGAAAGGTGCGATGCCTCCGTAGAGGGTCAAATGCCAATCGGCGTTCCAGCGTAATCCGCGAATTTTTTTCTTCTTGGAACAAATTCTGACCGGGAACACATCTCGAATGGGTGCCACCCAGGTTGGCAGAGTATGGAATTATAATCAAAAGCCAATTATGATGTTCCATGACCCCAGCCATTAGTCTGTAGCATGTCATAGTAGTCCTGCCTCAGAAAATGATGGTATGCCCCAGATGCGAGATGATTTTCAGCCTTCGTCATTTTAATACTCGCCTTAGTCGTAGTTGCTTCAGGATCCGTGCCGGTCTGCAGCTATGCAGTTTGCTCAGTTGTGCTACGTCGAGACCTTGCACGTATATGAGGTGCATTAGTACCACATGCTACGAGGTAAAACATATGTCTTTTACCGACCACAGCTTAGTTACGTTTACCCTGGGGAACAAAGACAAGAAATCTCGTTTCTCGTGGGACCTGTGGAAGTTTAACGCACAATTACTCGAGGATGAACGCTTTGACATTAAAGTTAATGAATGCATTAAAGCATTGCTATCAGCAGAGCCTGGGAACAGGGTAATTAGGTGGAAAGATTTCAAAGAACAAGTGAAAATAAACGCGATTGAAAGGGCAAGCATCATATGCCACGATAAACGTGTTAAAGAAAAAGAACTACATTGCCAACTTGACTTGCTCGTAAGCCTGGAAAGTTCCCAGCCGGGAAGATATAAGAAAGAAATAAGAGATACAAAAAGTAAACTTGAGATTATCGAAAAAGACAAGTATACAGCTGCCATGATACGGGCCCGTGCTGAACGTCTCTGGCTTGACCAAGTGACGAAAAGAAGTACGCGACTCAGAACGAAGTAAGACAAATCAGGTACAGAAACGAGGTAACGAATGATAGCAAAGTGATTCAGTTGGCGTTTGTTGAGCAGTATCGGGAATTGCTTGGGCGGCGACGGCTTGAAGAGGGGTTTGCAAACACGTTCTTGTCCCGTATGCCAAAACTAGGAGACGATATAAAACAAGGGCTGGAGGTACCAATCAGCGTAAGCGAAGTGGGAAGAGCAATCGAAGAGCTGAGTGCCGGAAAATCTCCCGGTCCTGACGGCTTAGGTAGTGAATTTTATAAGAAGTTCAAAGCCGAACTCACCCAAGCTCTCCACTGCGTCTTCACCGAAATTTATGAGACAAAGAAAATGCCACCATCATTTAAAACAGCACACGTGGTTTTAATACCCAAGAGTGAGGACCAGGCTAAACTTCTGTCCGTTGGGGCTTATCGGCCGATAAGCCTAACCAACGTTGACTATAAAGTGTTTATGAAGATTCTTGCCAACAGACTGCAAAAGGTCATAAAGGACCTTGTAGGGCCCCACCAAACGTGCGGTATTAAAGGTCGCACCATTGGAACAAATGTGCACATTACTAGAACTGTTCTTGAATGCTGCGATGCCTTCGGGGGCCGAGTTACCATGATACAGCTTGACCTTGCAAAGGCCTTCGATCGAGTGTCGCACGACATTCTTTTCGCCATTCTAGAATATGCCAACGTCGGCTCTGTGATAATACAAGGTGTACAGATGGCGTACGACAACTGTGTTACCCGAATTATAGTGAACAAACAGCTGACTGAACCTGTACCTGTGTGTTCTTCGGTCAGGCAGGGTTGCCCGCTCTCGCCTTTGCTCTTTGCGATCTACCTTGAGCCTTTTCTGTTATCACTGTTGCACAACGATGGGATCTGCGGTTTCACTCTTCTGTCGGCGCAAGTAAAAGTGCTTGCTTACGCTGATGATATTGCTGTTTTTTGCGCGGATCAAGAAAGCGTTAAAGAAGTTGTGAAAGTCGCGGGGGAATATTGCAAAAAGACTGGGTCCGAAATTAACTGGGATAAGTGCATAGGTTTTTGGCACGGTGATTGGGACAGCACACCTGCCGTGTTTGCTAACATGAAATGGACGACCGCCCCTGCGAAGTACTTGGGGGTACCCTTGGAGCACTATAAAAGCAGTACGGAGTTGTGGGGTGAGATAACGCAGAGTGCAAGGAGAAAAGCGGATGGCTGGAAAGGACGTGACCTTTCTGTTTTCGCGCGCGCAAGTGTGTGCAATGTATTTTTAATAGCCAGAATTTGGTATATATTGCAGTTCGTGCTCATTACCCGAGCAAACCTGCAGAAGCTGCATAGAGTGTTTGCTGTCTTTATTTGGAACTCAAATTGGGAGCGAACAAGTCGAGTTAATCTGTTCCTTCCGGTCAAAAGGGGCGGCCTTGGTCTTTCTAATTTGTTTCTGAAGCAAGTTGTCTCAAGATTTTTGTTTCTACGTGATCAAACCGATCCCTTGTTGCGCACAATGTTGCAGGTGCGCTTAGGCAACGTGTTGCCGGAATTTGTTGTGTCCAGTTACCCGGCCACGAAGCGTGCTGTAACAGGTTTTTTGCGTGAAGTTGTGGCAGCCTTTCGCACTTTGAGCGCTCACTTTTCTACACAGTATCTATCTGCTGTACCCAGGAAAAAACTGTACAAAGATTTGCTAGATATATTTATACCTGCTCCCTTATACCGTTCCTTTTGCTGCGGAGGCCCAGGCAAAGATGTGTTAAAGCGAGTTAAGAAGATGCCGGTAAGACCGACTGTCAAATCCTTTTTCTTTAAACTTCATACCGGTACCCTTCCGGTGAAAACATGGCTAAACGATAAAGGCATTTTTGTGCCCTGGACCACCGACTGCATACTCTGCAAAAAACCCGAGACCATCGAACATGTGTTTATCGACTGCTGGGACCCGGTTTTCCACTGGGACATCTTGCAAAGAACATTGAAGAAAGAACTACCTGTAACTCCTTATGGCATCCGGTGTCTACCTATAGAAAGTGAGGAGGTTCCTTACGACATGTTTATGCTACTGGGCCTCCACAGCATCTGGAAAACGAGAATGGCGGCCAGGCACGCCGACGCAAATGTGTGACCAGTGAGAGAAAACTTTATAGAAAGTGCAGTTTTCCTGAGAGATGTTCTCCGCAGTCAACCCCAACCGCCGGACTGGGTGGCAGTTATGGATGAACTGATTAACATGAAAAAGTTTTAACCCATTGTCTCGGCCAAAGTGTGGCTAGAGATTTTTATGTATTGTTTACCGGTAATAAAGAAAAAAAAAACCGGGCAAATGGCTGGGTGTGAACGCACTCAGCAACTGTGCGGTAGGTGGTCAGTCATGGCTGCCGGTGGATTGCGGGACCCCCTTAGTAGTTACCCGAGTGCTCAGGAAAGGGCACGAAGGTCGGGGTCTGAAGGGCCCTCCACGAAAGGTGCGATGCCTCCGTAGAGGGTCAAATGCCAATCGGCGTTCCAGCGCAATCCGCGAATTTTTTTTTTCTTAGAACAAATTCTGACCGGGAACACATCTCGAGTGGGTGCCACCCAGGTTGGCAGAGTATGGAATTATAATCAAAAGCCAATTATGATGTCCCATGACCCCAGCCATTAGTCTGTAGCATGTCATAGTAGTCCTGCCTCAGAAAATGATGGTATGCCCCAGATGCGAGATGATTTTCAGCCTTCGTCATTTTAACACTCGCCTTAGTCGTAGTTGCTTCAAGATCCGTGCCGGTCTGCAGCTATGCAGTTTGCTCAGTTGTGCTACGTCGAGACCTTGCACGTATATGAGGCGCATTAGTACCACATGCTATCACCGGGCAAATGGCTGGGTGTGAACGCACTCATCAACTGTGCGGTAGGTGGTCAGTCATGGCTGCCGGTGGATTGCGGGACCCCCTTAGTAGTTACCCGAGTGCTCAGGAAAGGGCACAAAGGTCGGGGTCTGAAGGGCCCTCCACGAAAGGTGCGATGCCTCCGTAGAGTGTCAAATGCCAGTCGGTGTTCCAGCGCAATCCGCGGATTTTTTTTTCTTGGAACAAATTCTGACCGGGAACACATCTCGAATGGGTGCCACCCAGGTTGGCAGAGTATGGAATTATAATCAAAAGCCAATTATGATGTTCCATGACCCCAGCCATTAGTCTGTAGCATGTCATAGTAGTCCTGCCTCAGAAAATGATGGTATGCCCCAGATGCGAGATGATTTTCAGCCTTCGTCATTTTAACACTCGCCTTAGTCGTAGTTGCTTCAAGATCCGTGCCGGTCTGCAGCTATGCAGTTTGCTCAGTTGTGCTACGTCGAGACCTTGCACGTATATGAGGCGCATTAGTACCACATGCTATCACCGGGCAAATGGCTGGGTGTGAACGCACTCATCAACTGTGCGGTAGGTGGTCAGTCATGGCTGCCGGTGGATTGCGGGACCCCCTTAGTAGTTACCCGAGTGCTCAGGAAAGGGCACGAAGGTCGGGGTCTGAAGGGCCCTCCACGAAAGGTGCGATGCCTCCGTAGAGGGTCAAATGCCAATCGGCGTTCCAGCGCAATCCGCGAATTTTTTTTTTCTTGGAACAAATTCTGACAGGGAACACATCTCGAATGGGTGCCACCCAGGTTGGCAGAGTATGGAATTATAATCAAAAGCCAATTATGATGTTCCATGACCCCAGCCATTAGTCTGTAGCATGTCATAGTAGTCCTGCCTCAGAAAATGATGGTATGCCCCAGATGCGAGATGATTTTCAGCCTTCGTCATTTTAACACTCGCCTTAGTCGTAGTTGCTTCAAGATCCGTGCCGGTCTGCAGCTATGCAGTTTGCTCAGTTGTGCTACGTCGAGACCTTGCACGTATATGAGGTGCATTAGTACCACATGCTATCACCGGGCAAATGGCTGGGTGTGAACGCACTCAGCAACTGTGCGGTAGGTGGTCAGTCATGGCTGCCGGTGGATTGCGGGACCCCCTTAGTAGTTACCCGAGTGCTCAGGAAAGGGCACAAAGGTCGGGGTCTGAAGGGCCCTCCACGAAAGGTGCGATGCCTCCGTAGAGTGTCAAATGCCAGTCGGCGTTCCAGCGCAATCCGCGAATTTTTTTTTTCTTGGAACAAATTCTGACCGGGAACACATCTCGAATGGGTGCCACCCAGGTTGGCAGAGTATGGAATTATAATCAAAAGCCAATTATGATGTTCCATGACCCCAGCCATTAGTCTGTAGCATGTCATAGTAGTCCTGCCTCAGAAAATGATGGTATGCCCCAGATGCGAGATGATTTTCAGCCTTCGTCATTTTAATACTCGCCTTAGTCGTAGTTGCTTCAAGATCCGTGCCGGTCTGCAGCTATGCAGTTTGCTCAGTTGTGCTACGTCGAGACCTTGCACGTATATGAGGCGCATTAGTACCACATGCTATCACCGGGCAAATGGCTGGGTGTGAACGCACTCAGCAACTGTGCGGTAGGTGGTCAGTCATGGCTGCCGGTGGATTGCGGGACCCCCTTAGTAGTTACCCGAGTGCTCAGGAAAGGGCACAAAGGTCGGGGTCTGAAGGGCCCTCCACGAAAGGTGCGATGCCTCCGTAGAGTGTCAAATGCCAGTCGGTGTTCCAGCGCAATCCGCGGATTTTTTTTTCTTGGAACAAATTCTGACCGGGAACACATCTCGAATGGGTGCCACCCAGGTTGGCAGAGTATGGAATTATAATCAAAAGCCAACTATAATGCCCCATGAGCACGGCCTCTACGCCCGTGGCCTTTGAGTCTGTAGCATGCCTTAGTGGTCCTTCATCAGAAGATGATGGCACGCCCCAGATTCGAGATGATGTTGTTGTTGTTGTCTTCGTGACATTGTTGTTGTTGTTGTTGTTGTTAGCCTATCAAAAGATGGCCGTGACGTTGCTGTTCCGAGATGATTCTCAGCCTTCGTCATTTTCTTCCTCGCCTTACATCCTGTTTTGCGCCCGGCTACACAAGTGGCAACAAAAACGACGCCACCGATTATCATTTTTTCATACCCCCTCGCAGTGACAGCCAGTTTAAAAGGTGGGAGCAGATATTGCGTCGCAAAAACTGCTTTCTCGCAAGTCTAACGTATCTGAGCCCCATTTTCAGGATGACGATATTATCAAGGACTTAAGCACGCTGTAAAGGGTCAAGAGGTGCAAATTCCTCTCCGGAACTGCGCGCTGTCGTTCCTGGACAAGTATTCCGGAACGAATCTCAAAACCAAAAAACGTGAAACGCAGGCGAAAGTGACCAAAAAACGTGCTTTTATGCAGGCTTAAATGTCCGGAGGTCCTTGCATAGACAGTACATACTATGTTGTCTTCAAGCGCATCTTCAAGCGGTTCATTAGGCACTCATTCCGAATGAGTTGGTGCCGCTTTCCTGCTCGGCTGAGACCAGTATTACGTCTGCATCAACGCTTGGTTGCCTGGCGACTATGACGCTACCCTCTATGGACGGGCGACATGAAGATATATGCACGATTAAATAACATGGCTCTGTCCAGCTGGCCCTAAATCGGGAGTTTTACTTCCCCTTGATAAACAAAAGGAACCACTCACGGTGACCACTGCCTAATTCCGAAGTTAATGAAATTTTGTGTAGTAAGACCTCTACGTAAGAAAGGATAAAAAAATTCACTAGAAAACTGCAGGCCAATAGCAATCCTATCTACTCTTGCTTGCATACTAGAGAAGATTGTTTACAAGACTATGATTAGCTTCTGCAAAAGGTTTGATTATTGAATCCAGCCCAGTATGGGTTTCAGAGTGGGTCAAGTACAATACATATTTTAGAAGATTTTAATGACTTCATTTGCAATGCAATAGATAAAAATAACATAGTCCTTAGCCTTTTCATCGATCTACAAAAGACATTCGATACGATAGACCACAAGTTCTCTCATTAAAACGGTGTAATTTTGGTTTTCGGGGTATATTCCAGTCATTTTTTTAACGCTTACTTCCCCGATCGTGCTCAGTGTGTTTGTGCTGCCAACTCATTCCGTTCAATGCCTGACTTGAAACACGGGGTTCCACGGGGCTCAGTCCCTGGCCCTTTGCTGTTCAATATTTACGTAAATGATCGGGGTTATCTTCCTCTGATATCAAACATTTATTTGAATCCGGACGATACAGCTCTTGCTCTTCCTAGTGCGAGGTATGATGAAGCAGCGCACATTATTCAACAAGATATAGCTCTCATTTTAGACTGGTTTGCTACGAATATAATGTTTGTAAGCGCATCAAAGACAAAGCTGCTGTTTCTGTTCTTCACACAAAAACCTAACTGTCAACGAATCCATTTATCTACATGGCATTTGCCGCCCGTTGCAATTATCGAAAACTGTCAAATGTCTTGGTTTGATTTTTCGACGAAACCTTATCCTGTCGTGAACACAGTGATGAAGTAGCAAAACGGTTACCACTTGTCTGCGCACAACTGTATACATTAAGACCTTCATGTAATCTGCCAGTGAGGAAAATGGTGTACAAATACCAGGGCGAACTTGTCATAAAATGATATTACAATTTACAGGCTTGCTTCTGCATGCAAATTAAGTTTACTAAATCGCATCATTCATAAAGTATGCAATAGTCTTACTTACGACACCCAATATCAAGGAGAAAATTTCTTCAATGTCATGCGCAGATTAGACATATTCTTTTTACTCGAGAGCAGTGCGTGTTCAATATCTTGGGCAAAAATTATTTTTCTTTCGCTTTCAAGGCTGATTCATTAAAACGCGTGATCTTCGGTGGACAGAGCGTTACGGGCTACCCCGAATTTTTACGAAATACTGCAGAAGGACTCGAAGATTTTATATACTGTTTTACTTCAACCAGCTTGTGTACGATTTGAACTTTGCATGGACTCTATTTTTTCAAAGTGACCATTTGTTAAAGTTGTTTTACGACGATGTCTAGCAACGATGTCTGATTATAGCAAGCAAAGTCATATTGAAGTCTCTTGTTTTCTGTTTAGATCCTTTTCTTTTTCTCTCGGGAAGTTGAACACGCGCGTTTTCTTTTTTCCACTTCTCGATAAGCGTCTTTCTTGGTTAATATGCTCCGTACAAGAGTGCATTTTTCGCGGATTCTTCCTTTCTTCTTTCACTCCCTCCTTTAACCCTTCCGTTACGGCGCGGTACAGGTGTCCAACGATATATGAGACAGATACCGCGCCATTTCCTTTCCCAAAAAAAACACATTATTATTATTATTATTATTATTATTATTATTATTATTATTATTATTATTATTATTATTATTATTATTATTATTATTATTATTATTATTATTATTATTCGCTGCCATCTCAAAACGGCCTTTTGATAAAGTTGTTTTGCAGCGTCGCTGGACTGCCCAGCTTCTCACACAATTAAGCGACCCACGCTTATGCGAGCTGGACACAAATTGTATGTTATGTGAATGAAAAACTAATTATTTATTTATTGTAGCCAGAGCTACACTACGCCAGCCGGTTCTCCTCTTCAGCATGGTCGCATTTTCGGCCTGGTTGCGCCTCGGCCGTGGTCGCACCGACCTTGAGCCGTTGCCTAGCAACCGCCGCAGCTGGCGAACATCACCGCTCGGCGCTCCATCTAGCATGACGTCACAGCACCACGTGACGTGACTTGTGGAGCAGACGCCGCTCGCCTCGCCAGTTGTGCGCATGCGTAGTAGAGGGAGAGGGGCTGTCGCATTGTGTATATACAACGGTACGGCGTAGCGGGAGGCGAGCCGCAGCGTTTGTTCGGCGTCGTGTCAGCGTCTCGCCTACTGACGTCGTCGCGCGGAGCCCTCAGGAGAGGGCGGCCAAACGCATGAGGGTATTACGAACTGGCGTTCCCAGACGGGGTTGGGGAAACGTCGCGGGTAAAGCTCCTCAATTATCTCTTGTCTGTAGCTAATCGTCCCATTCAGCGGTGACGGGAACCTTATGCAGGGGCGAGGGGGACAACAGCAAGGGTACAGAAGGGGTGCTGCTGCCTTCGCACACAAACGAGCAGCGGCTTTTGGTCCCCACCAATCCCCACCTACGAGGCAATTCCGACGCCGACGCTGAGATCTGGTCTCGCGAGATATCTGCGTCTCCCCCCGTCGCCTCGCTCCAAGCGCCGAATTTTCGCCTCCTGCGACTCCAGTAGCCGAGACGCTGACTCCGAAGAAACGCTGCCTTGTGCTTCGGCCGTAGCCCCGCCGCGGTGGCTCAGTGGTTAGGGCGCTCGACTACTGATCCGGAGTTCCCGGGTTCGAACCCGACCGCGGCGGCTGCGTTTTTATGGAGGAAAAACGCTAAGGCGCCCGTGTGCTGTGCGATGTCAGTGCACGTTAAAGATCCCCAGGTGGTCGAAATTATTCCGGAGCCCTCCACTACGGACCTATTTGTTCCTCTCTTCTTTCACTCCCTCCTTTATTCCTTCCCTTACGGCGCGGTTCAGGTGTCCAACGATATATGAGACAGATACTGCGCCATTCCCTTTCCACCAAAAACCAATTATTATTATTATTATTATTATTCGGCCGTCATGGAGAACTGACCACCAAGGCGTATTCTTTGGGATAAAGTTGCAACCATTGCTTAACCATGTGTCTTTCTCCAAGCATAGACAGAGATTAGCCAAGTAAATCATCAGTAGCATTACATTGCTTAACCACAGCCAATTTTTTATTTATTTATTTACTTACTTACATTGGCCGTAGGCTTTCGCTGTGCCACATGGACGCCAAAATGGCGGCCACCGAGGCTTGAGTCAGCTTGAGGGCATGCCCCCTATAACGACGATGATGACGCTATAATCTGCTGAAGCCATTGCTGACACTCCGTGATCATTCTTCCATTCGCATCAGCGCGCATAGCCTGCGGAGAAATCATATCATGTCTGCTGTTTTTCGGTCGCTTGGTTATTCTATATTGTTTATTTTTTTCTGAATCTCCGAAACTTGGCTTGGAACCCCTGACAGGGACTTGCATGGCTTCCATTCTCATCAAGCGGAATACCGTCACCGCGCCTGGGATTTTCACGGTGATTCAGCCATTTTTATTTCACCTACATATTGAAGAAATTTCGGGTTTCACGTTTATAGTGTGTGCATGTCAGTGACATCAAAGTTTATGTATTGTGAACTATATATTAACAAGTGACTGATTTTTATAGCAGCTCTTGCAATCTGAGCAGACCCGCTTGTTGACAATTGACGAAATACCCACACTAGGGAATCGGCGAATAATCGCGGTGTGCGTGTGGCATGACTTCTTTATTTATTTGGTTATTTATTTATTAATGCGAAAGCATTACTAGGCTTTGTCTCGTGTTTCGTGTCCGCAAAACTTCTCCGCACAATTACGTCGATCTGTGAAGATAAATGTGCAAAAGTTTGATTGTGTTAGATAGTGCGTGATGAGATCTCGCTGTGGGAAATACTTAGTTTATGAGTTCTAATTAGTTAAACATGAAAATTACACTTAGACGTCACAGTAGACACGGACGCCGACATAAGACCTGGACGTCAGCCGATGACATCATAGAATGTGTACTGGCGTCTTGGAAAAAAACCCGAGTTCTAGAAAGTTCCATGACGTCACATCTGCTGATAACAGCAAGATAACCACTGGTCCATAAGGTTAACGGCATGGATTCCAAGAGAGAGAGAGGGTTTATTGATAGAAAAGGCAGAGAGGTTGGCCTGAGAAATAAATATCTGGACTGCTACTCTGCTCTGGGGAACGGGAAGAGGAGATAAAAGAAGGTCACGATGGGGGACGATGACGATGGGAGGAGGCAGATGAAAAACTACTTTAAAAAAAAAAACAAGGCACACTTTCTGACATCACAAACGCGAGACAAGGTCCGTGTCGCTCAAAAAGCGTGAGAGCGCTCGCGTTGCCTTTACAGTTCTAAAACTATCTGGCCAAGCGCCGAGGATCAAATCCTCAGAGAGGAGCGATGTGTCCATAGACTTCAGAGCAGATGCGAGTATGAGTCTTTCACGTGCATACGCTGGACACGCCACTAAAACATGTTCTTAGTCTCTAGCACGCCACATGTGGTACATTCCGGGGAGTCCGCTTGTCCTATTAAGTGCAAGTATTTGCGCGTGAATGCCACGTTTAAACGTAGTCTACGGATAACACATGCAATAGGGCGAGGTATTCCGCGAGGAACTGAAAAGGTCATCGTCGGATCTAGCCGTTTAAGGCGGATGTGGCGGGTGTCTGGCAGGGCCCAGTACCTAGCCGTCGCCCTCCTCATCAATTCCGAAAGGAGACAAGTTATGGATTCCAAGAGAAGGCAAGTGTATAAGTGTGTAAGTGTATTAACCTCATCCGCCCACCCAACTTGCTGCCGCCCCCTTATGGATTCCAAGAGAAGGCAAGTGTATAAGGGGGCGGCAGCAAGTTTGGTGGGCGGATGAGGTTAATAAGTTTGCGGGAAAACGGTGGGCGCAGCTAGCAAAGGACAGGGTTAATTGGAGAGACATCGGAGAGGCCTTTGCCCTGCAGTGGGCGTAGTCAGGCTGATGATGATGATGACTGCAGTCCCTACGGAGTGGACATATACGAAACACCGTAGATGCAAACAAAATTGGAGGATGCTTAAGCTTCGTCTTTGAGTGGGACGCGACAGCGTGTTGCAGGCTGCCAAGGAGTCCACGGAACGCCATCGCCCGTTGGGCGCGACGCCCCCGTTGGACAAAACGCTCGGAGTCTATAGGAGGCCTCCCAGAACACAGCCGCTGCTCCACACTAGCACTCGCAGACGGCTGCGGTTCCATCACACCTGATCAGGAACGAACAACACTACTCCGATGCAGATGGATGGATAAGGCTGAACCCTTTAAATCGGGCGGTGGTTCAAGCCCCCTAGCCATGAAGGTCATCTATGCGCGCGCCATCTGCCGGGCAAGTGCCGTGCATGGCGAAGGTGGGTTTCAGTTGGTCCCATACGATAGCGCTACGACTGCCCACCATGTAAGGTCCCTCTATAATATTATTGAGGGACTTTACCACCATGCCCAGAGGAAATTTACCGGAAACACATGGTACTCGCTTAATTCGGACATCTGTAATTTACATGCTCATTACTCACGTACGCCTCAGTACAGATCTCGGAGATACGCTTATAAGAAACCCGTCAATACCAGCTGTTGGGCGAGTCCCGTATATTGCGCTTTTATGGATCACCACGAAACCCGTGCATTCAATATAGACACGCCTTTATTCATGTCCAACCGTCGAGCCGTCGTGGCGGAGTGGAAGCGTCCGCGTCTCAAACGCCAAAGGCCCTGACTTGACTCCCGGCCTTGACCCAGGTTTTTTTATTCATTGAGTGTGCGTGCTCTCCGCAGCCCCTGAATATTGCCGACGCGCTGTGCCGACAACTACTACTACGCCGACGGCTTTTCGACCGAACGAGCTGTATACGCTGTAGCGCAAAAACCACAAGGCATGACAGCAAAAATTAAAACACCAAAGCTGAAAGCATCGAAAACACTGCACAAACTGGGTGCGTGGGGAACAGTAAGTAAAGAAATAGTTTATCATCTAGTTGGTGGCATGCATAAATCTGTCTATTGGGAAGGAATGCACTGGAGCGGGCAATGTATTCCAATGTTCAATGGTAGGCGGAAAGAAAATTTATTCAAACTCACTGGTGCGAGCAAAGTAGGGTGAGTGATTAAGATCATGATAACTTCTTGTTGACGATGGTATGGCATTCGTGATGTACAGTCTTTGCCAAAAGTAACCGGGTACAGGTGATTTGTTTCTTAGCCGCCTAGCGAAGCACTTATGGCAGCCCTTATTAAGCTCTGAATCTGTGTAAAGTAAGGCGAGCCCTTGTTCTCACGTTTTGACACCTGTCGATCTTTAGGGGTACCGTAAAGGCTTCGTTATAAGGTTGAGAAGCAAAAACCTGCCGCTCAGTTACTTTTGGCAAATGGGGCAACTGTGCAATTGAGAGTCTGCAGTACGAATGAACGACACAGCGTAAAAATTTTAACGATTCCAGTTGCCGACGAGTGGCGAGGGCAGTTAACTGTAATGATTCGAGGGAAGAAAAGAGCTGGAACTCATGGCGATTACATATGAAGCGATTTGTTTTCTTTTGGATGGCCTCATGCAGTTTTCTGAATGCCTGTTAGCTCGTAAGGGTTCCACACAAAACAACCATAGTCAAGATCTGTACACTAGCAAGCTGGTTTCCTTCGGAACTTGGCAATCATAATCACCATCGTCATCTTCACAAGGAAAAGGAAGTTGAGACCAGGAGAGCACGTTCCCCTCCCCGGCGCTGTCTTTCCCGACGCATCGCTCGACATTCCACGAAAAATGGCGAAGCGGTTGAGGTCCCCGAGCACGACGAGCGACGACAGCGGCGGTGAGTAGAACTAACTCTAAGACGTGCACGCGTGAGGACCGAAACATGAGTTCAGTGAAAAGTGGAGTGGCGCTTCACCACATGCCAGCTTTCTAAGCACACGATGCATTCAGGTCTTACTGTCACCCCACTTGGCAAAGAAATGTTCACACGACAGCGTTTTATGACCACATATAGATCGAGTGGTGCTGTAAGAAATGGAGAGCTTGCTTGCACTCCTGGAGCTCTGTGCCCCTATTTAAACCACACTCAAAACTCGAATACGCCCGTATGGGAGTAAAAGAGGTGTAGACTCCCTTTTATTAAAGGGGGTGTGCTAGAGGACAGCTTACTCCCCTTTATGCTCCGTTCTGTTTAGAGTGATGCATGTAGCTTGGCTTCTGCGTTTGCAGCGACATCCTGCACTCGTGAAACTGTAGCGCTGTAATATTTTATGGGAAAAATAAACCGGAAGGTCATTTTGTGCAGCTACCAATAAGCGAGAATCTTGAAGCTAAAGCTTCATTAGGTAAGGCAGATTTCGCCATGCGTTGCTGGTTGACCTTCAAGTGAGCCAGAGGCCAAGTGTGGCTATAGGCCTTACAATATGTGGTCCATCGTGGTGTCGCACCACTTGACCTGTGACCTTTGACTTTTCTATTCGTCGGTAGAGGGCGGTAAAATAGGCCGCAGCGTTCATTGGGTGACCGACCTCTCGCGATGAACCATTAACTGCCACCTGCCAAGGTGGTAGGGTGAGAGCGCTGCCTATCCAGTGTGCGGAACGCACTCAACGTTACAGACGCAAGCCGCGTCTGCTTGCCCGATACACCACAGCTTTCGCTCTCTAACCAGGTTAAGCAGTAGTTGAACCGCAGCTAATTTTTCCAGTGTTAGTCCTGGCGACTGAAAAACGCCGGGTCACATTACGTTGGGTCGCCTTCAAGCGTAAGCGGCTACAGTTTTCGCACTGTTGTTAGGTTGTTAGTGGCTATTTATTAATAAAATAACAATGGAAGGAAAAGATGTTTCTAGCCGCGGCATCTGCCATCGAAACCTGAAGCACCTGAGCTGTGGCTGGCGGGAATAAAAGGAGAGGAAGAGGGAAAGAAATTGGGGGGCGATATTAAGAAAGGATAGGGGTAGGGGGTAACATTCGCACTGTTATTAGTGGCACGGGCAGGGACACTTTATTTTTCGTTCTTTTTATCGTTCCACAATAATTTTTTTGTTTTTGTTTTACAGAATTGGGAGACACGTCAGTGTTCGGTACATCGGCGTTTGGCACGTCGGCGTTCGGCGTATTCGATGGAGACAGCAGCGTCATCAGTCTCTGCCTGGACGACACCGATGTCAACATGTGAGCTCACCCATGCGGACGACTGTACAGTACCACTCGCCCTGCATCAGCGATACGATCAGAAGGGGGATTATATAGCCCGAACAGCAGACGCACATACTTTTCTTGGATGTGACCACTCAGCCACTGTGGCGGCTTAGTTTCTTTGCTTACTGGATGCATTGCTAGAAATATAATGGTGCACCGTGTAATTTGAACAATCATAAAAAGGCTGCATAGATGTATTTCAAGTTGCATGCAAAGGCAGCGGAGAAATTAAGTTGTTTCGCTAATGCTGCGTTCTATGAACTTATGAAATGTACATATCCGCACACGCCTGTTATTGCTTTGATGATTGGGAAAGCAGTTAAACAAACCTCACAATCATACTTCTCGTACCACTAGGGCTTTCTTTGGTGGAGCCGTCAACTCGTTATTTCTCTCTCTCTCTCTGCCATATCGTAGCAAAACTCCGCAAACGGAAGACTGTGAATAAATGTTTTTCGACCATATATGGTCCAGAGTTGATGAAAAGTTCGAGCAGTGAACTCCCGTCAGCGCGAGCGAGCGCAGACGACCGAATAGTCACAATTGTATGC